>NC_133449.1:190518318-190825618 GCF_048565385.1 Saimiri boliviensis | reverse complement strand
AAGTGTTGGTATTGCCTCACTCTACCCCCAACAAAAAGATACCAGTAGAATAACGTTGTTTCTTTTTTACATGGATCTTCTAAAATAATGATTTTACATATTCTCCATATACTTTCAGAAACTTTTTTAAACCTGTGTTTGTGTATTTTTTTAACTAATGTTTCTCCTGTGAATATTAAAAAGGTAAAAGCAAGAATAGGAACCTTCAGCCATTTCTTTAAGAAGAACATGGAATTTAAATATGAAGTTTACTAAACAAAAGTCATATGCAGCAAGTTTTTATTTTTTCTAGAGAATTGATAGAATATTTTCTTAATCCTTTCAATTTATCAAGTGATAAATACTAATAGCAAAAAAAAAAAAATCGTTATGACCAGCTTCTGCTATTTTGAAGTATAACCATATCCATGTATATCTTTCAGTTTTTTAAATCTCTTTTTCTCCGGCCTAGTCCCTGTCCTCCCTACCAACTCCCCACCTTCTCCACAACTTTAGGCTAATTGAACCATTTAAAATCTAAAAGAATAATAACCACAAAATCTACCTGAGACTGATGCTACAAACTTAAGATAAAATATATTTGTAGTATGATGCTATATAAATAGGAAATGTTCTATAATTTTTCCTTTAATTTTATGTATTTGTTTTACAAATACATAAAGGCTAGCGAAATTATTCAAAGCATAACTTTAAAATGAGTAAATGAATAATTCCAAACTATCTGTTTTTAAATTTATTTTTCTTTTTACTTCTTTTATTTTCACATACTCCTGTCTTTTAAACTTCTGCTATTCAGGATTATTCCTGAACAGTACATTTAATGGGATCAGAAAAGAATTGACAAGAAAGGAGGGAAGACTAAATTCTTGAGGGGAACTTATTTTAGATCCTAGTCAATAATGCAGAAAATATATGTACAAATATAAGAGCTGCACTATTAAATTTCTGTTTTAATGTTTAGTATTTTTAGCACCCATAATGGTAGTAATGAAATCATGTAAAAATAACTAAATGAATGTTATTTGAATTTACTGTCACAATTTAAATGTTTAATCCTTTTTATTGTGGCTATAAAATAATTTTTCTCTTTTACCAGATGATTAAGAAAGCCATTAATAATGTTAGAAGAATGACTTCTCATCCAACTCTTCCTTACTGTAAGTTGAATAATAATTAGCAATTGTCCTTTCGTATCCTTGGATCTGTCTTTGGTAATTAGGAAATGTATGGTAACCTTTTTGTTTTAATTGAAAGCATTTGTTTGACTTTTTTTCTAGAGAATATTTGCCAGTAAAATAACATCTTCATTTCAAAACCGGGTAAAAATAAAAAAAGATATTTCCCTAAAAGAGAAGGCTAACTTAATACAGTAATTTTTTTGGCATTTTGACTACCAATCAAAATTTGTGACTAGCAATACATAAAATTTGTATATTTCTAAATTAACACATTTTATCTTTGAACATTTCTGGATTTCTTTGATCATGCTAAATTATAGTGAATAATTGTTTTAATAGGACCACTGCTAACCTTTATTACATAAGCCACAACCATACCTCAATTATTTATTACTTCATTATAATCAATTTGTATTTTCTTGCTTTTTTTTCATTTGCCTTTTATGAGACACATTAATATTAAACATAGGAAATGATTATCAGTAAGTTTTTATATTCTAAGGCAGAATGTATTTGTTTTCAGTAATCTTCCTAGGAATCTCAAAAGTTTCTCTTCCTTCAACCAAGAACTTAATTAATGGGGAATTTATTGGAGGTATTGATTCTGGTGGGTTGGAATCAATACTCATATTGGTGTGTGAGTATTCCAGTTTTTTTAATATGATTTTTTTAAGTTACGCCATTTGTGAAGTTGTCCTACCACACAGTAACAAGAATAGTGCATGTTAATTAATAGGTATTCATGTTTCCCCAGTTTAATAGCCTAATTAAAACTTTAGAAACTTTTCTCTTGGGAGATATTCTGATAAAATACAGTTAACAAAATCAGTATTTTTTTCTGCTTCATTTATCATAAATGCTCTAAGAATCTATTTTCAAAGTTGTATACGCTATACAAAAATGGCTCAAGAGAACCATGTATTTAAAATGAAAAGAATAACATCTGTTACTTAGGCTAGAGGCATAAAATAACATAAAAATTTGTTTTCACTACATCAAATTTATTCATCACTAGAAGTATTTTTTACCCACAAGTTTAATGTGAAGTGAGAACTAAAAAACAGCCATGAAACCTATAGAAAAAGTACATAGAATGAGGACTGTAAGGCTCCTAAGCAGAGGAGCTTCTGTCCCCTTGGAGTTGGGTTTACTACAAACCTGGCACATGGATGTGTTC
This sequence comes from Saimiri boliviensis, assembly GCF_048565385.1. Classification (NCBI taxonomy): domain Eukaryota; kingdom Metazoa; phylum Chordata; class Mammalia; order Primates; family Cebidae; genus Saimiri; species Saimiri boliviensis. The sequence continues at coordinate 190,823,263 of NC_133449.1, read as the reverse complement.
ACCACCCAAGAAACTCATCAAATCTCCTTATTCAAGAGTTTTTATAGAACTTAATCTCCAGCTCCCCTCCCCACCCTTTTCTGCAGGTTGGCAAGTGGGACCAAAAGTTCCAATCCTTTAGGCTATAAATGGGACCCCCTTTAAGTCACTATATTAACATAAATTCAGGTTCTCTTCCAAGGGTTTTAGTAGCTGTATGCCAGGATCTAGGGACAGAGACCAAATCTATATTGTGTATCATACTGGGTCATTTTTCCCCCTTCCAAAATATTTAATGTGTTTTTCCTTTTTAATAAATGCATGTTGAAATCTTACTACATGATAGGTTCTATATAAGCCTAGCTGAGTAAGTGAAGTCGGCTCTGCTGCAACATTAATAAGGAATCTCAAATAAGACTTTTAAAAACTTCTTGAGGCTCAGAAGCCAAGCCAAGGACTTGCCATCTGATTTCACCTGCAATCCTGTAGATTTGGGTTAATCCTCTCTTCGTGAGGTCCTCAGAAAATCCTGGGGTTCCTGTGTCTGCTGGGAAATGATAGTCCTTACTCTTCTGTAAGGCAACCATATAAAGGACTATATATGTACAGTACCAGGCCTTATTTGCTCTGTAAAGTCAACCTTTCATTCCTTAAAACTGTCTGGGTCATATCTGTTTCTGTGCATAGTCTCCAATATGATACACAAGTCAAAGCCTTGGTAATGTGATTGATGTTTCCTATTATGCCCTGCTGTAAGAAGGACAGGTTCTTTTTACTTTTACTCCTTGTTGTAAAGAACAAATTCTTATTGAACTTATGCAAATGAAAATAAGAATACTCACTAACAGCTTTTGAATTCAGGAGGGATCAGGTAAGGAGAAAAAATTAATTCTTTTATCTTTGTTCACAAAGGCATACTTGGAGTAAGCTATTGAATAGCTTAAGAGAAAAGAAAAATGTTTTCTTAAATCTGGAAAACAAAATATTAAAGAACTAGCAATGTTTCAAAACCATAATTCCTAAAAAACACCATACTTTTTCTTCAATAAGTTATTCAGCCTCTGATACTTAATTCTTGTTCGGCTTGACCTTGGTTAGCAGTTTAATGAATTATAGATTTTCTCTGTTAGAGTTCTGCAAGTTCTTACACTGTCCAATGATAGGATCTAAACATTATGAGAAACCGGTGCCTTTCAGAGTCTTTTCCATGAAGCTCCTTCAAGACAGCACTTTGGAATTATAGTTACTTGCAAATACTTTCAGAAAAAGATCAGATGAAGCAATAACCATCTTAAGTGACTAAAGACTTAACAAGGCCTTGGCTAAAGATCTGCCGTGAATTCAGTATCATAATGACACAATTGACAAGTAAATTTGATTGCTTCTGTTGCACACAGCATTTTAACAAAATAACTGGAAGTATGGCTGGTAACATTATACCAGATTTTTAGGAGCTTCATACAATTTCTGGAATACTTATCTCATAACATACACCCATACAAATATTAAGAAGGTATCACCTTTATTTGACAATACTTCCTATGCAATTTAACATATCAATTAAGCCTAATTAGTTTAACAAAGCCTACTTATTTTAATATTCTTCTTTGTAGAGAGAGAACAAATTTTTTTTTAGGTATTCCAGGGGCCCTTTGGAAACTCCCAAAGTTAGAGTGAGGTCAAAAGTACTTTATTTATAATGTATTTGCTGGAAATTTGTCAGAAATACAAAACGGTTTAAAACACTTGATTATAATAAGGTTACTGTGGACAAATATTTAACCAGTGATAATTAAGGCTTCAAAGGAAAATACAGAAAGTTACATCGTTGTAGAAAAAACCTTAGCTATTTTAATATAGAGAAGACTCAAGTTTTCTTAGGTAATCAAATACCCAGAAAGACATGAAGAATAGGAAATTATCTTGAAAAATCTTGATTTTGTAGTCAGATTGCTTACAAGGTAAAGGAAAACCTTTCACAATCTCTTGTCAAGAGAAAACCAATACTCCAGTAAACTTTGCACCAATGTACTTCTGATAGTAAGACTCATCATTCTTTTAATAGCATATATAAATACACACATATTAGCCAACTTGACCTTACATAAAATTATTTTGCTAAATTTCTCTTACACAAATCTTCTATAGCTTTCTTGTATCCATGCATATTTTGTTCTGTACTCTTCCTCTTTCCCAATATGGAACAATCTGCTTTAGTACAAAAATTATTCTTTTTCCTATAAGAAAATCATCCTTTGTTCCTCATAGCTTCCTATTCCAAAAACATCTTATACTTTCCTGACATACAAAATTATTTATCTGTTTTCAGCAGTTTTAATTACATATATTGATTAGAATTCTTAACTGTTAATGATGTTAGTTTCTAGTGAAAACTAGGTAATAAGCAGTTGTGCATTGTCAGTCATACCAGCATTCTGTAGACTAGCAAATCTATACTCTTTCATAATTTACAGAAGCATGTTCTTTTTCATAGTGTAGTTTTTCTTTTTTTTTTTTTTTTTTTTTTTTTGAGACAGAATTTTGCTATCATTGCCCAGGCTGGAGTGCAATAGTGCCATCTCGGCTTACTGCTACCTCCTTCTCCCAGGCTCAAGTGATTCTCCTGCCTCAACCTGCTTGTCACTGTGCCCGGTAATTTTTGTATTTTTAGTAGAGATGAGGTTTCACTATGTTGGCCAGGCAGGTTTCAAACTCCTGACCTCAGGTGATCCACCCACCTCTGCCTCCCAAAGTGCTGGGATTACAGGCATGAGCCACTGCACCTGGCCATAGGATAGTTTTTCAGTGTGGCACAGGACACCTTTACTAACAAACCCAATTATCTTTATTATTATTCTGTAATAAGAAGCCAAAAGTAGATAAGCTTATGTTTAGCAATTAATGTTTTATTATTTTACATAATTTGAAAGTGATCTAGATATTCATTTAATATCCATCGTTTAATTAACCTTAAGGAAATACTAAGGGTATAAGTTATCAAAAGGATTTGGAAAACTGTTTTGAAGTAGACATAACATCAGAGAAGGCTAGCAGTCAAGTTAGTTATTATTTATTTAGTTTTTGCTGACAAATTTTGTAACAAAGATAACAAGAGTATATTTGACTAGTAAGCCTAGGTAAAACAAAAGTTATATATCACATTATATTTAGTGCTGGTAACTCTAAGGATATACCTGCTTCAATTAAACCAACAAACTTAAATTAGCTTTTTAAAATTACCAAAGATTATTGCACATCAAATGAACTTGAAAAACATTTGGATCTGTTTCTATCTTTCTAAAAGTTTAAGGAATACTTAATTTATATAAGTGCTTATTTTTCTTTAAGCCCATTATATATAATTATTAAAAATTAATTTTGACAATACCATCTGGTGATAGAAAAAATATTGCATATATATTTAACATATATATAGTCATACTTAAACATATAGACAAAAACAGATTCTATAGTTTTTATTCTAAATTTTAGCGATCTGCCAGATATAAAATATCAAACTCAGTAGTTTATAAGAAGAATATCTGGATCCAAATTGTGTTTCTCAAAATGGGACAAGACTACCCACCCAGATTGCTAAAACTTTACTAGTATTTGTGGGAAAAGACTTTTAAGATTTCTCTTTGGCTTTTGTAGAGTCTTTTAGAGAGACAATTTGCGATTCATTTAGTCTTCTAGTAGCCTCTGCATAACAATCAAAAAACGCCTCTCACTGTTTCTGAAGCATTAGAGATCCCCTTTTTTTCCAGTGCTTCCTGTAGATGGACAATTTTGTGTAAGTTATAAACTTTCCTGTTGTTGCAACCATAATTCTAAATTGTCCTCGGTAAATGTACCCATATCTCTAGGGAAGCACAGGTTCTGGATCCATAATGTGTACACATAAAATTACCTGGAGTTCTAGAAGGAGGAGTTCTTGAATTCCTTGAATTCAGATGAACCCATGATTTCTTATCCTTCCAAAATCTTATCTACCTGAGACCTCTTACTGGACCTATTCCAGTCAGGTTCAGTCTGACTTCCAGACCTGATCTGGATGAAAAATGCTTAAAGCCGGAGAACACAGAATAAAAGTTGCAGATCTCAGGTCAAGTGGTGACCTTCAAATGCACAGTGAGACACAGCACAAGGGGCTTAGCAGGAGGTACCTGTGCCTGTTTACTTGTTCTTCCTGGAGGTCATCATCAAGGGGTCTCCTTCATGATCCTCTGCTGAGAACTCTTAACATAGGCACGTTAGAAATTTAATGAGTTTATTTGAGCATTCTCTAATTCATGAATTGAGCAACACTAAACCAGAAGCGATCAAGGGTTCACCAAGGTAGCATGAGGGAAAAACTTTTATGAGGTGTTCAAGGAAGCAAAACATAAAATATATTTTATTGGTTAAAGTGGCAATCCCTTATTTAGAGGTTAGTTGGCAGTTTCTATTGATAAGCATCTAGTTAGAAGTTAGTTGGTGGTTTTTGATTAGTTAAGCTTAAGTTTCACTTTACTGTTTTCACTGAATTGAGTTTTCATTTGCTCATATAGGTACCCAAGGCCCTGGAGCTGTCTTAGCCTAGTAGCCTCCCAATTAATTTCTTTTTTTGTTAACTTATTTTTTTAAGAGACAGGGTCTCACTGTGTTGCCCAGGCTGGAGTTTTATGGCTATTTATTGCACAATCCAGGCACACTACAGCTTTGTATTCCTGGGCTCAAGTGATTCTTCTGCCTCAGTCTCCTGAGTAGCTAGGACTATAGGCATGTGCCACCAAACCCAGCTCTTTATTTTTTAACATCATAAATAATAATAGAAAAAATTGAGTGCTTTTTTTTTTGAGACAGAGTCTCGCTCCATTGCCAGGTGCCAGGCTGGAGTGCAGTGGCGTGACCTCGGCTCACTGCAACCTCCGCCTCCCGGGTTCAAGCAATTCTCCTGCCTCAGCCTCCCGAGTAGCTGTGACTACAGGCGCGTGCCACCACACCCAGCTAATTTTTGTATTTTTAGTAGAGACGGGATTTCACCATGTTGGCCAGGATGGTTTCGATCTCTTGACCTCATGATCCGCCCACCTAGGCCTCCCAAAGTGCTGGGATTATAGGCGTGAGCCACCGCGCCCAGCCAAGTAATTTTTTTTAAATGCAGCTAGCTCAATTTATTTTTCTGATTAAGCTCTGCAAGCACACTGGGGGAAAAGGAGTAGAGTCAGTCAAATACCTAGTCTCAAAAAGCTCTGTCTACCCGCCTACCCCTTCCCAATGGTAAAACATTTTAAACCAATTGAAGTTCATTTATTTGAAATATTTCATAAGGGATGAGGGAAACTTGACTGATATGTGATTAGCAAGTGCTAGATGTTTTATATAAATGTAATTTTTTACTACTTCCCTACCGCATTAATATTGGTAATTATACTCAATATGAGTTCAGTGTTATATGTTAGGCATATTTCTGAGTACCTTATATATGTGATCTCATTTACTACTCACAGCTGTCCATTGACTTATATATCATTAGTCTTTTTTTTACAGGAAGGAAATAGTCTCAGAGAGATTAAGTAAATTTCCTAGTATAACACAAATAATAAATGGCAAAGTGAAGAATTAATAGTCATTTAGCTTATTCATATTTCTAAATGAAACAAATAACAAGTCAGGTGCAGTGGCATGTGTCTATAACATCAGCCTTTTGCAGGCTGAAGTAGAAGGATCACTTAAGGCCAGGAGTTGGAGAACAGCCTGGGCAACACTGCAAGACCCTGTCTCTAAAAAAAAAAAAAAAAAAAAAAAAAAATTTACAAAATTAAAAAATAAACAGAAAGTATATATTTGAGATATTAGGCCAATCAGGATAACTTATAACTGATTTTTTTCTGTAGCATGGCATTTAAAACCTTCCTTAATCTGATTATTTTCATAGAAAATATGTACATATTTAAACATTAATAGTATGATAAGGATTGGCTCTAACAATCCTAAGAATTTGTTATAATGAGTATTTATTATAAAAAATTAAAGGCTATTAAGACATTGAGATAATTTTAAAAGGAAATATAATTTATAGAGATATGATCTAAATGCTCCTATTTCTTTGAGGTTGTGTTCTTAGGCAAATGAAAGCGTATCATATAACTGATTTTATGCTGAAGAGTATTCAACTGAAATTTCATACAAAAGTAAATTTGTGTAAATTAACTGATTTATTTCTTAGATGTTTCTTCCATAAAGATTTTTACATTGGATTAAGAAATACCTTTTCCCAAAGATTTTTGAAATAAGTGCAGTTTTTACCCTCTTGTAATGCAGATCTCACAGGAGCTCAAGATGGAAGTGTCAGAATGTTTGAATGGGGCCATTCTCAACAAATAACCTGTTTTCGATCTGGTGGCAATTCAAGAGTTACAAGAATGAGATTTAACTATCAGGGAAATAAGGTATTATATTAAAATGTAAATGGTAAAAAGAATTGATTGTGTTGGAGGTTTTTAAATATCACTAGTTTGGGTTTCTGAAAAGAACAGCTCAGTGGGTAGTAGTAAAGTATTGATCCATATGGATTTTTAAAAATTCTTCTCAAAGAACACTTAATTTCACTTAATTTCTTTCTGAAGTATGTTATATAGGTGTCCATTAAAACTTATTTAAGTGATTCTTAATGACCAAATCATTGTAAATTCACCTTATATTACACATTTTAATTATTAAATGCTCCCACTCTCTTTATCCTTTGGAACCTACTCAGTGTGTGATCCAGTAGCAGGTAACATCTAGAGCTTACTATAAAAGCATATTACTGATCCTTTTCCAGATGTACTGAATTACCATCTGCATTTTAACCAGATATTGTTGTGATTTGTACAAATACTAAAGTTTTTTAAGAGGTACTGCTCTAGAACAGGACATCAGCAAACTACATCTTAGCCACCTGTTTTGTAAATAAAGTTTTATTGGACCGCAGTTACCCCCATTCATTATTTGTTTTCTTTGGCTACTTCCTACTACAACAGCAAAGTTCAGGAGGACAAAGACCTTATAGCTGGCAAGCATAAAATATTTATTATATGGCCACCTAAGAAAAAGTTTGCCAGCTCTGTTCTAGAGCATCCTTTACTGTCTTCACTTCTCATAATCCTACTTTGTTCAAACTGCTCCCCACCTGCTTTTGGTGTTAGACAGCAATCTTTTATTGAACGGTACTGCTCCTTGTGAAGCAGGGCTAACTCGGAAGCAGTGCACCCACAGCCAGCCCAAACTGCCTCTTTCTGCTCCTAATATATTCCTAGCCCTTTAAAAAATAATTAAATGGTAAATCAACCTTCTCTTTGTCTTCAGGGCCATGCTTCACCAAAAACTATGCTCACAGACTCTAGCCGATTGTCTATCTTGCCTTTTCTTTCTCCTCAGCTTCCAGCCTTAAATTCTCCTCTCTCTTTCCTTGTATCATTGTATGCTGCAACCTTTTTTGTTTACCATGTTTGTCACGTGGCTCTATTTTCATTTCACAAAAGTCAGTCTAGTTTTATGTAGTTGTGAAACAAAATTTTGAGAACTTTTTTTTTTTTTTTTTTTTTGTTGTTGTTGAGACAAAGTCTCGCCCTGTCGCCCAGGCTGGAGTGCAGTGGTGTGATCTCGGCTCACTGCAGGCTCTGCCACCCGGGTTCAAGTGATTCTCCTACCTCAGCCTCCCAAGTAGCTGGTATTGCAGGCATGCACCACCACACCTGGCTAATTTTTCATCTCTTTAGTTGAAATGGGGTTTCGACATATTGGCCAGGCTGGTCTCAAACTCGTGACCTCATGGTCTACCCTCCTCAGCCTCCCAAAGTGCTAGGATTACAGATGTGAGCCACGCGGCCTGGCCAAGAGCTTATTTCCTAAAACCAATTAGCAACATTCTTAGCTCCTTAATGGGAAATTAAGGGATTCATTGCAGAAGACTTTACAATTCTGCAAGACTTTCAGTTGTATTCCCTATCAATGTGCGTTATGTGGTCTTGCACCTCCACTTTGGTTGTCAGTATTATATTGCTCCTAACTAATCTCTATACCTGAATCCTTATCTCTCTAATGCATCTTGCCAACAATATTATATAACAAACAACATAGTTAAATGACTACAATATAGATGAGATCACATTATTATTTTTTTCAAGAACCCTTCAAGGCCCCTCATGTCAAATTCTTTAACATAGTTTTTAAAACATTCTATAATAGGACTTTATTTTTCAGTTTTAACACTCACTATAGCCCTTTGAATAGGCTATTTTAAGGCATTAAAAAACTATTTGTCATTGCCTACCCAAGTATCTTGACAGGCAGCCAGCTTATTATTCATTCATATTAGCCTTGATGAAGCCTAAATAGCACAACACCTAAGCATGCTATCTCCTCTCGTAGAGAAGCTTCTTAACGTAAATGGAAGAGATGACCCACATATCAAATATGACCCACATTTGATATTCCATTATGAATAGAAATACACTGCCAAAAGCCAATGCATATTTCAGAAAAACTAAGTGTCTGGAAAGCGCATTAAGCAGAATAAATAATAAATAACCAATAAGGAATAATTCCTCAGAGATTCAAGAATATAGTACATTTATCAAACAAGAACAGGCTAGCATTAAACAAGGATAGCAGGAGAACAGAAAAGAGTTATGGGAAATTAAAAACATGATTCCCAAAAATATGGTCAATGGGGTAACTACTTATTAGAAAAGCTGAAAATCAGGTTTGTTGTTGGGAAACACAAATTAAGAAATTATCCCATGATGATAATAATTTAGGAAATATTTCAGAAGAAAAAAATGATGGAGGAAAAGCAATATTTAAAGGAATAATAGTTATTTCCCCAAAGCAAAATATATTTTATATTTTCTCATATATATATGTATATGAGAAAGGGCCTACCAAGTATTGAGAAACAACACATACCTGCACACATCCTGTTTGTGTATCTTTTGTTTTTTAGAGTTAAAGAGAGAATCCTATAAGGTTCTAAAAAGGAGTTAAAATGAAAATGTTACTTACAACCCACACCCCACCCTGCCACTAAATGTCATTGGCCTATTACAAAGATAATAGAACAATATCCACAGAATTCTGATGGACAAGGAATGGGAACTGAGTCGATGTCCATCCAAACAATTATTCAAATTTGCTGGCAAAATAAACATTTTTAGGTATACAAAGACTTAATATATTCCTTGTGTCTACCCTTTCTAAAGAACACACCTAAATATACTCCAGAAAACATAAGCTAAACTAGAAAAAGGAATAGACCTGGGAAAATATTATTAACAAATATAAAAACAATAGGTTAATATTCATAATATCAGTCCTGTCAGCCAAATTTTTAAAAAGACAAATAATACAGAGATAAAGGATATTAACAGTCAATTTACCAAGAAACTGTGCCTGGCCAGTAGCCCTGAACCCTCCCTAATAATTGAAATGGAAATAAAATGAGACTTTTTTTTCTGCATAAAATTGAGAAGTATTTTAGCTTTTAATAATATCTGATATTAACTAAAGTGTAAGAAAAATGAGGGTATGAATTTATATTACCACTTGGGGTTTAATTTTGGCATAATCTATTAATTTTAAGTGATGTTCTTTAACAAAACTTTCCCATTTCTAGATGTCTGTCCTACATAATTATGCAAAGGTATATGTGTAGCAATGTTCAAAGCAGCCCTTCTTATATTAGGAAAAATTGAAAATGACATGGGGAAAGTTTTAAATTATAATGTCATATACAGTGTAATACTGTGCACAGCACAAGAATGAGCTAGATCTATGTGTATTTACATAGGAAAATAGCTATAATAAATCAAAAATGTAATTGTATAGCGGTATTATTATAGAAACAAATCTGAAAGGAAACATATCAAATTGTTAATAGGTGCTAGATCTAGAGGCAGGGGAGAGTAGGAATCCAAAGCAGACATTTGTTTTATTTTATATACTTCATAATAAGCTTGCATTATTTTTGTAATTGGAGGAAAAAATTTTAGCTGTCCTACGCATCCTTCAAGATCTCTATCACATACCTCCCTTATTGGATTATTTTGACATCTTACTAATTAAAGTTGCCCTGGGCTCCTATAATGGGATTGTTTTACTTTGATAATCCTTATATGAGTTTACTTTGTACTTTTTTTTTCTTTGAGATGAGTCTTATCTCTGTCACCCAGGCTGAAGTGCAGTGGCGCAATCTCAGCTCACTGCAACCTCTGCCTCCCAGGTTCAAGCAATTCTCCTGTCTCAGCCTCCCGAATAGCTGGGATTGCAGGCATGCACCACCACGCCCAGCTAATTTTTGTAATTTTAGTAGAGACAGGGTTTCACCATGTTGGCCAGGCTGGTTTCGAACTCCATCTCAGGTAATCTGCCCGCCTCAGCTTCTCAAAGTGCTAGGATTACAGGCATGAGCCACCGCGCCTGGCCTACTTTATACTCTTGTTCATGTGTTTACCTTATTGTTTCTGAAAGTCGTTTTTGTCTTTTTCAAAAACTAGCAGTTTTCATTCTTATATATGATAAAGCTTTGTCATATAATCTAGTCTGTTAATCCAGTATCCTATTTTTGTAATACTTATAGAGAATATATAGGCTATGCTAGAGGTTAGTATAATAAAATCGGTGTCTGATGTTTGTTCCCTTTATGTCCACCCTGGATTTTTAAAGTTGTAGCTGAATGTTTTTCTGAAATAGATCCATGTGTAGGTGAAGGGAAAAATCAAAAAGACATACAATGGAATATTTAAGAGTCAAATATGGGTGTCACACTGAGGGTAAGGATAAATATATGCTTTTATATTTATATTAAATACTTTTCAATATTGTCTTTCTCTAAGTTTGGAATAGTTGATGCTGATGGATATTTAAGTTTGTATCAGACAAACTGGAAATGTTGTCCAGTTACTGGAAGCATGCCTAAGCCATACCTGGTAAGCCAAGACTTTCTACCTTTAAATGAAATTTGAGTTTTCATTTTAAATAAACCAAGAATATGTATTTGAGATAAGAAATTTAGAACTAATAAATATAATGTGGTCCTGTGTTCTCAGTCACTTCACTATAAACTTCTGTCCTTGTGTTATGTGAAAATTACTCTGTGAAGCATAAAATATCTTAGCCTCTATTAATTTGGAAAGTTGACATGTATAGAAGCAACATGATACCTCCAGATACCTCAACATCCTGTGGATTACTAGACCCCTTTTTTAACCTCACTTAGGTTTGCTATTATATTATACCTAAATAGAATGATTTGCAAACCAATGCATCTGCTTATTTCGCTGCAATTATCTCTTATGAACAAACAAGGTGAAATGGACATCCTATAGCTGGCATTGTTATTTTCTTGTTCATCTCTTTTTTTTTAACAGAATATTGATACATCTATTCAGGGCTATGCAGGCTTTTATGAATTATACATGGCTTCAAAGAATGCTGAATTTACATTTTATATTCTTGAGTGAAGCCCTTTATAGGACTAAGCAATTCCTATCAGGAAAAAGTAAAGAATATAGATTAATTGCTTCTTGGCTTTTTGGCTAGGATCAAGTGAAGAATATAGGTTAAGATTCTGGTAATTTGCCCAAGGTTAATTGCTAGAGTACAGTACTCATCTAAGTAAAAGCAAGCAAGCATGGAAGGGTTGATTAGGGTACCTTGAAAGAATATTAACTCTTTCTTATATTTTTATTAAGCCTAAAGATTTAGATGTACATGTTTATATTCTCCAAGGGACTTCTTTTTTAACTTTTAAAAAGATATATTGAGTTAAATTGTGCAAAACTGGCTTTTGGGGATTAAGAGGATTTTGTCTGTTTTAGGGATACGGTCATCTAGCCCAGCTCCAGTAAGGGTTCTGGGGGAAATGGGGAGGTGGCTTATAGGAATAATCTTTGGTGTGGTGATTTTGGGATACTTAAAAAAAAATTTTTTTTATTAAAGGGAAATATCTAAAACATAATTTGGAAGCTTTTGTAACTGATGAAACCTCACAATTTCTTAAGTGTATTGTTTGATAGAATATTGAAAAATGCTATATGTTTTCTAATTTTGATGACTAGTAATTTTTTCATGTACTTGAATAATTTTTAAAAGCTTAAATATTTTTGAAAAATACATGTCAATTATTTAACAAAGATAATTAAGTCTAGTATTATCTAAAATTCTACTTTCTGTCTTCCAAAACAAACATTTTCACTAAGCATTTTAAGGGAAAATTTTTAAGTTTAACCTCCTTATGTTTCCCTTTGAACTTCTGGTTGAACATAAAGAGATTCATAAAGGGTCATGACATATGCAGCCTACTTAAATAGTTCAGGAAAAGTGTGTGTACGTGTCTGTGTCTACATATATGAAAGAGGAGAGGCAAAATGAATGTGCCAAAATGTTAAAAATTGCTGCATCTGGGTAAAAAGTATATGAAAGTTATCTGTATTACTTTTACAATTTTTCTAAAGTTCAGGGGAAAAAGATGATACAACGGGTTTGAGAAAGCCATAAACTACATGATGATTTTTTGAAGAATACTTTTACCCAGTTATGACGTTTTTAGTGAGAGCAGTAACATATATTGTTTCTAACCATTCCAGACTTGGCAGTGTCATAACAAAACAGCCAATGATTTTGTCTTCGTTAGTTCCTCCTCTCTGATAGCTACAGCTGGTCTTTCAACTGACAATAGGTAAGAGATGAAAGCTAAAATTGAAGTATGAGAAAGTATAGCTGAACTTTTTTTTATTGTTTCTGCCCTTGTGTTTCAAGAATTTTTTATAATTATGGCTTTAGATACAGTATTTTTATTCTAAAAACTATTATTTGTTGGCCATATTATTCCAGCTTCTCCCCCAAAAGCTGTGGTTGTGAGAAAGTGTCATCTCCTGCCCCAATGTCTGTCTGCCTCTTTTGATTTCTGTCATACAACTGAGTTCTGAGATCAAGGCCCACTGAGTTTGCTTGCTTTTATATTTATCTGTAAGGCCTCACTTTGTACTAGAAACAGGATTGTAAGACTATGGATTCTTCAGCTTTTCTTCTGTAGATATTTCTTATATATGTTGGTCTCTCCACACAATAGAAATAAGTTATCTTTGTGCTCAAGAAAATTTAGCATCTCTCCTATTGATGTATGTCAGTCCAACTGTTAGAGAACCAGTGAATACAAAAAAGTTTTCATATTCAGCCTTCATGTAGTATTCTTTGTAAATGCATATTAATCTAAGTTATTCAATTTTTTAAGCTATAATAGTAGTTTTAAATTTTCTGTCAAAATTGTGTGCTGGGCACAATGGCTCACACTTGTAATCCCAGCAGTTTGGGAGGCCGAGGTGGGCAAATCATTTGAGACCAGGAGTTCGAGAGCAGCCTGGCCAATATAGTGAAACCCCATCTCTTCTAAAAATACAAAAAATTAACTGGGTGGGTGTGATGTCGGGCGCCTGTAATCTCAGCTACTCAGGGGGCTAAGACAGGAGAATTGCTTGAACCCAGGAGGCAGAGGTTGCAGCGATCCAAGATCACACAATTGCATTCCAGCCTAGACAACAAGAGCGAAACTCTGCCTAAAAAAAAAAAAAAAAAAAAATTGTGGCCAGAGCATGGTGGCTCATGCCTGTAATCTCAGTGCCTTGGCAGGCTGGTGCAGGAAGATGACTTCAGCCAGAGAGTTTGAGAACAACCTTGGCAACATAGGGAGACCTCATCTCTCCAAGAAATTAAAAAAATTAGCCAGACATGGTGGTACATATCTGTAGTCCCAGCTACTCGGGACACTGAAGTGGGGAGATCGCTTGAGCCTGGGAGGTTGAGGCTGCAGTGAGCCAGGATTGCACCACTGCATTCTTTTTTAATATAAAAATAATTTTATATAAATTTGTTGGTTACTTGTACTTGGTGCTTTTATGAATTTAAGAACCTTTTGTGATAGCAAGGTTTAAAGGTCGCATAGCTATATATGAGATATTTTTTATTCTGTTGTTAACTTTTTGTGTGACTCAGAAAGAATCCTTTTTTTTTTTTTCTTTCCTCCAGAAACGTATGTTTGTGGGATACTCTTGTAGCACCTGCCAATAGTTTAGTCCATGGTAAGTTTCCAAAGCACTTTATAAATTTTGAAAGTCAGGAAATTCATAAGCTAAACATTATTTATAAATAGATTTGTTACTAATGACACATATATTTTTTAGCCCATGAAATTTATTTTGTCTATGATGGCAGGATTTGAAAGCAAAAAGATGCAATATACATAATTAAATCTTCTCTAGACCTTGATAAGGGCCAGTGGGACCTAGATAACACAAAAATCATCTGTCTTTGAATCTGATAGCGACAGGTCATCATTGTAAACACAAAGTAAACTCAATATTATGTCTCCTCTCACCACTCCTATTCAGCATTCCACTGGTAATCCTAGCTAATGCAATAACACAATAATAGGAAATAAAAAATATATAAATGGAAGGGAAGAAATAAAACTGTCTTTATTCACAGATGACATAATTTTCTGTAAAGTATCCCAAAGAATCTACAAAAGAAACTCACAAGTATAGCAGGGTCCCAGGATTCAAGGTCAATATACTGTTCATTCTTGAACAACATAAAGGTTGAGATGCTGACCCCTGTGCAGTTGAAAATTATCATATAATTTTTTATTCCCCCCAAAATTTAGCTACTAATAGCCTAGTGTTTACTGGATGCTTTATTAATAATATAGTCAATTGACCAGGTGCAGTGGTTCATGCCTCTAATGCCAGCACTTTGGGAGGCCAAGGTAGGCAGATCACCTGAGATTGGGAATTTAAGACCAGTCTGACCAACATGGAGAAACCCTGTCTCTACTAAAAAAAAAAAAAAAATACAGAAATTAGCCAGGCGTGGTTGTACATGCCTGTAATTCCAGCTACTCAGGAGGCTGAGGCAGGAGAATCACTTGAACCTGGGAGGTGGAGGTTGTGGTGAGTCGAAATTGTGCCATGGCTCTCCAGGCTGGGCAACAAGAGCAAAACTCCATCTCAAAAAAAAAAAATAGTAATAATAATATAGTCAATTAACACATATTTTGTATATGTATTATATAGGAAGCTAGAGGAAAGAAAATATTAAAATCATAAGGAAGAGTACATACCTGTAGTGTACTATATTTATTGATACTGTAAAGTTTATGTCATCTGTCTGCAAGGTGAATTATCTGTCTGAAATGGCAGGCAACTACAGCTGCAGACATAAATTTGTAGTGCATATCAAGCAATTCAACTTTTTTCTTGTAATGTCTTGACATTTCTCTGCTTTTGGGGAGTACTTCCAGCATCACTAGCAGCAAGTTGATGGTTCCCATGGTGTTATTCAAGGTTTACACTGTTGCACTAAATAGAATGAAAAATTCACAAGAACCACAGGAGATCACTTTTCACTGAAATATATAATTTGCTGGAGAGAGGACCTGCTTACATGGAGATGATTAGCATCACACAGCATTTTAAGTGTATACTCACAACACTTGAGCTTACCATAGTAGCAACAGGAGGTGGCTGTTAAACTTTAACAGTAGTTCAGTATGAATTGTAATTACTTTTATGCACTTAAGATTTCATACTGTGTCTTTATTTTTGTTTACATTTCTCAACTGTCAAATGCTACCACTTACAATCTTTGTGTGCATATATTTCAATAAACTTAACTTTTTATAATAGATTAGTGTATATTTTAATGGTAGTAAATAATAGACTAGTATCTACATATATTTTATGCATTCATGACATACTTTTTCTTAATTTTGGGGGGAATTTCTTGGCTACGTGGGTTGTCAGCAAATTTTTTCAAATTATCTCAAATCTTTAAAAAATTTTCCAATATATTTACTGAATAAACCACATCTAAGTGGACCCACACATTTCAAACCAGTGTTGTTGAAGGGTCAGCTGTACTAAATTCCTTTGCTTTTTTTGTATCAACAATTGCAATTTGAAATTTAGAGAATATTAACATTTACAATAGCGCCTAAAATAATGAAATACTGAGGCATAAATCTAACAAAATATATATAGGGTCTGTATACACAAAACTATAAAAATGATAAATCAAAGAAGATCTAAATGAGAGATACTCCACATTTACAGATTAACAGACTCAATAGTCTTAAGATGTCAGTTTGTCTTGATTTTATAGATTCAACACAATCCTAATCAAAATCCCAGCATGCTACTTTGTAGATACCAACAAACTTGATTCTGAAGTTTATATGGGAAGGCAAAGGAATAGCCAACCAAATACTGGAGAAAAACAAACTTGAAGGACTCACACTATACTACCTGATTTCAAGACTTATAATCAAGACAATTGTGGTATTAGCTTAAGAATAGACACATAGATCATGGAACAGAATAGAGAGCCTAGTAATAGACTCACATATATAGTAGACTTTAATATGTCACAGAGATAATTCAGTGGAGAAAGGATAGTCTTTTCACCAAATAATGCTAGAAAAATTGAATGTCAACTTTTAAAAACTTGAACCCAGATAAGGACCTCATCTTTCATAAAAATTAACTCAAAATGGACCACAAACTTACATGTAATATGCAAAATGTTAAAACTTCTGGGAGGAGCTAATTGGATAGAAGTCAGAATTCCTACTAATTCTGACATCTCTGTCACTTCTGGGTTAATTTCAATTGATGGATTTGTCTTCTCCTTATAGGTTACATTTTCCTGCTTTATTACATTCCTGTTAATTTATTATTAGATGCCAAGCCTTGTGAATTTTATCTCATTAAATGCCGGTTATTTTTGTATTCTGTAAATGTTCTTGAGCTTTGCTCTGCGGCAAGTCTAAGTTACTTGGAAACAGTTAAATCTGGGGGGCCTTGGTTAAACAGGACCAAAGCACCATTTGGTCTAGGGCTGATTTTCCTCCACTACTGAGGCAAATCCTTCTCACTACTCCACCAAGTATCTTGTGATTTATGAATTTTTCCACTATGGCTGGTATGGAACCAGTTCAACCAGGGTTCCCCTCCTGGTGCCGTGGCAGTAGTTAAGGCAGTTTTTTGACTCACCCAGTTTGTTTCCCATTTCTCAGAGATCATTCTTTATTGCCTCATATTTATATCTCCAATCATTATTCTTTATATTTTATTTGATTTTTTTTTTAACTATTTCAGGCAGGAGAGCAAATCGGTTCTATTATTTCATCGTAGCCAAAAGCCAGAAGTCCATTTCTTTTATTGTTAAGTGTTTTTTTTTTTGTTTTGTTTTGTTTTAATTTACTTTCAGCTTTTACCTGCCATGACAGTGGAGCCACAGTTTTAGCATATGCTCCAAAACATCAGCTACTAATATCAGGTGGCAGAAAAGGTTTTACATGTGCATTTGACCTTCATCAACGACAGCAGAGGCAGCATTTCCAGAGCCATGATTCTCCTGTTAAAGCCATTGCTATTGATCCAACTGAAGAGTACTTTGTTACAGGATCTGCGGAAGGCAATATAAAGGTAAACACAGTTGATGCTACAACATCTACAAAATGAAAAGATATCTTCAGAAACCTTAGCTCTTTAATCCTATCAATGACATCAGTCTATTTAAATAATAGTTATATTAACTTCTTTGTAATCAGCAATACTAATTGCTGTTTAATCTTTCAATGAATAGAATAATATTTAATGTGAAAATTTTCTGTTTTTCAGTTGTTTTAAAATGTGCTTGATTACTTCATACAAAACCCAAAATTTTCCATGGATATAATCATAATTCAGATAATAGAATTTGTCTTGACTCCATGTTCAGAGTTACATAATTTACTGAATTTAATTTCCAGGGCCTGAGAAATGTATTTATATTTTCTTTTATCCCACATTGCTCCCCATTTTTCCATATATATTATTATCCAACTATCAGTGCCCAATTCAGGAATTCTGGGTAAACCGTGCCTTTAGCAGTCCTTCATTTTCAGAGTGCATTGTGTTGAAAACTTAGAGAAGTTGTTTAAAATGTTAAGCAGCTTATTACATAGGCAAATTGCTGGGTCTCATCCCAAAAATACTCATTTGGTAAGTCAGTCTGAGGGATCTGCATTTTAATAACACATACCTAGTAATTTTGATGGAGGGTCCTTTGGCCCTGTTTGGTAATTGGTGAGTCAGTTTAGACTAGTCCCCATGTCATTTTAATGGTCAGCAACCCTAGACTTGAGGGGTTTAGGTTCATCAAATTTATTAATTTAAGTGCTTATTTAGTACAATAAAATGGATTTTTTTTTTCTCTTAAAGATACAAGGTTTTGCCATGTTGGCCAGGCTCCTCTGGAACTCGTGACCTCAGGTGATCCACCTACCTCAGCCTCCCAAAGTGCTAGGATTACAGGCATGAGTTCCTGTGCCGAGCCAATCAGTTGGATTTTTTAGAACCAGCAAATTGTTCTTATAAATCTCATCCAGGAAAAGACTAGAATTATAAAATTTTAAAAGGCTTTTTCTTAAAATCAAATATATATACCAACTTCAGTTTAAAACTAGTTTCTTATTTGGACTGACTCTAGTTTAGAATAAGCCATAGTTAGATTGGGTCTTTGATTTTTAACTTTGATTCTATAGTTTATTGTTTAATCAAGGTAAAAAAAAAGACTTGAAAATATACAATGTATCCGAAAGCCCTAATTTAACCAATTCATGTGCAGGATAGTATGAATTAATGAATTTCTTAGAGTAAATAAACATTTTTTTAAAAAGATCTCCAATAAAATCAGGTAATAAGTTGATTTCTTTAAACTTAAAATATAGATATCCTAAAAGCATTTAAGTTGTTCACATAAATGAAGATGCTTATAATTTGCTTTACAAACAGATAGATTTATTTTGATAAGGGCTGGAAATACAAAATCTTAGTAAATTAAGTATCCTGAAGTAGTAATAATTGACTTTGTCTTACAGTTAAAATATAGCTTTGCCTGGTCAGAGGGCCTCTAGGTGTCAAGGACTTCTCTCTTCCTAGCTGTTCAGATCTCCTGGTGAGCGTTCAATAATATAGAGAAGAGATTACCTTACTGTATAACTATACAGCAAAAGCTCTGCTGAGAGATAGAAAACCTTGATTTTAATCCCTATAGTATTAAAAGTTTCTGTAGCATTGTACACTTAACCTCCTTGTTACCTATGTTGTCTCTCTTACTCTCTGACTGGGTGGATTTTTAAGTATTTTGTGTTAAAGCAATTGGTAAATTACAATGCCCTATACAGAATCAAGGTGTTACGATCATAGGCCTACACAGATTTTTCTCTCTGTTTTGGAAATTCCTTACTGCATAGGAATGCAGGCCTAAAATTTTCATTTGGATTCTTAAGGTCATTATCAACCCTAATTTTCCTTTTGTTCTTAATATCTTTCAGATTTGGAGTCTCTCTACCTTTGGTCTTCTCCATACTTTTGTCAGTGAACATGCTCGGCAGTCTATTTTTAGGAATATTGGAACTGGAGTGATGCAAATTGAGACAGGGCCTGCAAATCACATTTTCTCCTGTGGAGCTGATGGAACAATGAAAATGAGAATACTGCCAGATCAGTTTAGCCCCTTAAATGAAGTGTTGAAAAATGATGTGAAATTTATGCTGTAACATTTTTACAGTAAGATGTATAATTTATTACCTACATGGAAGTGGCCAACAGATATAATATACAGTGATCACTCTCTATGCCGCAAATTAGCTAATGCTTTTTTGTTTTTATATTTATTTTATGGAGCTTTGCCCTTGATGCACTGATGCCTTAAAAATTAACAAGTCCATTCAGAAATAGATTACATTGCCTAAAGTAGAATGTGTAAGTAATGCTGTAATAATACATATTATAGTATATTATAATCAGTATGTCATAGTGTTAAAGGTGTTTTGTTTTCTTACTGATACTCTTCCAAAGGTATCTCTGCATGAATTTCTTCCACAGCAAAAATACGTTTTTTTGTAAAGGCAGTTACACGTAATACTCACTGCTTAATTCACCACGCTCACTTCCTTTATTAGTCTTATACATCTCAAACTCTTCTCTTAATTAATGATAGATTGACATTGGAGTAAGAATGAAAAAAAAATGAACATCTTCATTAAAATTGTCATTGAGACGTCAGTCATAAATGAGCCAGATGGCTCATTATGTAAGGTTTTCATCAGTTTCCCCTCTGAAGCCCATGTTATATATATGTATACGTGTGTGTGTATGTGTGTGTGTGTGTGTGTGTGTGAGTGTGTGACTTACACATTATTTGAACTTAGTTGAATATATGTGCAAAAACTGGTTTTTCATGTGTTTTTGTGCCATAACAACTGCCACCAGAATAACTTTTTTTGCAGCCGTGCTTTTCATTTTAAAAAAGTTTTTGAATTCCCATCCTAATTTTCAAATAAGTTTCAAGAAGACTTTCAGGATTATTATTTTAAAGATTAGACTTAGTCAAATAAGTCTTAGCTGGCAGTAAAGTTTCTGTGGTGGCATATATAAGACACTTAAAGTATGTGAATTTGTCAACAACCTTGTAGCATCAAACAAATATTTTACTTAAATTTTATTTTATCTTATTAATTTGTAGGTGCTTTTAATCTCAGAATTCTGAAAACCCTATAGCAGGGTTTTCAGAAACAAATGTGAAAACAGTCAAATTAAGTAGATAGTATTTAGAAATGTAAAATACTCTCCAGATCTACCATTAATAGAAAATAAACTAAACCTTTTATTTTTGCCAAAAATATTATTTTATTATAAAATATGACCAAAATATTTAAAATACACAATGCTTTTAACTTAAGTGTGCTAACCCTGTTTCTGTCTGTTTTGTGCTGTACCTTTTCTGATTCAGAGTTATAAAAAACTTGATAAATACTTGATTTTAACCAATGAGACTACAGGCAGATGGGACTAAGTGTTTATGGGACAATTATATACTATTTAACTTAAATATATTTTGTTTTATAGGAAATATAAGAACATTTTGTGTTATAAAATATGGGCAACTATTATCCTGGAAATTAAAGAGTCAAAGCAAAGAAATGAAGGGCTGGTAAAATGAATTTTGTAATATCCTCAGGATACTTTTGTCTTAAAAGTATGTTAAAGATTTTGTAAATTGTATTTCAACAATTTTAAATGTGTTGAGCAAGTTGCAGTGAAAACACTGTCATTATGTAGAGAGTTTATATGCACATAATAACCTGTACCTATAAATTGTGCAATAACCATATGTGACTATTTTGCCATGGAGAAATCTGTGACAGCATTGCAAACAATAGTATTGTTTGATGTAGTTAACTTTAAGTTATTTTTCAGTAATTTCCTCACAAAGATTCAAACAGCTTTAAACACTTTCAATGAGATAAAATATTTACTATTATGCTTATTAGAACAAAAGGTATTAAGGATGAAACATATTTTAAATGAGGATTTATATGGATAATCATACATTATGTAAGCCCATATGTATGTACATCCAGAGTCATAATATTTTAAATAAACAATCATGCAGAAGCTTTTTTGGGGGTTATACTATTGTTTTAGTATCTGTGCCAATTTAGCTGACTTAAAATATGTGACATTCTAAAATCAAGAATTTCTGTATTTGTATTTGTTTAATGTAAGGAGGATGGAATAACGTTCCCAAATACCCTGTTCTTTTCTACAGTTTTTTTTTTTTATTTGATAGGTAAGCATTATTCAAGGAAGGTGGGAGTAAAAGTTGTTGAAATGTTCAAGTATAAAATGATATGCATATATGTAAAATTTCATCCACATTAATGGAGTGGATACATCAAAATACATTTTTAATTGCATGTTTTCTAAGAATGTGGCTTTGTGATCATATAAGAATTCACAACATTAACAAATCTTATTTTCTGAAATCTAGGATTTTTCTTAACTAAAACCATGTAACAGTCATCTCCATGCTCCTTTCTTGCTCTTTGCTTTTGCCCTCCCATCTTAAAAAAAAAAAAAAAAAATTATTTTTTTAAAAAAATTCTTACATTGGTCTCAACAGTGGGAACACAATACACAGGGACCACAGTCAAAGTTAAAACAACAAGTAGACTAGAAGAATATTTGTATAGTAATAGAAAACCTGTCAATGTCCCTGTATACAAAGAGAAGTTTAAATTATTGGAGAAGTGATCAAACCGTGAATAAGCAATTCACAGAACAGGACATTGAAAAAGTCAACAAATATGAAGTATGTTCATCTTCATTATAAGGGTTAATGGAATGTTTCTTAAAAAACATTACTGTAGTAATAGTTTTTATCAGATTAGCCTAAGGTTAAATATTGCCAACATCCATTTTGGCAAAGATGCAAGGAATTTGGCACACTCAAACACTCAAACATTGCTGGCAGAACTCAATTGCTAGAATGTTATCTGGGTGTAAGTAAAATCAAACACACATACATATCAGTGAACAACATTCTGAGAAATTATAAAAACGAAAGCATTCATGCCCAAAAATGTACATGGGGCCGGGGCGCAGTGGCTCACGCCTGTAATCCCATCACTTTGGGAGGCAGAGATGGGTGGATCACGAGGTCAGGAGTTTAAGACCAGCCTGGCCAACATGATGAAATCCCATCTCTAAAAAAAAAATATATATATATATACATGGATGTTTATTGAAATATATTCTAGAGGCCAGGTGTGGTGGTTCACACCTGTAATCCCAGCACTTTAGGAGGCTGAGGTAAGCAGATCACTTGATGTTAGGAGTTTGTGGCCGGCCTGATCAACATGGTGAAACCCATCTTTACTAAAAATAGAAAAATTAGTGGGGTATGGGGTTATATGCCTGTAGTCCCAGCTACTCAGGAGGCTGAGGCAGGAGAATTGCTTTAACCCAGGTGCTGGAGGTTGCAGTGAGCTGAGATTGCACCACTGCACTCCAGCCTGGGTGACAGAGCAAGACTCTTGTCTCAAACTAAAAAAAACTGGAAATCTAAATGTTAATCAGTAAATAAATGGTTGAATAAATTGTGGTACAAAGATGTAATGTTACAGAATATTCTCTCACCACTAAAAAGAATGTTAGATGTGTATTGACCTGAGAAGAGGTTGGTGAGGAAAAAAAATTACAAAGTAAAAGCTATACCTGTATTGTTTAGATTTTTTTAAACATACATGTATGAACTAAGAAATGTATGTGGAAAAAATACACAAAACTTTTAACATTGGGAAAGGTAAGAAGGGAGTAATATATTTCCAAGCTTCTTTAAACCTCACTCAGTAAAGTAATATCAAAGATAGTTTTGTTGAATATGTGTACGTGGGAAAATAGCTTTATTTAAAATCAAATGGTACTTCATGACTTTGGGAGCTGCTCTTTTGAGTAAAGTGATCCTGTGTCAGGAGTACTCCTCTTTGAATTGTTGAGATACTTTTGGTGAATGTATTTAAGCTGAATGTTAAAATGTTACCCTTTGGAGCAGGAGTATCCAACCCATGGGTCACACTAATTCCAGCACTTTAGGAGGCTGTGGCAAGTGGTGAGTGTCAGGCAAAGCTTCATCTGTAATTACAGCTGCTCCCCATTGTTTGCATTACTACCTGAGCTTTGCCTCCTGTCAGATTAGTGGAGGCATTAGATTCTCATAGGAGTGGGAACCCTGTTGTGAACTGCTCATGCAAGAGATCTAGGTTGTGTACTCATGAGTGATGCCTGATGATCTGTCACTGTCTCCCTTCACCCTAAGATGGGACCATCTACTTGAAGGAAAACAAGCTCAAGACTCTCACTGATTTTATGTTATGGTGAGTTGCATAATTATTTTATTATATATTACAATTTAATAAAAACTGCACAATAAATATGCTTGAATCATCCCAAAACCATCTACCACCCCTCCCCCATCCCAGGTCCATGGAATAATTGTTTTCCTGTGAAACCAGTCCCTGGTGCCAAAAGGATTGAGGATTCCTGCTTTGAAGTACCTGGAAAAAGTTGATCATAGGTTATTTGAAAGTGCCTATTAGTATTTTAGAAAGGTATATAGATTTTAGTACAGTTATTTTCAAAGCTGAATCTGAGCTTTTCAAGATTCTTTTTCTTTCCATTTGGCTGTCTCTACATGTATATGGAGCTTCACTATTAGCTCCATGTACATGTACCGTATACGTGTATATGCTAATATTCACTATTAGCTCCATACATGTATACAGAGCTAATAGTGAAGAGTGTCACATTGTTTCACAGGGGTTCTTGGAACAAGAACACTTTTAAGTTCTCCCACTGGAAATACAGATGAGTAATAAAAACAATTGGTGTGACAACACATTTCACTCCACAGTGGAAAAACAAATGCTTTATTCATGGACAATCAATTATCTGCTCAATGTACAGGTATGACCTATATAACAGAACTCAGCCAGTATGATGTATCAGCCCTGGACATATGTTAAATAAGTTTTAAAAATCCTTTGGAATCTGCTCCCTACCATCATTTCTGAAATTGCAGCATCCTTTTTGAAGTCATACCATTTTTTTTTTTAGTTTATTCTGTACATGAGCAATGATAATTCCTTAAAATAGTATCTGGTTGCCTGTATTTGGGTTGTTTCATTCTGTGTTTTGCAGAAAATGCATCAGGTTACTATGGCCATTCAGACATGAAGATAACTAAGCAAGCTACAATACTTGAAATGTATTTTAAGATCTCATAGGGCTTTTCCTAATGAGAAGCTTTATGGGGCATGGGGGGGGTGGGGAATGCCCCATTTGGAGTTTACGTTAGTGAAAACTTCCTGTGTAGATGAATGGAGCCCCACAAATGAGGCATTTCTTCTGAGAATGTAGCTCCACAAGAAACCGCTTAGCAAATGAAGGGAGGGCTAGACTTCAGCCCAACATATCCCCTTCATAAGTTATATAAGCATTCACCATGACCCTATACCTCATAGTGAGAGGTCTAAGATTCTTATACAGTAATGACAGTCACCTAAATTTTGACTGTTTCACAAACCTTTTACAGAAGAAAAAGCACAAATCACTTAGATATCATATCTAAGCATATTAAATGCAGAGAAGGCAGCAACCTTTAAATTACATATAATTCAGGAAATAAACATTGGAGATTCCTAGATTCCACACTGTAGCAGAAAATGATTGGAAAAGGGGTACATAGAAGAGTGCAAAAGGATTCTGGTAATGACACAATATGAACTGGAGTTTAGAAGGAGAGAGAGTCATTCTGAATGGTGAAATAGAACAAATAACTGGCTACTGAAAAATAGAGTTGGAAATTGTATTTGATTAGATGTGAAAATTTTGGGAAATTAGTTCTGAAAGAGGAGGTCATCTTTAGAGGAACTGATGTCCTTTGGAGGCTTATTGGTGAAGGGAAGAAAGGAAGAAGTAAATGAATGTAAGTGTCCTTTATTTAACGAGATAAAAGAATCCAAAAACATCCTCCACAAAGGTGCATGATTTTTTTTTTAAGGAAATCATGATTCACTTTACAAATAAAGCACTATGCTCCTGAATGAAAAAAACAGCCCCCCCCCATATTCTTTCCTACACTTGTCCATAGATTGTTTACCATTTTCAACATGAAAGGTTTACACCGCATGTGAAAAAATCCATGCAAATTTACTCAAAACATTTTTTTGAACATACAAAACTACTCTAGGCCGGGTGCAGTGGCCAGTTCCTGTAATCTCAGCACTGGGGCCCAGGCAGGAGGGTTGCTTGGGCCTAGGAGTTCAAGACCAGCCCGAGCAACATAGGGAGACTGCCATCTCTATAAATAATTTAAAAATTAGCCAGGCATGGTAGGACATTCCTGTGGTCCCAGCTACTTAGGAGGTTGAGGCAGGAGGATTGCCTGAACTGGGAAGGTTGAGGCTACAGTGAGCAGTGATCACACCACTGCATTCCAGCCTGGGTCCAGAGTGAGACCAAGTCTCAAAAAAGTGGGGAGAAGGGGTGGGTGTGGTGTCTCATGTCTGTAATCGCAGCACTTTGTGAAATCAAAGTGGGAGGACTGCTTGAGTCCAGGAGTTCAAGACTAGCTTGGGAGGCATGGTGAAACCCCCTCTACAAAAAAACATATAGAAAATTAGCCAGCCATGGTGTCACATGCCTGTAGTCCCAGCTACTCAGGAGACTGAGATAAGAGGATCACCTGAGCCTGGGGAGGTCAAGGCTGCAGTGAGCCATGATTGTGCCACTGCACTCCAGCCTGGGTGACAGAGTGAGACCCTATCTCAAAAATAAAAATGTAAATAATAAAACCAGCCTCCAAAATAATTTCATGAAACAGAGGAAAGCAGTAATTCAAAACATTGTAACTTATTAATTGAACAACAGGGTCTCACTCTTGCCCAGGCTGTATTTATAGGACCTGCATTTACTCAGGAATGAAAACAGCAAAATTGTCTCATAAATCAAGGCTAAATTAGAAATGGCCCAAGGGAGAAGAGATATGACTGAAAGCACATACTAAACAGAGAGGATAAAAATTAAATGAGCCAAAAAATGAAGTAAAAAGTTGTTATAGAGAAAATGATAGATATAGAACACAGGAATGCAGAGCTCTGGGTACAGAGCCAGGAGTTGCAAGCCCAGAGAGCAGAGCTTTGATTCACGATATTCTCAGGCCTTGAAGCTGAATGGAATTTTCCCTGCTGTACTTTGAAATTGTGTGGGACAATGTCGGCACTCTATCAAAAATTACTGGACAGGAACAAAAGCTGAAAAATGTGACTCATATGAGAGAAATATCAGTCAATAGACACAGAAAACATGGTGGACTAGAAGTTCCTAGCACTTGTCTCTCTCATAAGGACAACCAGAACAATGAAAACTACATTTTAGTCTGGGCATGGTGGCTCATCCCTGTAATCCCAGTGCTTTGGGAGAATGAAGTGAAAGGATCCTTTAAAGTCAGGAGTTTGAGACCAAACTAGGCAACATAGAAAGACCTCATCTCCGCAAAAAGTTATCTCAAAATTGGCCAGACATGGTGGTGCATTCCTGTAGTCCTAGCTACTAGGGAGGCTGAGATAGGAGTATTGCTCGACCCCAGGAGTTTGAGGTGTATTACAGTGAGTTATGATTGCACCACTACTCTCCAGCCTGAACAGAGTGAGACCCTGTCTCAAAACAAAACACTATATTTTAACAACAACAAAAATAAAACAGAGGGGAGTGCCAGAGTGTCTCTGAGGAGTAACATAAATCTGAATGGGAACAGAAACTCAGATGGCCACATAGAAAACAAGAAAACATTGGGCCTCTACCACCCCATCCCCCAACTAGGATTAGCTGAAAACTAGGAGGAACTTCTTTCAATGACGGGGTAAAAGTGAGGATTGCACCAACTCCCCTCAATACCTTGGATGCAGGGAAAAAAAAAAAAAAAAAAAAAAAAAAAGGCAGATAGGAAGCAGGACTAAATCACAACTCCCTCTCAGAGAGAGTAGTGGGAGGAGACTCACACTGTGAACTCTTGCTCCAAGAACTACTGCAGGAATATGCCAGGAAAGCTGAGCGAATCCACAGACCCTTTGAAGGAAGTGGGTTGCTCCTGCAGGACCCAGAAAACAGCCCAAATACTGTGAGTGCCTAAACTGTGAAAGTGGGAAGGAGGGAATCATCTGCCCCTGAACACTCACTCACTGGGGAACCTGAGGGTCCAGATCACTGGAGAAGGATTTTACCTTACCTGGAGCTGAGACAGTTTAGAAAGCCACGCAAAACGCAGGGGTAGAAGAAGCAGCAGGAAAATCTCTGTGGGCTCTCTGGGTCCCCAGTGAAGCCATTTCTGACTTATCTCACAGGAGTCCTTGGGGAGGGCTGCCAGAGGAACAGGGAAAAGACCACAGAGAGAAGGAAACTTCCAGCTGAACTTTGTAACAATACCAACTGAACACAATGTCTCCTGGCCAGAACTCGGGATGGTTCGAATCTGGTGTGCATACTCCATAGGTGAGAAGGTGTGAAAGCCCTGCTTGCTTCCTCAGCCAGGAGGCTGGTAACCTGGGGCAAGTTCTCAGCCTTGCTCACCCACTGCCTGAAAACAAACTCAGTGCTATTGGTTGGGGGCATGGTGAGAGTGAAACCGGCCTTTGGAGTTACACGGGAACTGGGTGAGGCCTGTAACTGCCAGCTTTCCTGCACTTCCCTGACAACCTACATGACACAGCAGAGGGAGCCATAACTGGGAACATAACTCCATTGACCTGGGAACCACACCTGCATCCTCAACATCAAGCCCTGCCCAAGGAGAATCTGAGCTCAGCTATGCCTAACCCTGCCCCTACCTGATGGTCCTTCCCTACCCAACCTGCTAGCTGAAGACAAAGATCATATTCTCCTGGGAGTTCTAGGGCCCTGCCCACTGTTTGAACCTCCTCTATGCTACCACAGCTGATGCTTTCTTGAAAACGATACCTCCTGGTAAGAGACCAACCAGCACAAAACTAGTGCATTAAACAACTACAACTAAGGACACTCGCAGTCCATTTCACTTCCCCACTACCTCCACAAAAGTAGGTACTGGTATCTATGGCTGAGGGACCTAAGGATGATTCACAACACAGGACTCTATGCAGACATCCCCCAGTACAAGCCCAGAGCCAGGCAGCCCTGCTGGGTGACTAGATCCAGAAGAAAAGTTACAATCACTACAGTTTGGCTCTCAGGAAGCTACATCCCTAGGAAAAGGGGGAGAGTACTACATCAAGGGAGCACTCCGTGGGACAAAATAACTTGAACAGCAGCCTTGAACCCCAGATCTTCCCTCTGACATACTGACATAGCCTATCCAAATGAGAAGGAATCAGAAAAACAATTCTGGTAATATGACAAAATACGGTTCTTTGATAACAGCACCCAAAAATCATACTGGCTCACCAGCAATGGATCTAAACCAAGACAAAAATCCCTGAATTGCCAGAAAAAGAATTCAGAAGGTCATTTATTAAACTAATCAAGGAGGCACCAGAGAAAGGAGAAGTCCAACTTAAGGAAATAAAAAAAAATGACACAAAATATAAGGGGAGAAATCAATATATATAATTATGTGTGAATTAAAAACAATTAAAGCCAAAAAAAAGACTCAGAAATGACACATAATGGAATAATGGAATTAGTAGAAAAGGGCTATAAAATAGCTATTATAAATATGCACGACATCTGAAGGAAAACATTAACATAATAAAAGCAGATGGTAGCCGGGCGCGGTGGCTCAAGCCTGTAATCCCAGCACTTTGGGAGGCTGAGGCAGGTGGATCACGAGGTCAAGAGATCGAGACCATCCTGGTCAACATGGTGAAACCCCGTCTCTACTAAAAATACAAAAAGTTAGCTGGGCATGGTGGTGCGTGCCTGTAATCCCAGCTACACAGGAGGCTGAGGCAGAAGAATTGCCTGAACCCAGGAGGCGGAGGTTGCGGTGAGCCGAGATGGCGCCGTTGCACTCCAGCCTGGGTAACAAGAGCGAAACTCTGTCTCAAAAAAAGATAAATAAATAAAAATAAAAGCAAATGGTAGAGAGAACTATAGTGAACTTTGAGAGATGAAAAATATAATATCCTAAATAACAATTCACTGGACAGGCTTAAAACTATAACACTTTGGAAGAAAAGATTGGAGAATTTAAAGACATGGCAACTGAAGCTATTCAAGAGAAATCAAACATAGAAAAAAATTTTGAAAAAAATACAACAGCATACAGAACACTGATCAATTAATATGCTATAATATCAAGTGGTATGATACATCTACTTAGAGTCCAGGAGAATTAAAACAAGAGGAAGAAAAAATACTTTTAAAAATACCTTTAAAATTTTCCAAATTTGATGAAAACTGTCAACATGAAGACACAGGAAACTCAAAAACCCATAGTTGAGACAAGGTCTGGTTCTATTGCTCAGGCTGGAGTATAGTGGCATGATCTCAGCTCACCGCAACCTCCATCACCCAGGCTCAAGTAATCCTCCCACCTCCCTCCTGAGTAGCTGGCACTACAGGCACACACCATAACGTGAGCCTGGCTATTCTTTTGTATTTTTAGTAGAGATGGGGCCTTGCCAGTTGCCCAGGTTGATCTGGAACTCTTGCACTCAAGCAATCTGCCCACTTCAGCCTCCCAAAGTGCTGAGATTACAGGTGTAAGCCACCATGTCTGGTCTCCATAACTGGATTAACACACATACTGCCATGATGCATCATGATAAAATTGGTGAAAATCAGTGATGAGAAAATGATGAATGTAGCCAGAGAAAGCAATATATTATTAAAGCAATATATTATGCAATGAAAAATGATAAAAAAAAAACACAGTCTTTTCTCAGACACTACACAAGTCAGGAGATAATGGAACAATACCTTTAAAGTGCTGAGGAAGCAACGAAGACAAAAAATCAATATCCAGCAAAAATATCCTTCAAACATGAGGGCAAAACAAAGCACTTTTAGACAAAAGAAACTAGTGAATTTACAATTTGGTGCCAATGCATCTGAACTATAAGAAATAGAAAAGGATTTTTTTTAAAGATTCAACGTGATTCCTCTCAAACTACCAATGACATTCTTCACAAAACTAGAAAAAAAACTATTTTAAAATATTTTTGCTTCATGCAGAACCAAAAAAGAGCCCAAATAGTCATGGAAATCCTAAGCAAAAAAACAAAACCAGAGGCATCACATTACCTGACTTCAAACTATATTAAAAGGCTACAGTAACCAAAACAGGGGAAAGGACTTCCTATCAATAAATCATGCTGGGATAACTGGCTGGCCATATGCAGAAGATTGAAGCTGGACCCCTTTCTTATACTATATACAAAAATTAACTCAAGATGGAAGACTTACATGTAAAAACCAAAACTGTAAAAACCCGGAAGGTAACCTAGGCAATACCATCCTGGATATAAGAATAGGCAAAGATTTTATGACAAGGACACCAAAAGCAATTGCGACAAAAGCAAATATTAACAACAGGGATCTAATTAAACTTAAGAGCTTTTGCAGAGCAAAAGAAACTATCAAGAGAGCACACAGACAACCTATAGAATGGGAGAAAATATTTGCAAACTATGCATCTCACAAAGGTCTAATATCCGGCATCTATAAGGAACTTCAACAGATTTACAAAAGAAAGACAACCCATTAAAAAGTACAAAAGAAGACAAACGTGAAGCCAACAGCATATGAGAAAAGCTCAATATCACTGATCATTTGAGAAATGCAAATCAAAACCACAATGAGATACCATTGTATTTTTTACTTTATTAAAAAGTCAAAAAACATGCTGGCATTGTTGCAGAGAAAAGAAACACTTATACACTGTTGGTAGAAGTGTAAATTAGTTCAACCATTGTAGAAAGAAAGCAGTCTGGTGATTCCTCAAAGAGCTGAAAACAGAGCCACCATTTGACCAAGCAATCCTATTACAGGTATATACCCAAAGATATATAAATCATTCTACCATAAAGACACATGCACACATATTTATAGAATGTGAATTATTCACACAACTGCATTATTCACAATAATAAAGACATGGAACCAACCTAAATGCCCATCAATGACAGACTGGATAAAGAAAATGTGGTATACATACACCATAGAATATCATGCAGTCATAAGAAAGAATGAGCTTGGCCGGGTGCGGTGGCTCACGCCTGTAATCCCAGCACTTTGGAAGACCGAGGCAGGCAGATCACGAGGTCAGGAGAAGGAGATCATCCTGGCTAACACGGTAAAAACCTATCTCTACAAAAAATACAAAAAAAAAAAAAAAAAAATAGCCAGGCGTGGTGGTGTGTGCCTGTAGCTCCAGCTAGTCAGGAGGTTGAGGCAGGAGAATTGCTTGAACCTGGGAGGCAGAAGTTGCAGTGAGCTGAGATCACCCCAGAGTGAGACTTCTCAAAAAAAAAAAAAAAAAAAAAAATAAGAGAGAGAATGAGATCGTGTCTTTTGTGGGAACATCAATGGAGGAGAAGGCTATTATCCTTAGCAAACTAATGCAGGAAGAGAAAACCCAATACTGATGTTCTCACCTATAAGTGGTAACTAAATGATGAGAAAGATGGTCACAAAGAGGAGAACAATGAACACTTGAGGATGGAGGGTGGAACAAAGGAGAGGAGCAGAAAAAATAACTATTGGGTCCTGGGCTTAGTATCTGGGTGATGAAATAATCTGTACAACAAACCCCTGTGACACAAGTTTGCCTATATAACAAACCTACACAGGTACCCCTGAACATAAAATAAAAGTTAAAAAGGAAATGTTAAAAAAAAAAAAGTTCCTTTTTTTTTTTTAGAGACACAGTATTGCTCTGTCACCTAGGCTGGAGTACAGCAACGTGATCTCTGCTCACTGCAACCTCTGCCTCCTGGGTTCAAGCTTTTCTTCTGCCTCAGTCTCCTGGGTAGCTGAGACTACAGGCACATGCCACAACACCTGGTTAATTTTTGTATTTTTAGTAGAGATGGGTTTTTACCATATGGGCCAGGCTGGTTTCAAATTCCTGACCTTGTGATCTCCCCACCTCGGCCTCCCAAAGTGCTGGGATTACAGGCATGAGCCACCGCGCCTGGCCAAGAATTCCTTTTTTAAGAAGTCAAAAATATTTTTTAAAAGAAAATTATAAAAGGAATTTCGTCAGTCTAAAGGCCAAAAGGAATACCTGATGGAAACTTCAACCTACATTAAAAATTAAGAGTCCCACTAGCTACTCAGGAGGCTGAGGCAGAATTGCTTGAACCTGGGAGGCGGAGGTTGCAGTGAGCGGAGATTGGCCACTGCACTCCATCTGGGCAACAGAGTGAGACTCATGAGTCTCAAAAAAAAAAAAAAAAAAAAAAAAAAAAAAAAAAAAAAAAAATTAAAAGTCCCAAATATACTAAAGAAGTGAATATATATGTTAAAAGCTTTTATTCTATTTTAATTTTTTCAAAGGATGCTGGGCACAGTGGCTCACACCTGTAATCCCAGCACTTTGGGAGGCCAGGGCAGGCAGAGCACCCTAAGTCAGAAGTTCGAGACCAGCCTGACCAACATGGTGAAAACCCATCTCTATCAAAAATTAGCTGGGCATGGTGGTATGTGCCTGTATTTCCAGCTACTTGGGAGGCTGAGACAGGAGAATCACTGGAACCCAGGAGGCAGAGGTTGCAGTGAGCTGAGATTGCGCCACTGCAGACCAGCCTGGGTGACAGAGTGAGACTCTGTCTAAAAAAAAAATTATATATATATGTATATATAATTGTTTAAAGCAAAAAATAACTATTTTTACAGTTATATGCATTTGTAGAAGTAAACAGTATGACAATCATAATATGCAGGGTGTTATTTTTAATATCTTTTACAAAGATGATTGAATTGTGTTATGGCTTGAATTGTGTTATGTTATGGCTTGAATTGTGTCCCCAACAAAATTCATATATTGAATACCTAAGCCCCACTGTGACTGTATTTGGAGATAGGCCTTTAAAGAGGTAATTAAGGTTAAATGAGATCATAAAAGTAAGGCCCTAATTCAATATAACTGATGTCCCTATAAGAACAGAGAGGAGAGAGAGAGAGAGAGAGAGAGAGAGAGAGAGAGAGAGAGAGAGAGAGAGAGAGATGTGATATGTGCATGTACAAACCAAAGACCAAAGACCATGTGAGGATACAGCAAGAGGGTGGTCATCTGCAAGCTGAGAAGACAGGCCTATAGAGAAACCAGATGTCCTACCTTGATCTTGGCCTTCCAGCCTTTCAGGACTGTGAGAAAATAAATTTCTGTTATTTAAGCCACCTGGTCTGTCATAGTGATCATGTAGTTTTTCAGTTGCACCAGAACAAACCAAAAGCACCTCCAATGGTCAGATTCACAACAATTTGATCATCAAATGTAATGTTAATTAAATGTTAAACTTTGTATGCTGGGTAACCAATTACTCTCTAATTTAGCGTTGCAAAATAGCAATCATTTGATAATGTAATGTTTCATGGCTGAGTCAGGAATTCAGAGACTCAGCTGGGTAATTCTGCTACTTCATGTGGCATCAAGTGGGGTTGCCCAGTAATATTCAGTTGGCAGCATAGTTAGTCTGGAGTGCCAAAGATGGGTTTACTAACACACTGTAGAGGGCATGACCAGAAGTCTGGGCTCAGGCGGGCTCTCTTTCTCTATGTAGTTTCAGGGCCTTTCCATATTGTCTCTTCAACGGGGTCCAGACTGCTTGCATGATGGCTTAGGGCTCCGAGAATAAATGTCGCAAGAGATAGTTGAAGGTAACAGTCTCTTAAGGTTGAACCTAAAAACTTGCACAATGTTATTTCTGTCATATTTTGTTGGTAAAAAATTCACAGAGCCGATCCAGATTTAAGAGAGGGGGCCATACCCTCCAGCTCTGATGGGGAAAAGTGTCAAAGAACTAGTGTCCACTCAAAATGTAACACTGTCCGCCCTCTGTCCATAAATTATTTACGTTTCTCTCACATATAAAAGAAACTCCCTCCATATAAAACTCTAGTAGTTTCATCCTACTATGTGAAGCCTCAGGATCCCCATTATTTAAATCAGGTCCAAGTATCTATTAGGCTTTTTTTTTTTCAAGATAGAGTCTCATTGCTCAGGTTGGAGTGCAGTATCGCAGTTTTGGCTCACTGCAACCTCCACCTCCCAGATTCAAGCGATTCTCCTACCTACCTCAGCCTCCTGAGTAGCTGGAATTACAGGTGCCTGCCACCATGCCTGGTTAATTTTTGTATTTTAGTAGAGATGGGGTTTCACCACTTTGGACAGGCTGGTGTCAAACTCCTGACCTCAAGTAATTCACCCGCCTCGGCCTCCCAAAGTGCTGAGATTACAGGCTGTGCCCAGCCTCTATTAGGCTTCTTAAATGAGGTTTAAAAGTATGATACCTCTCATTCTGAAGACCTGTGAACTAAAGAGACAAATTGTGTGCCTCCTACACACCAAGCATACAGTGGTGAAACAAAGATAGAATAGCTCGCTCCCATTCAAAAAAGGGGAAACATGAGAATTACATAGCAGTCCCTAGTCCATAGAGATTCTAAAATTTAGATAGGCACGTGTTGCCAGTTCCTTGAATAACCCTTTTCCCTGGGAGTTACTCTCCACAGATCTTGGCTCTTCCCTCTAGCTTCCCATCACCCCACACCCATTCCCAGTCATTCCTCCTTTTCCATAAAAGTGGACCACATTTTCAACTGATTAGTCTTCTCAGCCTGACTTCTGGCCATAGTTTCAAGGTTCAAAGGCTTCTTTAAATTTTATACAGTTCCCATCTTTTACAGTTCCGTCTAGTAAAATTCTTTTAAAAACTTTGTGGATTTCTTATATTTTGAATTATAAACCACTCTGCTAGACAAAAGCCACACTCATGTTT
The DNA here is from genome assembly GCF_048565385.1 of Saimiri boliviensis. Taxonomy (NCBI): domain Eukaryota; kingdom Metazoa; phylum Chordata; class Mammalia; order Primates; family Cebidae; genus Saimiri; species Saimiri boliviensis. Next base: position 190,787,898 of record NC_133449.1, on the reverse strand, counting down.
TTCTTCTTCTGAGACATGCAATTCTCCACCTTGGGCCACCTGTGAGATTGCTGTGGTGTGTCACCTTCAGATTCTTAGAAATCTTGGCTTTTCACAGAAAACGTCTACATGGCACACCCATAAAGTCTTCTGAGATCTTAACAAAGGAACTAACAACTAAAATCTTGGCTGTATCTTTACTCTGCGATCATTTTTAATCCACAAGAATGTTGAATAAATTTTTAAAGTCCTCGAGGCCATTGCTATGAAGAGTGAGGACTCCGGGACGCTCAGCTCCCAGATAGGATGTGTTCTTCCAGGCCCTTGGTCCCTCACTCCCCTAAGAATGGGAGGGAGGACCCCTCTGGGTGAGGTGGCTCGTTTAAGTAAATATTGGACCCCAAAGAGTTTTGCAGAAAGTGATTTATTTAGGCAGAGAGAGAAAAAGGAGAAAGAAATAGAGAGTAGCTCCCACGAGGTCATGGAGGGGGACCCAGAAATGGAGTACACCCAGATGTGGGGGAAGGGGACTTTTAACCTCGGAGTAATTCCTGCCCCATTCAAACTTTCTGTCCTGTGAAAGGAGTTCCTTTAAACTTCGGCTGGAGTGATTGGCCTTTTATTTCTTCCTCCCTCATGAAAGTTAAACAAAGACCTTTAAGCTCCCAGATGGAAACATGGAAGAAGGCAGGTGGGGCATGTCACTGGGAAGTTCTTGTCTTTGAAACTACACCCCCTTGTGGACCTGGGGAGGGACTACATTCCCTCAATAGTAAGTAGTGTATCAACTCTACCCTGAAGATTGATACTTACAATGAAAGAAGTTAGGCTATTAAAGGAGAACAACATGGAAGTCAAAATCTGCTAGGTGAGGGTGCTGTTCTTGGAGCAATGTAAGACTAAGATGAGAACCTGTCTTGCTTAAAATGAAGTACATCTACAATCAGGAGAAGAGAAACAATAAAAAAAAAAAAATCAAGTACAGCATTCCCAACTTGGACCAGCATTTTGTAAGTAGAGCTACACAAGAGAATTCTATCAATACAGCCAGGAATTTAAGCTGTATTTATTTATTTTAAAATGTCTTAAAAGGAGTTGGAAAAGTAGAATTGTGTTTTCAAGAACAAGACAAAACAAAACGGGTCACTGTGGTATTTGAGATAGATTCACATGAGATTTGAGGTGGTCCAAAAGTAGAAAATAGTTCATGTAGGGGAGAACCCATGCAGAGAAACCAGTGGTACAAGTACAGAAAAATAAGGATTCTGGCTAGAGACAACACTATAATTTCTAAGAATGTCTTAAGAGGTGGTCAATGAGACACACAAAGAACTTGGTATCATGGGGAGTGTGGCTCACCCAGTTGGGGACAGTTGTAGAAAATGTTGCATTTTGAAACAGCCTATAGTTTTCTTAGGAAGAGATGTGTTTTCATGCCTACATTATCACAAGAGGTAAATAATTCTGCATAAACAGTGAAAAATACCCTAAACTGAAGGTACAGCTGCTAATGTTAGGTAATAGCCATGAGTGGCGATGGAGGTCCATTAAAACAATGGGAAAAGATTACTATCTTAAAACCTTGGTCTTATTCTATCCCAGAGTTTCTATTATTTAAGAGGAAAAAAAAAAACTGTACTATTTCACTCATCTGGTTACTCTGAGAACAAGATAAGATTTTGTGATAATCCTCCAAAAATAACTAGGACTTGAAAGATAGAGTTGAAATAGTGGACAATTACAGAATAATTTGGAAGAATGGTGAAGTTACAGCCATGCTTTGAATCAGGCATGTTCATTGGCACATTCCCACAAAGGTATGGTTAAAGCACAAAGGCTACGTAAACATTTCTATGGGCTGTATTTAGGTTGCAAATCTTTGCTTCAGTACCTTGCAGCTTGCTGGAAAATATTAAACGTATCTTTCCCTCTACTCTTCCTTTTGGCTGTAGTATCCTTCTCTCTGCTTGGCAAACTCCAGTTCATCCTTTTGAGTCAACGGATGGAACCTCTTTTGTGAAATCTTCCCCATTTTCCGTTACTTCGTCTCTCCTCCTACAGTATCTGTGCATAAATTTTTAGTGTATGTATCATAGTGCCACAATTATTTCCTTACACTCAAAAAGAAGATGCTTTCATTGAGTAAGCAGAGCAAGGGCTTGGAGCAAAAGAGAAGAGTACACAAGAAAACTGGGACAGAAGATTTTTTAAGACTTCACAAATTTCTCTAGAGTTAGTTACCTTACCTTCAGCTGGGCAGAATCAAAAATAGAAGGCATGCACAGAGGTATTTCTGGCATGCAGTTACAGTAACAGCTATCTCTACTTGATGTGACTTATGGAGTTTGGGGGTTTTTGGGTCTGAGAGAATTCATCAATTTAGATGTAGCCACAGCTATTTTAGAATGTATTTGGCCATTGAGTAATGGACTAGTTATTAGGAGCTTCTAGATTCCAATGTGTTTTATTGGCCCCAAATTGGAAACATTTAAGACCTAGCTTGAAAAGGAAATGACCGTGGCCTGGTACGGTGGCTCATGCCTGCAATCTCAGCACTTTGGGAGGCCGAGGCAGGCTGATCACGAGGTCAAGAGATCAAGACATTCCTGGCCAACATGGTGAAACCCCATCTCTACTAAAAACATGTGGTGGTGCGTGCCTACAGTCCCAACTACTTGGGAGGTTGAGGCAGGAGAATCGCTTGAACCCAAGAGGTGGAAGATGCAGTGAACTGAGATCGAGCCATTGCACTAGAGCCTGGCAACAGAGCTAAACTCCATCTGAAAAAAAAAAAAAAAGGAAATGAAAACATTAAAATGGTATCTATTGGCCCAAGTAAGACAGCAAAGTTAGTTATCTTGCTAATTTCTAAACATCATCACACTATGAAATAAGGTGGAGAAAACAAAACCCTATTCAGTTTCATCAGTAACAAAATGATGAGTTCATTTTTCAGTGCAAAGGGCCCCAGAGTTGCAACTCACGTAACCTGATCATGCCCAGATGAACCAAGTGTTCCCAATTCATGACCCTGGAGCCAACCACAGTGAAATCTAAGTATTCAGATTGAGGAACAGGGATGGAATTAAGAAGGGAGGGGTTCTCTGTTTTGCTGCAGTATGGACTTAAGAGCCAGGGACCCAGCATCACCTCTTTGCATGACCCAATCAGATCATGCCTCCTTGCATTGTTCTCTCTCTCTCTCCCTCTCACAGTTATCATCTGCCTATAAGCCCTGTCCTCAGACCTCAGCCTGGGAGACAGATTTGAGCATTGTGTCTTGTCACCTTGCCAGTCAACTTGCAATGAAGCTTTTTTTTTTTTTTACCTCAGAGCCAGTACCATAGAAATGTTTTCTAAACACAATTGAGTGGTGAGCCCATTGATAGGTAGTAATGACAATGAGCAAGTTGCCTAAGATTTCAGGAGTACTCCACTCTCCATTCCTCCCCAAAAGTAAACACTGAGACAGTGGTCACTCAGCATTGTTTCTACTATTCTCTGGTCTCTCAAGTTTAGATAGCCCTAGCAAGTAGGTCATACCAAGAGAGAGTGAGACCTCCATGTAGAATTTTAAATTTTGTATTATTTTTAAAATTTCAGCATTTTTATGTTTTGCATGGGAAGCATAGAAATGAAAGGTTGAGGATAAAAGGGAATGAATAGTTAATGGAATATGACCTCTATAGATAGAAGAAAGTGATCGTGGAGGACCCAGAGAATGGGTGAATGAGTTTGCTTTGACCCACTGAGACAAGAAGAAAGGACATCAAGATGAGTCTGGATACAGAAAGCATTTTGGGTGGCTGGGGCATGATGTCAAGAAAATTCTCTGTTGATGATCTCTAAATTTCCTATGAACTAGGAAGCAAAATCATATAGCAAGAGAGTGGGAAATATGTCTTGAGGACATGGTAAAGATTAAACCCCTTCTTCTCATCCATGATGCAGGAGGATATGCAGGCTACAGAATGGCTTAGCGGAGATTAGAGGTCATAAATCTGTAGTGGTACCAAGTTTTACACTTTTTTGGTTGCTAAGTAGTCCATATGAAAAATGTAGCTGGCTAGAAAGATTTGCCAGGTGAATACAGGGAAAGGGCAATGGGACAAAACAATAGAGAGGACCAGCAAGGGAGCCACTGATGTGTTGACTCTCAGAGTTAGGCTGGACTGGAAAAGGGGCTGAGGGAAGAAATGCAAATCTAGATCAGATAAAAGAAGAGTGTGGGGATCAAAGGTGGGAGGTTGTAGCTGGGGTGTAGAAAGTCAGAGATAAAGATCATAAAGGTAGATGTGGCTCTGAGGGTGCTCCTACAGGGTACAGCTGGGGACAAGGGAGACTGAAATCAAGCAATGGGGAAAGTTACTAGGGTTGAGGTTTCAAACACCATGACATCCTAGGTGAATCTCTCAGCGATCATGGAGATGGAGCTTCTCCTTCTGTCTCACACAGAAGCTAAGCCTCATTAAGGTTTTGTGCTTTGTCCAGAGTTATCCAGCTTACACAGGGCAGTTCCAATATTAGAACTCCCAAATGGTGGTTACAAATATCACTAGCCGTGGGCATTCAGAGATAGTTTCTGATTATTTGGGGATGGGAGAGGTTGGGAGTGTACAAACCCTTTTAATCCTAGTGTAGTTACATTACTGCAGACTCCAGAGGTATTTAGAAAGTATGTATCTTTGGCCGGGCGAGGTGGCTCATGTCTGTAATCCCAGCACTTTGGGAGGCTGAGGCGGGCAGATCATGAGGTCAGGAGATCAAGACATTCCTGGCTAACATGGTGAAACCCTGTCTCTACTAAAAATACAAAAAATTAGCCAGGCAGCTACTCGGGAGACTGAGGCAGGAGAGTCGCTTGAACCCAGGAGGCAGAGGTTGTACTACTCCAGCCTGGGTGACAGAATGAGACTTCGTCTCCAAAAAAAAAAAAAAGAAGAAGTAGAAGGAAATACCTATCTTTGTTCTTTCCACTGAATGACACAACCACCGATTGACCCTGCCAATCCCGAAGCCCTTTAAATCCACCTGCATGACTCACCTTCCTTCACGTCCCCCATCCCCTCAATCTCCAGGCTTTTGTAAGTCTTGAATGCATATTCTCCTTTCCATCTACATAGTTTAGGCCCTCAGCATCTGTATTAGTTTTCTACTATTGCCGTAGCAAATGATCACAAATTTAGGGGTTTAATATAACACAAAGGTGTTACTTTACAATTCCGTAGGCCATAAATCAGTATCAGTGTCACCAGGATAAAAGGCGTCAGTAGAGCTCAATTACTTTCGGAAGACTCTAAGAGAGGATCCATTTCCTTGCTTATTTGGGTTATTGGCAGAATTTAGTTTCTGCTCTTGTAAGACTGTGGAAGAAATGCAAATTTAGACCAGATACAGAAAGTCAATTTTTTTGTTGACTGTCAGCTAAGGTCCTTTCCCGGCGCCTGTAGGCTATCCACAGTCCTTGGTTCATGGTTCAGATTGAGTTCTTCTCACACTTTGAATCTCTTTGACTCACTCTTCTTCCATTTTCAGGGATTCATGTGATTAGATTTGCCTCACTGAATTAATCCAGGATAATCTCCTATCTCCTCAACGGCATCAACCTTTTTTTTGGGGGGGCGGGCGGGGGACGAGTCTCACTCTGTTGGCCAGGCTGGAGTGCAGTGCCATGATCTCGGCTCACTGCAACCTCCACCTCCCAGGTTCAAGCAATTCTCTGCCTTAGCCTCCTGAGTAGCTGGGACTACAGGTACCTGACACCACACCCTGCTAATTTTTTGTATTTTTAGTAGAGACGGGATTTCACCATTTTTTGGTCTTGAACTCCTGACCTCGGGATCCACCCACCTCAGCCTCCCAAAGTGCTGGTATTACAGCCACCGCGCCGGGCAATGGCATCAACCTTAATTACATCTGCAAAATTTCTTTCTTTCTTTCTTTTTTCATGACCGAATGAGAAGGTAATACCTGCACAATTTCTTTTGCCATGTAAGATAACATATTCACAGCTTCCAGGGATTAAGAAGACCTCTTTCTGTAACTCTAGTAATTCTGCCTACCAAAGTATCTCACCCTGACGTATTTCAATATTTTTAAAGCAAGCTTCTTGGTTCTGGGATCTTTTATGTTTCCAAATTAAACTTTCTGGAAACATACCTGACCTATCTTCTGCGCTTAAAACCCTTTTGGCTTCCTACCAATCAAAGGTCAAATTAATGTTTAGCGTCTATAGGAAAACAGCCATTGAGTTCGGTCCTGTTTTGTTTTAGCTTCATTCTGACTATGATTCCACGTCTCCTCCGTCCTTCTTCAGGCTTGAAAAAGTTTACTGTGATTCTTCCTCACTTATAGCTGCTTTTGAAGCTCCCATTCTTTCTTCCAAACTCAGCTCAGACATCACCTACTCCAAGAAGATCTCTCTGACGCCTTTCCCCATAGTTGTAATCGCAGGACAACGTCCTCTTGTAAAAACCTCCGTACGTTGTGTATGTTTCTATGTTTTGCATTACACCCAAATGTGTTGTGATTTTTGTCTGTTTCACCTATCAAGAATTTACTTTCCTCTCTCCAAGCCAAACTCGGCCATTCCCCAAATTTGTAACTTTCTTTGGGAAGGCTATCTACTTCACGATGTCTCCCTTTCCCTGTGTAAAACAGGGGTAGTGACAGGATCTATACCATAGATTGTTGTGAGTAGAACGGTGACCTGAACACATTAAGTTTTGCCAGTATTATTCATATTCCCAGCTCTCTGCACCTCGCTGCGATGTAGTAGGTGCTTAACGGATGTTTATGGTGTGGATGAATTCGTCGTACTCCCACAAAGGTCCCTCGCCCTTGAAAATGGCTACCCCGGGCCAGGGCTCCTCAGCAGAATGGAGATCCAGATTCTGCTCCATCCTGGCGGTCTCTGGCGGCCCCTGAGAGCAAGGCTTCGGCTCCACAGGCAAAGCCAGGCACAGCGAAGTCCGCGGGGGGCGGCAGAGGGCGGACACTGCGCAGGAAGCCCCGCACTCTCCGCCAATGGAAACCCGGAATCGGGAGCGCGTCAGCTATCGTCGGGTAGACTTAAGGCCAGCCGACTGTGAACGGCCAAAGAGCCCCGGAATTTAGGGGCTTTCACGAGTCATCATCGTAATAGTCAACAATGACGGCAACAGACTCTCACATTCGCGCGTTCTTGTTAAGTGCAAGGCGCGGTGCAAATGCATGACCCCATTTAATCATCTCAACACACTACAAGGTTGGTGTCTCATTTTTACAACGGACGAAACTGAGAGCCTCAAGGGATAGCATATTCTTTCCGTATCTCCCAAGCGGATCCCGATCTCCAGCGTCCAGCGGTCTGGGCCTCGAGGTCCAAGTCTGGCTCCCAGGCCGCCGCTCCGCCCTTCTCGGCTTTCTCCAGCGCGGGCCACTTCCGACCCCTGCCGTCCCGTCCCCTGGCTCCTCCCACCCCGCCGCGCCCCGCCCCGTCCCAACCGCTCGGCTCCTCCTCCCCTGCCGGCTCCGTCCCCGACTTCCCGGCTCCTCCCCGGGCTGCCCGCCACACCTCTGGCCCCTCCTGCAAGCTCCGCCCCTCGCCCCTGGCTCCTTTTCTCCCGCCCGCTCTAGCCCGCGCTTGGCTGAGGTCCGCGAGCGCTCGCGAGCCACCGGGCCAGTAGGGAACTCGGCGCCGCCAGACCGCCCAGCTCGCGCCTCAGCGTCCCGGCGCCGCCGCGCCACTTCTCCGAGTAAGTGGCTCCTGGGCGCGCCTCTCCCGCCGCTGGGCTGCGGGCTGCCCCGGGCGCGCGCCTCCGGCTCAGAGAGTTTCTGAAGCGAGTGTGAGTGGGTGTGAGGGTGCGTTTGAACGACTGTGTGTATTTGAGCGTGCGTACGAGTTGTGCAGGAGCGCACAGCTTCGGAAACGCCTCGGAATTTTACTCAGGTCCAGTGCTGCACTGAGGATGCGAGACCCTGTGTTAGGAACCCTTACCTACTCAGGGCGACCTCTTAACCTTTACCTCCCGCTTCGAGCCCTTTTCCTTCCCCCGCCTTTTTCCTTCCCTCGCTATTTGTCACGTCCTCCTGTAACCACACATGCTGGCGAAAGCGTTGCCCGGGTTATCAGGATGCCCCAGATTGCAGACTGAGTTGCTGGCCTGAGATTGTAATCCGACCTTGCATTGTAAAATGGGCAGAGACCAGAGCCCTGCTTTGAGATCACCCGATGGCGACTTCCTTTGAAGAAGAAAGTGTGTGTGTGTGTGCGCCTGACTACACATGTGGCACTGGAGGAGCCCTCAGCACCTGCTGCACACACCTGATGAGCGCTCAGGCTCCTCGGACTGTAGGCGGCTGATAGGCATGTTCAAGACCAGACTGACCCACCAGGCTTAGGCACCTTGAATATTTTCATTGCTTCAGTGACGCTGTATTTCTAAACCAACAGATATTCTAAAACACAGGCGCTTTATGTAGAAGGAGCAGTGTCCCCAGAGGAATCATGTAAGGAATCAAACAGTAGTTAAGTGCCCAGTGTTGAAACAAAAAAATCCTTGTATTGCTTAAGACTGATCATTCCATCCCTACATAAATCATTTTGAAGGGGCGTAGGTCAGTACTCTCTCAATGGAGTATGTATTTCTACACTTAAACAATTAATTGAAAGCTTTGTTATCATAACAGCAGTGTTATACTTGAGTCTCTCTGTAAAATGGTTTCTTCATCTATAAAGTGATTGGCTGGTTGCTGGGGTCCTATCTAATTTTAATAGTGTCTCTGAGTTCTACATTTCAGTTTATTTTTGCTACTTTCTTGCTATGAAGGTAGAATATTCTACTTCGTTCATAATCCATTTAAGAGATGCTGATAGGGGAATCACATTTTGAGTAGAAATTATTCGTTGAGGGTAAGGATAACAACATTGTGTGGCCAAAGGAAAGAACCAAAAAGGGTAGCCTTTAAGAAGCCATTGTGCATTGGCACATGAAAGGTCAGAGTTGATAAGTCACTTTAAGTGCTGCTTATCGCAGCAGGTATTTTTATCCTGGTTTGAATCCTGTGTTACACAAAAGTGTTTCCACACTGTTTTAACTAAGGAAACATACTTTGCAATGTAAACATGTGACTCCATCTCTCTTTAAGGAAAGAAATAATTATCATATTTAATTAAACCCTTGGACACATTTATTGGCACCTTCTAATTAGAGCTGTCATGAGGAGTTTAAGTCAGCGAGTTACTGTTGTTTGTGTATAGAGACAGGTCTTGCTATGTTGCCCAAACTGGTCTTGAACTCGTGGTCTCAAGTGATCCTCCTGCCTCAGCCTCCTGAGTAGTTGGGGCTACAGGGGCCCACAAATAATTGTTAATATTCTAGCTAGTAACGCAATTTGCTTTTTCATAGATTTTTTTGGATGCCTTTTCCCCTCCATACACATTAATTGCCTCCTCCAGTCACTGCCCATCTTTTGAATTTTTACTTGTAATCTGAGTAAAGTTTAGGGAAGTAGACTATACCTACTCCTCTGTAAAATATGAATTCCTTAGATATTGAATGTGTTGTGTTATACTCTTTGGATTGACATATGTAGACTTTATAAATCATTGTATTTAGATTGTGTGACGAGTTAAGAATCATTAATAAATCAATGAATATAGGAAGGTTCTACCAAAAGCTTAGTGATCCTGCACAAATGGGGCTTTTAAACATTTTTGTTAAGGGAGACTTTTACTCTGTTGTGCCTTTTGTTCCAGTGTGTTTAAAGTCACCAAGAAAAGTTTGTGTGAGTTGAGAAATCTCATGCTGTTGCCTCTTAATTTTCTATTTCAGACTATATTGCTAGACATAGTCTTTGTTTAGGTGTTGAGCTGTCGTGAGGACAGGCTGTCCTGGGATCCTAAACAGAATAGCAGAAACCTGGGAGTGAACATACTGCCGGGGCCAGGAACAGAGTATTTTATGAGGCCGGTTCTTTGCAATTCTCATTCTGTTGAAATGGAGGAAAGGGTGTGTGGAGAGGAATGATTGCATCCAAACAGCACTCATTAGGAAATGCTGAGTTGGGGGAGGAGCGGATTTCTATGTGACTTATGGCTTGGAGAACTTCACGGAGATGATCCTTAAAGCTGAGTCTACCACAGTGCCAGACACTGCAGAAGTCTTATGTTTAATTGATCCAATTGATCCCTGGAGGAGATAGCCCAATGTGGAAGTAACACCCTTCCTGGGGATTTCATTCATACTCAGAATCAAGCTTTGTTCTATATCATGTGGAATGGTCCATTCCCCACCCCCTCCATTTATGCCTGATAGCAGTTGAAGGGGGTGAACATGGGCTAACCTCCAGGAGGCAGGGGAAAAATCAGTGATGATAAATGAGGGCCACTTGCTTCCTCAAAGAGGGGAAGGGCATAGGGGCTATTAGTACAATCCCAATGCTAGGGGCATTGACTTTGGCAGTGGTGATGTGCGCAGGGGCCAACCTGGATCACAAAGTGAACAGTTTCCCCTGCATTCTCAGGGATCTCTGGCTCTGATACAGAAGTTAAGGGAAGGAATTGTGTGGTGCCAGATTAACTTTTATCACCTCACCCCTCCTCACACTGCCCACATCCTGCATTTAATACCAAATACACACAGTAAGAACTCAGCAAACACTGAAAAAACCCTTGTAACACCCAACTTTTATGTTTCCCTGTAGCAAAGAATTTTCTCCCCATACTCGTCTCTGGTTTTGATGATTGTGGCCCTGGAGTCTGAGCCAACTGCTGTTTCTAGGCTTTTATACTTCAGTTGTGCTGCCCAGTAGCTGAAAACGAATGATTTGTAGAAAGTTAAAAAAAAAAAAAATCAGAGAACCATGTTGCAAAATGTAAATGAGGTCAGTTCATTTTTAGTCTACATTTTGGCCTGAAGAGGAGGAAATGAACTACAAGTGGAGGGTAGATAATTCTAGAATGGCAGAACCAACAGACATCTTGGAAACCACTTGGCCTACGGCCTTATACCACATGGTTGCTGTTACTCAGCTTTGGAGGTGTCCACCTCCTTTGTCCAGCTTGAAGAGGTGAGCACCATTCATTCACACAGCAGGCACTTATTGAGCTCCTGCTATGTGTCTGGTACAGCACATCCTTCTCAGGTTTACATGAAAGCCTGGGATCTGAGAAGGCAGGTACCTTGTACAAAGTCATCTGCTGGTAAGAAGGAGTCCCCGAAGGTAAGTTGCCAGTGGCAAAAATGGGTTTGGAATTCTCTTGTGTTTCACCAAGGAAAGTAAAGGTACTTCCTTAGTCAGGATAGTAGAATCGTATTCAAAATATTTGTCTTTCTCAACAATCAGAAACTCAAAGAAGCACATTTCTTCCAACGTCTGTTTCAAATAACCAGTGGTATTACTGAAATAAACCTGATTGCATAAGATTTTGTTTTACATCAGATGTAAATTACCTGAGAATTGTTTGAAAATATCACAGGCTCAGCAATAATGAAATAATACCCAGCCCATCCTTTTAGAAAGCAGTTGTTGTTTCTCTGGAAGCAGGTGTTCACGGTACAGAACCAAGGTAGCTGAGGTCCAGAACCAGCTGCAAAGCAGGATGGGTGCCAGAAAGGTTGTTTTCCTAGGCTTGCTCTTTTCCGTGTAGGACAAGGGGGATTAAAAACCAACATGGTGATGTTTTTGTCAAGGTGACGGGGGGCTACGTCTATTGATCTTTTCCACTAAAAACCAAAAACAAGGGTGGCGGGGAGGTGGTCACAGGAATGAGATTCCAGGCTAACTTGTGAACACCTCTGCGTTAGTTTCTTTAATAACAGAGAATGGAATTAAGTTCAAAATTCCACTTGTAGTTTCCTTAAACACTGGGAATAAAGATGACTTTAGTCAAGAAATAGTTGGTCCCCATGACTTTGCTGGAATCAGCAGCTCGTGTCTCAGCCCCTGCTGGCTGTGTGGCTTTGGACAATCTTCTTCACTCTCTGAGCCTGTGTCTTCACCAGACTAAAAACTGGGGATAGTATTTATATTACAGGATTGTTGTGCAGATTAAACCAGATGTTCCTCTCCTGTGTCAATGTGCAGAAGGCACCTATTAAGTGAAGGACTTGGTTAGATTGGCCAAATAGGTGTCATTCCAGTAAGTGTTAGTACTGGGCCACTGTGGAGTAGAGAGGGAGAGTAGTAACTTGTGTCATATGTGATTTTAGCATGAATTCTTTTTTCCTTTAATGACGCCAGAGGAGCCCAGAGAATGGGGTGAATGTAGCATAGCTTCAGTGAGTGCCAGCTACAGGGTCACATGATTATATAAGGGAAATGTTGCCGCTGCTGCCGAAGACAAGTGAGCCAGAGCAGGGCATTTGAGTTTCATGTGCCTGAGAACGAAGAAGAGCCATGGTACCCATTAAGCTTCTCAGCGTCAGGGAAGCTTTCAAAAAACATATTACAGTTAAATTGTGAGCAGTGGGTTGGCCTTTCACAACCCTCATGTTTAAAACAAGTGGTGAGTGAAACCAGATTATCTAAGACGGACAGCTGCCCTTGGTGTTGCAAAGGGAATCGGGCTGGCATGTCTTCAGGGGAAGTTGCTTGAGTTCCGGAGGCCCAGGGCAAGGACCGCATCTTCAGAATTAGGCACTAGGGCGAGGTCTTCTGCGAACACAGTACTCAGCACTCTTGGATATTTTAAAGGAGCCAAAAAGTAAGCAACAGCCCACTGAGCCAATACCCTCTCTAAGCCTGGCTCTTACTCCTTCAAACCAAATTCATTTAGCTCGAGCCTTCCCCATTCCCAACTCTTATTTATTACTCTTATTTATCATTTGTTTTAAAAAATGAGGTTTTTGTTTTGTTTTGTTTTTACAAAAATAGGGGAGACAGAGATTGTGGTGTGTCCTGTGTAGGCCTAACTACACTCATCCTTTCCTGTCCTGAACTCTCATCTGACTGTGTTCAGACCCTCACACACATGCGGACACAAAAAGAAATGCCATGGTCCTCTGAGAAAAAAAAAAAAAATGCATGCACAGTGTTGGCAACAGATTGCAAATTACAGAACAAACTTTGGTCACATAAACCTTTGGGAAGTAAGTCCAGTACCTCATTCCATCATTCTTTGGTCAGGAAACTATTTTTCCTTCTCTCTTTAAAGGGCTGAAATTGTTTTCTGGGAAATGGCAGGTGCTTGGTTAAATACTGTTTCACTGTGCTTGAAGGGCAGAGCTGTCCTCACTTAATGATGGAATTTCTTTTGCCTTGATGCAGAATTAGGCTGCTAGTGACTCATGAAGTATACCTGGAAGAGGTGAATGAGCTCAGGTCTTCCCAACATCCGGTGATTACCTCTGTTTGCACGCACTTAGCCACTTTACTCCTTTGCTTTTTATGGCCTGGAACGACTGATAGTGCCTGAAGGAACAGGGCTGTTACTTGCCAGGGTAAGAGAACTTGTGTAAATAGGGAGCCTCCTGAGGAAGCAAGGATTCCCTGCCCTGTGTACCTGTGGTGTTTATCTCCTCCCTGGCAGGGAAGCTCTACTCAGGTGGAGTAGTTTGAGAACATCATTATCTGGGCAGCCACAAAGATGATACACCAAATGAAACTCTGAACTTGTCCAATGTGCTGTATTTTAGGGTTCATCTGGGACTATAGCTCTGAACCTGACCGTAAGTCAGAATCACCAGTGAAGCTTGATGCAAATTGAGAACCCCTAGCCTCGGAGATTCATGCGACTAATTTTTCTGTCTTGTTCTAGAAAGAAGCTTATTCAGCCAGCAGATAGCTGTAGGGATTTAAAAAAAAAATTATCATTTTGAAATGGAAAGAGCAAATCTCTTAAAAGTACAGAGTGGCTTTAAAGTTTAAAGAAGATGAAAATGAACACATACCTATAAAATGAACACCTGTGTACCCATCTTAAGAAATAACAAAGTTGTTTTTATAATAGATCTTCACTGGGTGGAAAAATATTGACAAGCAACCAGGTCAGGAACAAAAAATAACAACCAAAACAATTAGTGGTGTCCCACAAATAGATCCAGTAATTGAAGGCCATGAAGCAGAGACATTGGAGAATCTGCCCAGTGTTCATTAGTTGAAAATCTAGACTTTGAGTCATTGACAATGCTGACATCATAAATTCGGTATGCTGGCTGACTTAAGGACACCTCAGGTGGTTTATGGATTACCTATCTGGGATGGGCATCCTTATTTCAGCAGCGGCACATGTTTGGAAGAGCCGAGGTCACACTCAGGACTTGGAGTTGCCAAGTGGACCGTTTCCCCTACCCCAGGCCTGTTCCCCGTCCTGAGGTCTTGGCACCTCCAGGAATCTGTTCTGTTCTCAGAGTGTCCCTCTTGTTTTGCAATGGTAGAAAATGAAAAACAGACCATTTTAAAAAAATTCATCTTCTGTAACTTCCTCCCTCTTCTTTTGCATTTTGGGTTTTGCCAGTACTTGAGACTTCCCTATTTTTGAATTTTGGTCAGTTTTTAATTTATTTTTCTAATAGGGGCCATAGAAGTTATTAATAATAGAGGTCTGCTTCTGATGACACTAATTATAGTAGAACCACAGCTTTTTTTTTCCCTTCTAGATTTAACTATTTGATCAGAGAATAACAGGTATGAAATTGACTAATTCAGGTCTGGCCTCTTCCTTCCTCTGTAGTCAGCCATCCCCCAGGTTTGCCGCCCTGGAGTTCAGCACACTGGGGCCTTCCAGCCTACCACTAGGGAAATGAGGCGGATAGAGGAAGCTGGGCAGTGACTTGAGACAGATGGCAGGGGTAGAGGAGTAACCACCCCAGCCCTATAAGCATATCTACACCGAACTTTACCCTTTAATCAGTCTTTTGTAAGTTCCGTTTTCTTTTTGTCTGTTTTTTTTTTTTTTTTTTGAGATGCAATCTCATTCTGTCACCCAGGCTGGAGTGCCCTGGTGTGAACTTGGCTCACTGCAACCTCTGTCTCTCAGGCTCAAGCAGTTCTCCTACTCAGCCTCCTGAGTAGCTGGGATTACAGGCACACACCACCATGCCTGGCTAGTTTCTGTATTTGAGTAGAGACAGCATTTCACCATGTTGGTCAGGCTGGTATCGAATTCCTGACCTCAAGTGATCTGCCTGCCTTGGCCTCCTAAAGTGCTAGGATTACAGGTGTGAGCCACTGCACCTGGCCTGTAAGTTCTATTTTTTAAGGATTGCCTTTAGTGATTATAGTGTACTATATGAATGTATTCGTTTGCAAGGGCTGCCGTAACAAAATACCACAGACTGGTGGCTTAAACAACAGAAATGTATATCCTCACAGTTCTGGAGACTGGAAGTTCAAGATCAAGATGTCAACAGGTTTGGCTTCCCTGAGACCTCCCTCCTTGCCTTTCAGATGGACACATTTCTGCGGTATTCTCACAAGAACATTTTTGTTTGTGCACATCCCTGGGGTCTCTCCCTCTTCATAGGGTACCAGTCATATTGGATTAGGGTCCCACGATTATGACCTCATTTAACCTCAATTAATTCTTTATTAAAGGCTGTCTCCACGTACTGCCATACTGGAGATTAGGGTTTCAGTATATGAATTTCGGGGATACATTTCCGTCTATAACAATTGCCTTTATAAAGAATATTAGTTGTCCCTCTTTACACAGGGAGGATCATTTCAAGACCTCTAGTCGATGCCTGAAACTGCACGTAATACTGAACCTTATATAAGCTATATTTTTTCCTATACATATGTACCTATGATAAAGCTTAACTTATAAATTAGTCACAGTAAGAGATTAACCATAATACCAAATAATAGAACAATTATAACAATATATTATAATAAGAGTTATGTAAATGTGATCTTTCTTCACTTTCTCTCAAAATATCTTGTATACTACACTAACCTATTTTCAGACTACGTGGTCTGTGCTCACACTGCCACTGTGGACAGCAAGACCGTAGATAAGGGGGACCACTGGGGAGACCACACCATTTGTGCTGTGACTGTCATGTGGTTTATTTCTATATATATGTGTAGTCCCATTATAGTTATTTTTTTCCTTAAACAATGATCTTTTAAATAAATTCAAATAGGAAAAAAGTATCCGTTTACTATGTGTGGGGTTTTTGAGTTTTTAGTGTAGACCCAAGTTTTCATCAGGGATTTTTTTTTTTTTTTTTTTTTTTGTCCTTTAGCCTGGGAATAAAAATTTTGGATGTTTATTACAGCTCAGATCTGCTGGCCACAGATCCTCTCAGCTTGTTGTGTGTGCACATCTGGTGTCTGTGTGTCCAACTCTCCTCTTACAAGGACACCAATCAAATTGGATTGGGGCCCGCCCTAAGACTAATTTTAACTGAGTCACCTCTTTAAAGATTCTGTTTCCAAATGCAGACGCTTTCTAAGATATTGGCAGTTAAGGGCTTCAGCATATGAACTTTTTGGTGTTTTCTCAGTCTGTTTGTACTGCTGTAACAAAATATCTGAGACTGGGTAATTTGTAAAAAACAAATTTATTTTCCACAGTTCTGGAGGCTGGGAATTCAAGATCAAGGCACAAACAGACTCAGTGTCTGGTTAGGGCAACTCTAGGCTTCCAAGATGGTGCTTTCTTGCTGTGTCCTGACATGGTAGACGAGATGGGAAGTGGAGGGGTAAAAGGCACTGGGGTACTCCTTTCAACCTCTTTTGTAAGAGCACTAATCCACTCATAAGGGTGGAGCCGTTATGACTTAATCACTTCCCTAAAAGCCCCACCTCTTAATACCACTACCTTGGGGTTTAGGTTTCAACATGTGAATTTTGAGGGGAGATATACCTTCAAACCATAGCAGTAGGGACACAATTCAGGTAATAACAATCAGGATGCTTTAGGCTGCAGTTAAGCGAATGCCAATGAACAGTGATTTGAATAGTAAAGACATTAAATTATCTTATATGAAGGGCAGTTGGGTTGAGTAGATTCAGGATTGGACCCACGGTTAAACAGGGTTATCAGGGACCAGGTTCTATCTATTCTTCTGCCTTCTCATCCTTAGCATGTTAACATTTTTATTTGTAGACTTGCCACTTTGTGGACAAAAAATAGCTTTCTCAGCAAGAGGTATCACAGGTTCCTGCCAACCTCTTTTTAAGACAGGAAGACTCTGTGTGTGTGTGTGTGTGTGTGTGTGTGTGTGTGTGTGTGTGTGTGTGTTTGTAAAGGGTGGACGCAGAGGGCAGCAATAAATTCGTTCTTTTATAGTGTCTATCCCTTTTCATCCCGGAGTAGAATCTTTCCTGATGTCTCCTTAGGCCTCATTGGCCAGAACTGAGTTGCCACCTCAAGGGAAGCTGTGAAAGTGAGTAGTGGGCATTGAGGGAGAACCTCTGTTGTGGGAGGTTGGCTGTGCTGATAGGAGAAGGGAAGAGGAATGGTTACAGGGTGGACAAGAAACATCTGTACTAACCCCGGGCTCCCATTCCCTAGAGGCCAGGTATAGCCATCCGTATTCCTGATATTAATAATCCCAGGTTTCACTGGAGTTAATAGTAACCACCCATGATAGTAGTTGGGAGGAGAAAACCAAATAATGATATGGAAGTTGTTGAAAATCACTTCTACTTAATTACTACTAGCAGTGACTTTTTCTTATTCTTGTTCATTTTAAAGCTGACTGGAAATACCTTGAAGCAGTGACTTTTTAACATTAATGATCATGGGTTTGTAAAATAACCCTTCTTACTTTAGAGAAAGCATCCTGCATTCCAGCCAGAAAGGTGTCCATCATATAGAGAGTGCCATATGTTTCCGGAAATGTTTGCCATCCCAGTAATCATGGCAAACACTTCCTGAGTATTTAGGGTGGGCCAGCAGGCACTGTGCCGAGTGCTTTATAGACATTGTTTAATTTCATCTTTGGAAGGGATCTATGAGAAAGATACTGTTGTTTATCCTTGTTTACAGATAAGGAATGGAGGCTTAAGGAGGTTAAATAACATTCTGTGAGTGCCTGGCCACGCTGGGATTTATACACTGGGAGCTTAGCTACCCTCCCATACTTGTGCTACAGGGTGTTACCCTTCAGTAATACTGCCACACACACCCTCCTTTTCTGTGAACTCTCAAAGGCTTTTACCTCTCTCTCCAACCAGTCTGGTTTTGCTACAAAGTTTGTCTCCATGTTTCATTCTTCACATTTTGTTATTTTTAGATGTGCAGAGCTGATCATGCCACATCTTATGGAGCGTAAGATGTGTCATCTTGTTTGTGAGAACCCAGTGCCCAACTGCTCATTGCAATTCTGGTAGATATTAAGAGGTCGTTTTGTTATTTAATTTAATTTCTTTATTATATGTGCTTTTTAGAGAGGGGGTCTTGCTCTGTTGCCCAGGCTAGAGTGCAGTGGCTATTCACACGTGCAGTCCTAGCACACTATAACCTCAAACTCTTGGCCTCAAGCAATTGTCCCACCTCAATGTTTTGTGTAGCTGGGACTACAGGTGCATGCCACCACACCCAACTCTAAGAAGTCATTTTGAATTGAGATTGCTCTTGAGGTATTTTGGAGCATGTCATGTCTTATAAGCTTTTAAAAATAATTTAAAGTGTTATAAGACAAATTTTAATTAAACAATGTAGATTCAGTTATTTATCTTCAAAGTGAAAGTTGATGGAAACAGAGTTCATAAGATGCCGGTTCCTGGCTGACTTCTTGCTGAGTTCCTACACTTCTCCACCTAGCACCGAGGGACGCCTTGCAGTTTTTTTCCGTCAGTTGGCTACTGTGCTGATACGCCTAGATTTTCTTAACACTTTTTTTTTTTTACACTTTTGTTGTAAAATAAAACATAAATATAAAAAAGCCACATAAATCAAATGTACACAACTTAGTGAATTATTACAAAGCAAACACTCATACATATCACTAGCATTTAGGTGAAGAAATAGAACTTTGCCAAAGGGACCAAAATCTTACATCCTATCCTGATCACATTTCCCTTTGTTCCTCCAAAAGTAAATGCCATCCTGACTTTTATAGTAATTACTTCCTTTCATCTCTTTGTGGTTTTATTGCCCAAATGAGCAGCCTGACCCAATGAGTTTAGTCTTGCCCATTTACCAAAAAAAAAAAAAAAAAAAAAAAAAAAAAGTCTTTTAAGTCTCTTTTAATCTACAGATCCCTCTATTGTTCTCCTTTCTTTACATTTTTTTAAAAATTTGTTTCAGGACCCGCGCTGTTCAATCTGTAGGGTTTCCCACAGTGTTGATAACAGAAAAGATGCACACTCATGGTGTAGTTTAACTTATTACTTTGCCCCCTGTTTCCTTTATCTGGATCCAGAGACTTGATCAGATTCAGGTTTGATCCCTTTGGCAAGATTACAGATGGCGGTGTATTCTTTTACTGGGAGACACATGGGGTCTGGTTTTTCCACTCTTTTTTGATGTTGGCAGCTGTTGATCCTCAATGTCTAGACCTGTTAATTCATTGGGGGAAATTGCAGAATGGTGATACTCTAATTCTATCATTTTGATTTTATTCATTAGCTAGAATAATTTTATAAGGATAGACTCTCTTTCAATCTGTTACTTGATTGCCCAGCGGTACAATTCACATGGGAAAGGGAGGGTGATTTTTTTTTTTAATTTACTCAGTTTTCAAGAATTGATTTCATGTCATTCTCAGGAGATCACTGATTAGGTTTTTAAAAATTGTTATGAGCTCATGGAATTAAATCTATTTGATAGGTTTTAGTCCATTGATATTTTAATTTTTGCTGAGTCTCAGATTGTCCCATCTTTGACCAGTGGGAGCCTCTTCAGTTGGCCCTTAAGTCCTCCTGATCTGACATTAGTATTCCTATTAGTTTCCTGCCATTTGATTTGTTAAGGTGATCCATGCTTGTCTTGTACATTTCCTGCCTATACCTGGAGTCAACCATTTTCCCAAGAATCCCTGGTTTCTTTTAGTGAGAAGTGCTATTTCAGGACCATAATCCAGGCACTGAGAATCCTCATTCACTGGAACGGTTATTATTTATAGGCCTTTTACTGGTCAGAGCTGGGAAACACACACATACACACACACACACTTACATGCAAACATAAACGCTCATATAAAGATAAAATACTTTGAGAGTTTATAATGATATTTCCAATTCAAGTTCAAGACTGTAGGGTTTCTGTTTAACCTCTTGTATATTACATTTTTATTCCTTTTCTTCCACACTTAGAATCCTGGTTTTTTGGTCACAGGGGAAATAGACTATTGTATAATTAACTATTTGATTACCCCATATTATATATACATTAGTCTATAACAACATTAATACTCCCGTTATCAGCTATGATTACTGAAAACAGTAAAAATAATTTCTTTGGCATATGCCATACTCATTCTTCCCCATGTAAAAATATAACTTAGTACTTCTCCATCATGAGATCTTATTATTGTTCTATATTAAAATATCACCCTTTCATTTCGTCTTGTTTTTACAGGTTGTTGTATACATCATGCTTATCACTTGTCCTCATATCAGTGTCTCTAGACATTTTGATTGAAGCTCTTTCTCTAGTAGATTTAATTGGAAGGGCTTATAGGACCAATATTTCTTCATTTCTTGATAATACTTTGTCTGTGACCTTTATAATTAAGGGTCACTGTTATCTGATATAAAATCCTTGGCTCACATTTTCTTTCCTTGAGAATCTTAAATATGTCACTCCATTTTTTTGTGATGTAAACTATTGTTGTCTGAATGTCTAATGATGATGATCTGAATGTTTTCCTGCTAACCATCTACTCTTTTAGCACTTTTCAGAGTATCAGCTATGTATCATTTCATTCAGTTGACACAGTATGAACATTCCAGTACTGTAACTAGTGAGCTGTTATGTTACCAAATCTGAGTTTATAACTTGGTCAACCTTGCTGCCAAATAATCTCTTTCTGCTCTTGACCCAGCGTAAGCCACTTACTCTCAGTAACTATAGTTTTTTTTTTAATCTTTGTAACCTCAGCTGGACCTTGTAAAGAGTACAGAGTTAACACTAAATATATACCTTTTTTGTGAAACAAATGTTGTGGAAGGATGTGGGCTTTTTTCTTTTTCTTATTAGCCTGTTGGGAACTGTTCTGTCCCTTTGCCTCTTTTCCTCTGATCTGGTGAGGCTTTGCCTTCGTGCTCCTTGAGGCAGGCCATTCCCTGAGCAGAAGGTATGTGGATGCAGCACCCGTCAGTTCTGAGTTGTTCTGTGGATTCACTGTCAGGTTTTCAGACTGTGTTCTCATGGTATTGCATCTTCAGGACTAGCATGTTGGGAACTCCTGGCTCACGGAGCATCTGACTCCACGGTAATGCCACTGTGGTCCCCGTGCCTGCTTGCCCTTTCCTTTATCTACACCCTGATCTATTCTTTCCTGGGTTTCACAGCCCAGGTCCCTGGCATGTGGGGTGTAGACCCCAGCCTCTCTGTGACCTTTCTTTTCTGACCACTGCATCAGTGGGTGCTGGGGCTTCCACCTGCCCAGACAGGTCCTTTCTTCCTTCCTGCCCTTTCCTTTCTTGACTGATCTTTTTGGTCTTCACTTCTTGCCCATCAGAAACTTTTGCAGGGCACTACATAATGGGACCCTTGGCCAAGATGTGACCCAGATGCATTTTGCTCAACTTACACACTGTGTTCAGCTTTTAAAATTTACATCTCACTTAATGGGGTATTTGTGCCAGTTTGGCCAAAGACCCTGCTGTTCCCTGTTGTGCTCCTCCTGGTCTGTCATGCATTTCGTTTATCTGCCTGGCTCCTAGAGACAGGTGAGTTGGTGACCTCTGAACTTTGGTATCTCTTGCTTCTCAAAGCATTCACCACATGGGCATGACCCTGGGCTGCCCTATTTTATTGCTGGCCTGCACTAGTTCAGCAAGACATTCCTGCCCTATTTCACTCACCCTGTTAGATCCTGGCCTGTGGTCCATTCAGACTTTTTCCTTCATCCTCTTGAGTATCCCAGTCACATGTAATAATAGGAAAAAAACCAGTCTTCTGATACTTGGCTTTTAAAAGCATTTACTCTGCAAAAACAATGATGAAAATGATAAAGGAGTAATGGGCTAGATAGAGTGGCCCACACCTGAAGTCCCAGCTACTCTGGAAGCTGAGGTGGAAGGATCCCTCAAGCCCAGGTTTTTGAGACCAGCCTGAGTAACATAGCAAGACCCTGTTTCTACTAATTCAAAAAAAGGTAATGGAATAGTGGTTCTTCCCTGATGGATGTGAACGCTTAGGTGATGTGTTATTGCAGGTATGAAGAAAAAGGGAAACTCTTAGCCTTGATCACACCAGGGAGCTCTCGCTGGTAACAGAGAGTCAGTGATATGGAAAAGCTGCCTGTGACTTAAAAAACTGTTCTGATTCCCTCCTCCTTTTTTGTTCTGGTCAGTGCCCTGAAGTGAGAGGCTGTAGAGTTGGGCTCTTCTCTGCTGTGAGCAGGCCTGTGGGAGGCAGCTCATGAGCCTGACTGCCCTAGTGAGTTTCTTCCCAGATCCAGTTTTTCAGGTCACAATTGAAACCGTCCTAGAAATGTCTCTTTGCTCCTAAGAATCTTCAGAGCCAGATAAGGACTTGGGTAAAAATAAAAAAAAAAACCCATAAAACCATTTTCTGTTCTGTTTTTATTAATTCAGCATAAATCATAATGAAGACTTGTTCTTCTCCTGTTCTCAGCTGCCTGTCTTTTTTGCCTTTTGCCTCTGGTTGGCCCATGCATGTGCCAAGTATGGCAGTAAAGGCTCGGCATTTTTTGAGCACTTACTATGTGCCAGGCTGTGTACTAAGATCTCTCTATATGTTGCCATATCCTTCAATGGCAATTTGAAATAAGTTCTATCATTATTATCCCTCTTTTAAAGATGGGAAAACAGACTGCAAGAGCTTAAGTTGTTACCCAAGGTCAGGGGCAAATCTGATATTCAAATCCGGTGGTTTCTAACCGTATTGCTGTAGTTCTCTTGCAGGAACTATGCCACATAGCCAGCTTGCAGGGGCTTGCTGGAGGACAGTAACAGAGCTGGGCCTCAGGTGTTGCAGGATGGAGATCTTGAACATTGTAGAACAGTTCTTCAACTGAAAAAAAAAAAAAAAAAGATCTTGAATAGATTTTTCTCAGAGCTATTTAAAAATCCCTGATTCAGGCCAGGTATGGTGGATCAAGCCTATAATTCCAACACTTTGGGAGGCTGAGGTGGGCGGATCACTTGAGGCCAGGAGTTCGAGACCAGCCTGACCAACATGGCGAAACTCCCTCTCTACTGAAAATACAAAAATTAGCCAGGCATGGTCGTGCACACCTGTAGTCCCAGCGACTCGAGAGGCTGAGGCAGGATAATTGCTTGAACCCAGGATGAGGAGGTTGTAGTGAGCCAAGACTGCACCACTGTACTCCAGCCTGGGTGACAGAGGAAGACTGTACCTCAAAAAAAAAAAAAAAAAAAAAGGAAAATCCTGATTTAGATTCTGTAGCGTAAAAACATGACTCCAATTCTCACAACCTGAGTAGCCCCAGGTTTATAAATCCATCGTCAGGGCCACACACAACTTGAGAGCAACCTGTCTTGCTGATAACAAGTCAGCAGTGTTACTAGCATTTGCTTGTTAGCAGTGCCTCAAGGGACAAGAAGAAGAGAGGTGAAACTTAAATGTGTCAATTTTGAAACTTTAAGTTAAAATTATGGTGAAGAAGTTAAAAGTGTCTAAAAATAAGGTTTTTGACTTTCTTACTACCTGTGCTGTCTCTCCATATGCTGTCAGAATCTTCTTTTTTTTCCCCCTAATTTAAAGTATCATTTCTATCCAGAGGAATATTGCTTACATGGTCTTTTTGAAATAGTTAAGCAAAGGACGCAGCCGTTATTTGGTAGTAGGTAATGGGAAAAGCTCCGAACAGGCGAGTGAGAGGGGACTGTGCAGAGACTGGGTATATAATATTGCCGAGATGTTCAACCCCTCTGGGTCATAATTGCTATATCTAAGAAATGTGAGTTGTGAACTATAAATCATCTCTAATCCCTCAATGTAGAAACTCTGTATTCTGATAATTATCACATATACTTTTCACTGTCATATTAAACATGGGAACTAGGGAGTCCGAAGCTACTGATAGAGCCAGAAGGGTAGTATACTGGGTCCCTGTGGGAAGGAGTGCTGACTGCCTCAGCGTGGAATGAGGAATTCCGCACAAGTGGCTTTGGGTGGGAAGCCAAGAAGAACTCTGGTCCCAAGTCTTCCCAGGAGACTCCAGAGCTACAAAATGTTGCCTTGAGATAATCTTGTCAGTAAGTTTATTTTTAGGCTATATTTATGTTCCCTCTCATTGCTAGGATAAGTGATTGTTAGCTATACTAATGTACAAGGAAATTGTGCTAAATTATGTTTTCCACAAGAGAGCCTATCTGTCAAAGTATCCAAGAAGCTGATTCAAGGGACCACAAGTGAATTCATTTTGATACAAAAAGAGTTCATTACAGCATTGTTTTTAAGAAAGAACAAAACAAAAACTCAAAAAACTTAAATATGCATCAGCTGCTTACATACATAAGGGCCCTTCCTTGAGATGAAACACTGCAGCTTTAGAACAAGGTTGGTCTCTGTGCACTGATAAGGAAAGATCTCCAAGACAGATTAACTCAAAAAGCAAAATAATGATCTCATTATGTGTAAAAAGGCATATTATGTTTGTGAGTACATAAGCTTTTTTTTTTTTTTTTTAGAAGAATGCACAATATACTATTAGTAGTGGAACTATGGGTTGAAATTGTCTATGTGTTTAAATTGTATATAAAAACATGTTTGGCAAAGGAGGGAATTTAGATTTCAGTTGAGGTGTTGAGGCATTCTAGTACTTTCTTAGAAAAACCTGTATAAAAAGTACATGCTGAGAAAAGGTAGGCATTGTCTGGAAAGTCTTCAGCCTCCCAATTTTGGGTAACTCCTGCACTCCACTTCTCCAGCCTTTACTATCCTCTTCTCAAAACACAGCTCTCTGGTGATTGATTCCTCTAAGCCAGAATAGTCAATGGCTTCCAGTGTCTATTAAAAAAAGTCCCGAAGAGCATTGTGGCAGAGCAGGCAGGGGATGGGCCTGGCCTGTGAGTTTGTCATCTTGCATTTAGGCAGTGCTTGTGGAGGCTCCGCTATGCCCCAGTCACAGTTTTAGTGAGGGAGTACAGACATGAACTGCATGCTGTGAAACTGTATGCGGCTCCTCTAGCCTCAGTCTTCCCACTTACATGACAAGTTGTCAGGATTAAATAGAACAGTAAATGCACAAAGCCCAGAGGACAGTATTTGCTTGCTTGCTCCATCCTTCTCACTATGTCCCAGGCCAGATGTGATGCCTACTCCTTCTCTGAGTGTTTCCTTTGGTTCCCATTCCTAAACCCTGCATTGTTCCAGAACACACCGAACGCATCCCTTCCTTTGCCTGGTTATATCCCCACTTTCCCGCACTGCCCATTGCTTCTCTTTCTTGGACATCATTAGCCTACCCTTTAGGAGCCAGTTCAGATGCAGCCTCCTTGGGGAAACCTTTCCTGGTCCAGAAGTCATCTCTTCCTCTTAAGATTTTGTGTAGTTCTTTCTAGTGTAGTTCTTTATATTGATTCTATCACTTACAGCATTCTACCTTAGTATGCAGCTCTCTACCTTACTAGGATAGCTTCCAGGGGTCAGTAACCAAGTTATTGTTTTTGGTTTTTTTCCAGCTTTACTGAGGTATAATTGAGAAATAAATATTGTACATATTGAAAGGGTAGAATATTATGATTTGATGTGTAATGATACCACAGTCAAGTTAATGAACACATCCTTCACCACACATAGTTACCATTTGTGTTTGTGTGTATGCGTGGTGGGAACACTTAAATCTGCTCTATCAGTAAATTGCAAGTAAACAATACAGAATTATTAACTATAGTCGCTGTGCTGTATGTTAGATCCCCGGAACTTGTTCATCTTATCTATAATTGAAGGTTTGTATCAAGATCTCCCCATTCCCCACCCTCCAAGCCCAGCCTCTGGAAGCTGCTGTTCGGCTGTCTGCTTCTAGGGAGTAAATCAGTTTGTTCATTTCTAGAAATCATCTTTGTGCCCAAGGTCTCAGTAAATATGTGTTAACAAATGACTTCATTTTTAGGATTTGCCTAAATATCATTTTTACTTTCACTTAAGGGGTTATTTTAGTTTCACACTAAAAATCAGAACATTTCCTTGAAATTCACTCTATTTAGCCAGCGAGACACAGTTTCTTTCCCCCTGCAGGGATTAAACTTGAAAATTGCGGCTTTTTTAGGAGGAGACCAGGCAGGCATCTTATCTCTGGTGGTCTAGACAGTCATCACCTTGTTCCTGAGTAATTGGCCCGTAAACTTCTGTCTGATGAGGTAAGATCTTATCCTGATAATTTAAAAAGCAAACATATCACACCCATTGTTAAGACAACTCCCAGCAAAAGTAAAGGAAATTATATATATAAAAAAAGTAAAGTTATAGAGGTGTGTGTGAAAACATCTATTTCATTTCTTATATTCCTTTCCATCTTCATCTATGGTTACATATAGCTGTGACCATAGAATATACACAATTTAATATTCTGTTTTCTCTTAACATTATTTTGTACACCGTTTTGCATGTTTTTATGGACACTTGATATGTTTCTAAATGAAACAATTGGAGTTCAGTTGACTGTTGCCTTTCCTGAGAAAGAAATGGAGAGTGTGAAACAAAGATGTGCCTTGAGGGAATGTTAGCCTCATATATTCCTAAAAGGCATGGTCTTATTCTGATGTTGCTACATTTTACTGGAGCAAAAACAATAACAAATGATTTGAATGATGTTTGCAGCACAATCAATGGATTAAGGTCTTGAGCCCCTGGAAAAAGTTTTCTTTAATTAAATACACATCTTTAAGAGATTGGACAGAGTTTTGCAAGCAATGGCTCTTTATTTACAAAAGCTGTTGGGAACAGCTGGAAGGCAGGCTTTCCTTATCAGCAGGCTTGTGTAACTAGCCCCAGGTTGTTTGCTAATAAATTTCAGGTCCTTAACACTAATAGGATGAAATAATTTTACATAGAAGGATCAGTCTCTAGCCTCCTTTTGCAGAAGAAATGAATCTGACTGGTGCCTATAGGCAATGAGGTGTGCTTAACATATGGAAAGAATTAGACTAAATACCAGAATCTCTTTGAGGTTTGTGGATATAGTCTCCAAAGAGAGAGAAGGGCATTTAAAATTAAACTGCACAGAATTATAACAAGCAGTAACTACTCATTCTTGGAATGAATTTTGCTTTGGCCCTAGGCTAAGTTGGCTAGATTTGTGCTTCTTTTGTTGGCTAAAAGCCACATTGACTCCTTTTTGCAGCGAGAACCAACAGCCTCCTAGCAGCTTTCTTTTATGGAGCTTCTTAATTATTTTGCTATTTATTTAATCATGCAGTCATTAATACAAATGTTGATTCAAAGTAAATTTACTTTCTGGGCCAGCTTATCTGTTAGGAATTAGTGTATTTTATCATGATCACACCTTACTGTACTTATTGTATACAAGCAGTCTTCTGTAATTTCACAAAGGGATGCTTATCAGATTTCTTTGTGTTCCCAATGGGGTGTATGTTTGTGTGGCATCTATGGGTTTATTTATGAAAGAACTGCCAAAAGATTGGTCCAGGTTTGTTTCTGTTTTTATTTATGACTTAAAGAGAGGCATTTGGTCATACTAGTTACCAAGACCAGTTTCACTAGATCCCAAGACCTAAGAGGACTGTTAGGTTTGTAAGAGAAGGAATTTGCTATACGGTAGCTTAGCCATGAG
This sequence comes from Saimiri boliviensis, assembly GCF_048565385.1. NCBI lineage: Eukaryota > Metazoa > Chordata > Mammalia > Primates > Cebidae > Saimiri > Saimiri boliviensis. Next base: position 190,760,089 of record NC_133449.1, on the reverse strand, counting down.
TTCAAGAGGAGACATGTACTGGGCTGGAAACCTCTTTTAAATATTGGGGAATTCAGAAGAAATCTTCTCAAATAAACACTTATGAAATGGTATCGGTTTCTGGGACTGGGGCAGGTTCTACCAGGACTCTCCCAGGTTTAAGCAGGTTAGACATGGCTGACCGACACCAAACCCTGTACGTGGTGGCTATTTATTATTGCCAGTCTCCTCCTCCCATTGCAATCACTAATTCTTGCCTTGCTCCAGTGCCCATTTACCACCTGTGACATTTTGAAGCTGTTCTTGCCCTGGGATAAGTTAGGAAAGCCAGAGTGGGAGAAAAGTCCTGAGGTAGAAGTGAGGCGAGATTCTCTCTATATTGTTGGCAGTATTTTCTTTTTTCTTTCCTTCTTTCTTTTTTTTCTGAGACGAAGTCTTGCTCTGTCGCCCAGGCTGGAGTGCAGTGGCACAATCTCAGCTCACTGGAACCTTCGCCTCTCGGGTTCAAGCAATTCTCTGCCTCAGCCTCCTGAGTAGCTGGGACTACAGGTGCCTGCCACCACACCCAGCTAATTTTTTTTGCATTTTTAATAGAGACGAGATTTCACTACCTTAGCCAGGCTGGTCTTGGACTCCTGATTTTTGGCAGTATTTTCTAAAAGCCAGGGCTGGGATCAGAATTCAGGATTCCAACTGATAGTACTTCTACACTACTAAGTAATTTATTTAAAGTTCTAAATAAATTACAAAATCATCCAAAACCAATATGAAGTCAATGCAAGACACAGCTTAACCAACAATTTCATTAAGTTTTAAAATTCTCCTATCATTCAGTCAGTCAACTAATGATTACTAAGTGTCTTACTAAAGCATGCAGAGTTGAAAAATATTAAAGAAAGTCTCTGCCCTCTAGGAATTATTAATCTAGTTGTAAGAAAAATGTTAGGATGGAAATAATTGTAAAGCAATACAGAATATGTAAGTGAGCTATATAATCTGTCGCTGTATAACAGATTACTAAAACTTAGTAGCTAAAAACAGTAAACATTTATCATTAAATATACTTTCTATGGGTCAGGCATTTGAGAGCTATTTAGCTGGGTGGTTCTGGCTTGGGGTCTCTCCTAGGATTGCAGACAGTGAGTTGGCCAGGTCAGCAGATATCTGAAGGTTTTCTGTGGCTGGAGGATCCAGCTCCAAGATGGTTCACTTATATATAGCTGGCAAGTTGGTAGTCACTCCAGGCAGGAGATCTTAGTTCCTCAATACGTAAACCTCTTCATAGGTTTATTGGGAGTGTCCTCATGACATGGTGGATGACTCTCCCTAGAGTGAGTGATTCAAGGGAACATGAGGTGGAAGCCTCAGGTGCCTTCTATAATCAAGCCTTGGAAGACACACAGCATTGCTTCTGGTGTGTGACTTACTGGTTACACAGGTCATATGGGAAGCGATTACACAAAGGAGTGAATATCAGGAGGTGGGAATCATTGGGGGCATCTTGGAGACTGGTTGTATGAAGAGATGAAGGTCTGCATAATTATGGAAAGAAGTGTTGGGATGCCTCAAAGGAAGGAGACAAAATGTAAACTTGATGGATTTTCAGTAGCTAAGGTTGAGGGAAAGGGTGTTGGTTGGGACAGGGCATCAGGAGAAAGGAGGGTGGACGGCGGCAGGTGTCAGTGTGTTCAGGGGACATTAATGGAGCAGTGTGGATGGAGTAAAATCTGGTCAGATAGAAAAGGGCCAGGGCCTGTAGGGTCTTGCATGCCAAGCTAAGGAGTTTGGACTTTCTTTGATTATTAGTGATGGGTCTTTGAAGGTTTTTGAGCAGGCAAATGACTATCATTGGCATATTTTACCTTTAGTTTGTATGTGAGATACAGGGTTTTGGTGCCCTTCCCGTTCCCAGTATTATCCAGGTAGTCAGCTCTCTAGTTTATAAAATTGTGTAACACTTTTGCTCATGTCCCTTAATCACACACTATCTTATACTGTTTAACTTTTCACGTATTTATCTCGTTATCACAAGTAGATTGCAAGGGCTGTAGGGCCATGTCTTTATCAGCTTCTGTTTCCTCTGCTGTGTCTAGCACACTGGGTGCCCAATAACTACTAGCTAGCTGCTTGGATAATAGCAGCCAATTACTACATGTGTGTACAGCCACTGTTTCCGGCCTGTGGTGCATAATTTACAGTTAAACATTTTTCAAAAGAGGGAGCAATTGCAGTGGATTTGATTTATGCAAGTGGAAAAAAGTGTTCAGAATCAGATCTGTGTGCTTGGCATTTGCCATAATATTTTTAGGAAACTTGGAATAATAATTTTATTTTTAAAAACTCATGGATTATTTTTAGCTTCGAAGAGTATTTTTATTTTGCCTGAGTTAAACTAATGGGGTAAAAACCAGCCAAAGTGTGCAGGAAGAGCTGCTTTCATCTTTGAATGGTGAAGGGCAGCCTTTTTCATGCATATATTTATGGGATAAAATTTCTTTTTAGGACTTGGGGCAGAGTTTTTTTTTCCTCTCATGCCCCTTAGTTTGAATAGAATGATCATTCATTGTCCTTGTATTTTAATTAACTGTGTAAGTGTTTCACTCAAGAGATAGTTTTAAGAAAGTTGGAGATTTCTAGTTTCAAACTAGCAAAGACATTCTTGCTTTTGTCTCTTGAAAATCTCCCTCAAATGAAAAAAGTAAAAACCAGGAATGCAGACTGTATCCTTATAAACCTTGGAGACATCTGTAACCCTGACCCCTACAGGACTTAAAGATAGAAAGCAGATGAAGTGATGGCAAATGCATTTGCAGACAGTCAAAGTGGAATCAAGAATAAAATGCCTGCAGGGCTCAAGGGGAGAGGACCGGAAGCAATTGATTTGCTCACAGAATGCCAGGAAGGCTCAGAAATGAGAGTTCCCAGTTTCCCCAGAGGAAAAGGTGAAGCAGAGGCTTTAGGATGGGAGTAGGGGTGGGAAAGTCTGCAGGAGGTAAAGGGAAGCTCCAGGATGACTTGAGAAGAGAAGTTCACTGTTGCAGCTCTCGCCCAAAGAGAAGAGCCCATTTAGAAGAGAGCTGAAGGAGGAAGACTTCAGGAGGAGTGTTTCTGGGGGGTGGGTTGGGAATGAAACTGATACGAAAAGAAGAAAAAAGGAAGAATGGGAAGTCCTGGGTTTGAATTCTGTCTCTGTCACCAATGAACTGTGAGTATGAGCAAATTATTTAGTCTTTGAACTTTTCATTTCCTTATTAAATAAAATGTCGGATTATATGATATTTAAGGTCTGCTCAAACTCTGGTATTTTGTGATTCTGCTGGGTAAAAGACAGTACAAAACCCGGCAAATCTACTTCTAGGTGTCTACCCAAGAAAAATGAAAACATATCCATACAAATGCTTATAAGCAAGTGTTAATAAAAGATTATACATAAGAGCCAAAACCTGTAAATAGCTCAAATATCCACCAATTAGTGAATGAATAATAAATGTGGCATGTATATACAATGAAATACTATTTAGCAAAAAAAAAAAAAACACACACACACAAAGTACTGTACCTACCACAGCATGGATGAATCTCAAAAACATGGTGCCAGGTAAAAGAAATCAGATGCAAAAGGCTACCTATTTTGTGGTTCTGTTCATGTGAAATGCCTGGAAAAGGTGAATCTATAAACAAATAGATTAGTGGCTACCTGAGGCTGAAGTAAGAATGGGGATTAACTGAAAATGGGTGTTGTGGGATGATGAAATCTTCTTCCTCTTCCTCTTCCTCTTCCTCTTCCTCCTCCTCCTCCTCCTCCTCCTCCCCCTCCTCCTCCTCCTCCCCCTCCCCCTCCTCCTCCTCCTCCTCCCCCCTCCCCCTCCTCCCCCTCCCCCTCCCCCTCCCCCTCCCCCTCCCCCTCCCCCTCCTCCTCCTCCTCCTCCTCTTCCTCCTCTTCTTCTACTTCTTCTTCTTCTTCTTCTTCTTCTTCTTCTTCTTCTTCTTCTTCTTCTTCTTCTTCTTCTTCTTCTTCTTTTAAAAATAGTATTTGTCTTTCTCTATCTGATTTGTTTCACTTAGCATTATTCCACATTCATCTGTGTGGTCACCAGTGTCAGGAGTCCTTTTTAATTTAACTTTTAAATTTTATTTTAATTGACAACTAAAACTTGTATATGTATTTGTGTACAACATGCTGTTTTGATGTATGTATATGTTGTGGAATGGCTGAATCAAGCCGTTTAACACATGCATTACTTCACATCCCTTTTTTTCATATGTGGTGCAAACACTTAAAAATCTACTCTTTTAGCAGTTTTCAAACATACAATAGATTGTTATTAACTGTTGTTACCATGACGTACAGTAGATCCTTTTGGACTTGTTTCTTCTGTCTCATTGAAACTTTTTTTGTTTTTTGACCAACATCTCCCCATCCCCCCACCTTCAACCTCTGGTAACCACCATTTTACTCGTTTCTGAGTTCAACTTTTTTACTAAACATGTGAGTGAGATCATGTGGTGTTTGTCTTTCTGTGCCTGGCTTATTTCACTTAATATAACGTCCTCCAGGTTCATCCATGTTGTCACAAATGACAGGATTTCTTCTTTTTCAAGGTTGAACAGTATTCCATTATGTAGGTGTACTATATTGTCACTCTTCATTCCAGATGAGGAGATGTTCTAAAAATTGGATTGTGGTAATGGTTATACAACTCTACACATTTACTAAAAATCATTAAATTGTACATTTATAAATTATATCTCAATAAAGTTATGGGGAAAAATGGTAACAAAACAAGAGTTGAGGGGTGGAGAGTAACAAATGAAACAAGATTGGCAATATATTGGTTATTGTTGAAGGTGGGTGACAGGTGAGAGTTTGTTACACTCTTTCTACTTTTATGGATGCTTGAAAATTTGAATGATAAGTTTTTAAAAGGGCAGTGACATGCATGTTATTGTGTGATGTCAGATAACACTTGCAACGCTTTACAGTGGTGGATGTTCTAGGCACTCTTAGGACACAATTTAACCTCTATTGGAACCATATCCATAGTACATCAGTTCACTTTTAATGTGTTAACTCTTCCCAATACCTTACCAGGAACTTGGGAAAATCATGGTGATCCCATCCTCAGAAAGAAGGTTAAATTTTGTTCAACATATTCTCTTTAAGTAAGTATGGTACATTTTAGAAGGGGTAAAATTACAATGAGCTTTACTGCTTTACAGAAGAATCAACCTTAAAAAAGTAGACCATCTAGAACAAACGTTATTTGTAATAATACTGAGTAAAGAAATTTTTTCAAACATGTCCTTGAAACTTAGAAGCAATATTGCATTCCTGACCCAGTCTATTGTTGAGTATGTAAGAGTGATAGTTACCATTTTTTCTTGCTTACTATGTACTTGTTTAAGGATCTGTTTTCCAACCTCATAGTCAACATTCTTAAAAAGGTAGTTTTTTGTTTCCATTTTACAATGAGGAAAGTTGAGGGACAGAGAAACTGAATAACTTGCCCGAGATCGAGCAACTAGTCAGTGTTAGTGCTGCTTGACTGCAGGCTGTGCTGTTATCCCGTCATGGTTGCATTGGAACATATTTTTCCCTAAAAACCTTTCCCCCACAAACTTCAGTTTAACCTATATGTTATGCTTCCTTTATGGAATCTATGTGAGATAGGTGAGAAAGAGGAGGTGATATTTTCCTAGGGGGAGGAATTGCAGGTGCAGATGTGAGTTAAAGGCAGTGACCATCTCCGAGGCACAGTTTTAGGGTGCCTCATGCTAAAAACATTACAAGTGGGCCCCAAGCTTTGATTTGAAGATATTGGAAATAGCTGTTTGCAATTCATACTTCAGATCCTTATTCATTGGGAGGTTTATCATAAGTTTCCTAACCACCGTCCCCCGGCTTCTGGTCCATTCCTGGACTTGCCACCCACTTGCGTTATTTGTAATGTAAAAACCCTCAATGAATGGCCCTGTATTCCTACAGACTAAAATCTGAACTTCGTAGTTTGGTGTTCAGAGCTCTTTATGTCTTCCTTCATGCTGTTTTTCCATTGTCCCTTCTGCTGTTCTCCATTGGGCACTCTATGCTTATGCCATCTAGAATATTCCACAGTTCTTACCCCGCTATCACTTGGCTTCTAGGCGTCTACTGAAGAAAAATGAAAACATGTCCATACAAAAACATGTCCATACAAATCAGCAAGTGTTAATAGAAGATTATACATAAGACCCAATACCTGTAAACAGCTCAAATATTCACCAATTAGTGAATGAATAATAAATGTGGCATGTATATACAATGACTGTTCCCACTGACTGTAATTCCCTTGTACCTTCTTCACTGGCCAGATCCTATTCAGTCTTCAAAGCCTCCCCCTCCCCACCACACCAAAAACAAATGATCTCTTATGGGAAGCCTTCTCCAGTCCTCTCAGCAGTACCAGCTGCTTCTTTCTCTGGGTTTTCATGGCACTTTCTGCACACCTTGATTATATGTGGTTTTGCCGTTATTTATATGCCATATAGCTCCTTCAGTTCGGAGACCTTGGAGGTCCACCTGTATCTCATCACTCAGATCTGAGTCTAGCATGTGGTTGGCCCTCAGGGAATATGGGTAGAATTAACATTTTTATAGAACTGTGATTTATGATTTTTGAAATGAACAATCTTAAAGATAGAAAACAAAAATACGTTTAACAAGTCATCTTTATGTGAAACAACAACAACAACAACCAGGAATCAACCTGGAAATATTAAGGTACATATTTGTAATGGACCAGAAGCATAGTCCTATTTCTTAGGATAAAATATATTCCAAGTGCCAACCCAGATACTAAGGATATTCCCACTGCGCCTTTCCTACTCCAAGATCTCATTTAACTTTTTTGTATTGGGGAAGGTATGGGAGAAATGAAAGTCTAGGAACTGGAGAGGTGTGAAACAGATGTTCCTAAGAATTTTCTAGTGTATCTTCAGGAATGAAGGTACCACTTTGATTACATAATTTCCAAGTTCCTGTTATGTTCTGAAATAGTTTTAGTTGTTTCAGTCCCCATCTTTTAGCAAATAAGGCAGGGATTAGTTATTCACGCACCAGATACTTTGAATCATAGGACCATTATTTAGTTGACCTAGTTGGAGTCAGGCTAACTGGCCAGTGCATTGAACTTGACCTTCAAGCCACCTGTTGCATTCACATCATTTGGTTTTAAGGTATAGCTTCCTGTAACTGCTCACTGGTACTTTATGAGCTAGAAGATCCATGCCCTCAGGGGTGACAACCTCAAAAAACTTACATTCCAGGAGAGATAATCCAGAAATGTGGACATCCTTTTATTAGGGGAAATAATTTCTAGAGAACACTAAATAGTTTTTTCTCTTTTATTTTTAGTGTATTTCCTGCTATAGAATCCCACTTTCTCCTCTGCTTCTAGTATGGTTCCAGCTAGTCACTGGGTAAATGTAACAGTGAAAATTCACCTGTCTTTGGGAAGGATGTGTTGAAAATGTTTTATTTTTCTCTCGAGAACTGGCTCTGCTGAACTGTCAAATTATTCACCTTTATCATGTTGAACAACATATGGTTTTCCATCATCTTCTGCCACTCCTTTTACCCTACAGTCTTTCAGTGGACATTTTATGAGCTCATCTGGAGGGTGTTGCTCACTTGACCATCATCTTTTCATTAGGTTAGCTGGATCAGTGTGCTCATTTCCATTCATAATTAACACTTAGAGCTTATGATCTAAGATTGTTCACTTGCCAAAACAAGCAAAAACTCCAAACAACAAAGCAACTCTCTTATCATATGCTGAGAAGAAAAGGAGAATGCTTTTTAGTATATTCCTGGACTTTCTCCCTGCCCTGTTTGCATCAGTGTTGAAGGAGAGATGCCTACTAATTGGAATTTCCCACTTCTGAGTGGAGACGTTGTGAATTGTTATATGATCAGCCATTAGAAGTACAATTTCTGCCTTCACCCATTGAATTTTATCATGTGTTACAACTTTGCTTGGAAAGGACCTTTCATGTCTGCCACACTCTTCTCACCTCCTCCTCCCTCTTTGAAAGACTCCTGCCCCAGTACCCTGAAAAAACCACACAAAGGAAATGAGGAAACCAGACCCTGGTTTCCCCACAGATTCCTTTAGGGGGGCAGCTATGCAGCCAGTGTAAACATTCCAATTCAGTTAGAGATAACTTCTTGGTTTTCCATTACCCATGCCGGTGAGGTCATGAAGAATATGCTTACTTTAATGAGTACTGAATTTTGTTTAAAGTATATGTCATCTCTTAGAAAATGCTCAGAGTTTGGAAGCCTGAGGCTTGGGTCCCAGTTAATGTTTTGCCACTGACAACATGTTATGTACAGTGTGCTTCACCTCCTTCTCCTCCTTCTGCTCTCTCATGCCTGGTATAGTGGGAGCAATGCTGTGTGCTCTGTAATGGCTCAGTTAGATGGACCTGCACCTCTTGTGGGTGAGCAAAGCTACACACCTTGACTTGCACCTCGGAGCTCTCAAAGGTTGGGGATAGTGCTTTCTTTCCCCCCACCATATGGGGGGAAATGGGTGTAGTAGATCCGAAAAGATGTGTAATGGCATATTAACCAGAAGGGTTGAATGCTTCCTTCAGACAAATAGAACATAAAATAAAAACAAGTTGAATTCAAGTAGAAGTTTTATGCAGTAAACATGACCAGCAACACAAACAACAGGGAACAGAGAGCTTCTCCCCAGCAGTGCCGCACAGATTCATGAGAAGGTTCCCCTTCCCATAAGTTCGTTAGTCACATTGTTTCAGTGAACCCAACAGTAAGAAGTAAATATAAAACAGCCACACTTGGTTTTTAGAACCTTGTGCAATAGTTTCCCACTATTGTTAAGGGGTGAAATATTTCACCTAAGTAAACGTACCAGGTAAATGAGTTCTAAATGTCAGTATTTTAATTTTTAATTTGTTTGAATGCAGGTTTTCTCAGCCTTTTCTCCCCCTCTCTTCTGAGCATAAATGGGTGACCACCCTCCTGAGTCTTCCTTCTTATGGCTTGAGCAATCTTCCTATGAGACAGATTGGATCCTGTGGGTCTCCAGCTTGAAATTGTTTTTGATTTTCTTAACTCTTTCCTTTTTTAAAATTAAAATTTAATATATATATAGTTGTTGTTGTTGTTTTGGCAGAGACAGGGTCTTGCTCTGTTGCCAGGCTGGAGTGTAGTGGCATGATCATAGCTCAGTGCAGCCCCAAATACCTGGCCTCAAGCGATCCTCCTGCCTCAGCCTCCTGTGTAGCTGGTACTACAGGCGGCTTGGCTAACCCAGCTTGAAATTCTTAAAAGTGCTCCTCCTGCTTTCAGAATCAAGTTCAAACTCCTTCACTGAACATATTAAAGGCCTCTTTATCTGGTTCCTGTCCAGCTTGGCAGCCTCATTTCCTCCTACTTTTTCAAAGGCACTCACTCCGTGCTTTCACCATTCTGAGCTGTTTTTTTTTTTAAACCTCTAAACTAAACACACAGTTCCCTACAGTGGTCCTTCAATAACCCACAGGGAAACCCGACCCCCTTCCCTGCTACCATGCACACACCTTAGGCAAAGTCCTTAAAACTTGCAACTCATAATCATTATCTGAATATGATACATAGTCCTCACAGTTACTCTCTTGTTGGGAATGTTGTGGAAAGCCCATGACTGCACACACTTACTTCTATGAGATGAAAGTAACATAACTTTTCCTGTGTTCTTTTCAGGGGATAATTTCCTGTCATATCTAAATAGGATACTATCAGTAATATCTAAAAGGATACTATCCTTTTAGAAATTATTTTCAGATTTCTTCTATATCAACTTAGCAGCACAGGTTTCCCTTTTGAATGGCATCAGGAAGCAAATCAGCATGTCTCCGTTTAATACCAATTGATTGAAGTGATACAGTTTCCTAAATTCTAACCCTGTGTTTGAAGCTGCATTGTATCAGAACAGAAAAATCCCAACGGAATGGTGAGGTGAAAATTATCTTTGAAAAATGACATATAATTAAAATCATTTATGAGGGAGTCAGTGTAATCTACGTTCTACTTGATGTAAACAGAAAATTCCACATTCTTGGGAGGGAGGAGGGAGGTAACGTCAATCTGTAAATTCCAAACTGGAACAACAGAGGAAGAGCCGTTGGAAGTGTAGATTCCAGTGCTGTGAACTCCCAGTTATAGGATCACTCTATCAGCAGAATCTAAATAAGCTGGTTTATAAGAGAAAATTGAAGGTTTCAGAAAATATGGGATCTCTTTAAAAAAAAACTCTTTGACAGTCATTTTAGGTCTTCCTCTCCTCAAAAATGAACTTACTTTTCAAATGACTATTTTCTTAATTGAATATTTGGGGAAAATATATATTTTCTAGTTCTCAAGTAGGAGATGAAATTTCCAAATATCTGTTTCAGTTTCTAACAACTATTAAAATATGTAGGCTTTACTCTGAGAATATGTAGATGTATTTTATTTGAGTGGTTGTATCAATTCTAATTTTAAAGGTCATTTGGGGCTGGATGTGGTGGTGTACACCTGTAGTCTCAACAGCTAGGAAGGCTGAAGCAGGAGGACCACATGAGCCCAGGAGTTCAAGGCTGTAGTTCACTTGATCATGCCTTTGGATAGCCACTGCACTGCAGCTGGGGCAGCACAGTGAGATCCCATATGTAAAGAATTTTTTTTTAAGTCGTTTGAAACAAAAGTTGTTAAACTCCATTTCCTCAAATCTACTTTTCACACAGTATAAAGTTTATCTAAATTTCTAGACCTCACTTTATAAATGACACATTAGAAATACCCAAATCATGATAGCTCAGGTATGCTGTTGGAATGTTTGTGGAAATGACTTTGCTGAAGTATGGGCAGGCCAGAAAAACCTGCATTTTAATAAAGGTCCCTGTTCATTCATGGATGAAGGGCCACAGGGTGAGAAACATTGCCCTGAACTCTCCATCCTGTGAGGGCTTTTGAAGGTTCCCGCTTACCTGTGCTGTGGACGTGGCTCCGGATCCTTCTGGCCACACGCCAGTGTTGGGTGTGGTTGAACTTGGCAGGGGACGTGCACGCCGCCATCCACTCTCCTCCCCTCTCCCCTGCCACCCGCCACCTTTCAGATAAGGAGACTATATTGCTGTTTCACACCTCCATCCTCCCAGAAAACAGGATATCCTATGAATTCCTCTGAATTACCAATCCCCTCTACCTCTAATGTGGAGAACAAGCTACAACTTTTGGCAAAACTTGCCTGAATGATCAGAAAACAGAAAAGAAGCAAAAGAGCTGGGTATTTAGGATCTCCTACTGAATGTCTCCTTCCTTTGATCCTTGCATTACCTTCTTCAATCTCACTTTTCTTTTCTTCTTGATCTTTTTTTTTTTTTTTTTTTTTTAATATGGGGTGTCTTTATGTTTCCCAAGCTGGAATGCAGTGGCTGTTCGTAGGCACAATCCCACTACGGATCAGCATGAGAGTTTTGACCTGCTCTGTTTCTGACGTGGGTGGGTTCTACCCTCCTTAGGCAACCTGGTGGTCCCCTGCTCCGAGGAGGTCACCATGTTGATGCTGAACTTAGTGTGGACACCTGATCAGCATGATGCATTGCATCCCACAACTCCTGGGCTCAAGCAATCCTCCTGTCTCAGCCTCCCAAGTAGCTGGGACCATAGGCACATGCCACCATGCCTGACCTTGCTTTTACATTTTTTATGAAATATATATTTTAATGTAATAAAAAATTTTCCTAGGAATGATTTTCCCAAAAGGGATACCCTGTCCCAATGATTTTTCAAGCTGCTACCTTTTAGGAGCCTAGAATGGTTTATACATGATTTGATGGTTGGTTGGTTTGTTTCAGAAGTAATATGTATTTAAGGAAACACCTCATACTTAAATAAAGGCTATAGGGTAAAGTAAAATAAAACAAATAAGACATCTTCCTCTTTTCCTACTTTACAGTTCAAAGTAGCTTCCCAGAAATTTCCTATGCATATTAAGGTATGCACATTTTATACATATATATATACAAATAGGATCAAACTACTGTATTTTGTGGACTCTTGAGATGCCATTGATTAGTACACCCCAATTTCAAAAATGAAATAATGTATATTTTATATTTGGTGACATACAGAAAATTATTCTTTGGGACTCACCTTTTTTCCACATTAAATACTTAGAATGTCAGTTCATATTAGGAAGGAAAAAATCTACTAAATTCTTTTTACTTTGTAGTATTCCATATTCTAAATCCAGATTCAGATATGTATTCTGCATTCTAAGTCCACAAATACACTATGGTTCATTTAAAAATTCCCTTATTGCTGAACATTCTTGTTCTGTACTGTTTTTTATATTACAAATAATGCTGCAATAAACAACCATGTTTATATGTCATTACATACAAGCAATTATATTTATAGGTTTCCGGAAGTATAATTGCTGAGTCAGAAGATGTGCACACAGTACATTTTCTTTGTACAACCTCTGTGTTTTTCAATGTTAGAAAGAAACCAAACACACAAATGAGCAGCTTCTGTCAGGGTTCCCTGCAGAGAAAAATTTTTGGAAAGATAAATAGATATACATAGTTAAGCATCTATATGTATCCATTCATACCATTGTGTTTCAATTCTAAGGTGCATATTTTTCATTTTTTAACAATTCTCAATTGAATTTATGTTATATAATGGATGTACACAGATAATGCTATAGTCTTTTCCCCAAAAATATCTGCTGTTAAATTGTGCATCTTACAACCAATGGCATTTTAGAACCATGGGAACACAAGTATATTTTAGTAAGACTGCATATATGTGTGTGTGTGTGTGTGTCCTTCAAGATTTATTTGGAAATTATTTTAATTTAATGGTGAAAATGTAGTTTTAATTATTTTCCCATTGAAGCAATCTCAGAAACAAGCCAGAGTTTTACAGACAACACATGTTTATCAGTAACTAGTACTGTCCTTTGGAGTTTGCACATGTGATTTAAAAGCCAGCCTTCATTTCCTAAAGAGCCTCATTGCAAGAAAAAAGTTAAATCACAAACAGAACTTTGAAAAACACTGTCATTTTACTTAGAATTGGAGAAGTTAGAAGTTTATTCTAACCCCTATAATTTATAGATGAGCAAACGTCTTATGGTACAGCATGTGGCATTTTGTACCTCTTGCCCAACTGATAACTGATATTAAAATAATATTATTAGGTAAATACTATAGGAAGGCACACTAGTTGTGAACTGATAGCTTTCTTGCAAATAACAGCATTCCCTCCTTTCCTGCAGACTATCCAGCAGTCTGCCACCTGTGAACTCTCCTACGGTAATCTGTATCATTTTTCAGGGTCTTGGTGTTGGCAAGAGTGGCCATTCCCATCTGTTCTGTTTCTCTGTTTCTGTTTAATTAGATTTGAAATATGTATTTTTCTCTCCTCCACTTTTCCCACCATTTTTTTTTCTTTCTTTTTTTTTTTTTTTGGTTTCTCACCTTTTTTATTTTTTGGTGTCCCAGCTGTGTGTGCAGTACATCATGCAGGCTGCGCCTTCCTGCTTCTTAGCACCGAAAGGTTTCCATTGCATAAGGAATGGACTTGGGAGGTCTTAAACAGTTGGCACTTAATAAATGGTCTTGACTGTATAAGCGTTTTTCATCTTTTTTAAGACCATTCTGGGCCGGGCGCGGTGGTTCACGCCTGTGATCTCAGTATTTTGGGAGGCTGAGGCGGGTAGATCACGAGGTCAGGAGTTCAAGACCAGCCTGGCCAACGTGGTGAAATCCTGTCTTTACCAGAACTACAAAAATTAGCCAGGCATGGTGGCAGGTGCCTGTAAACCCAGCTACTCAGGAGGCTGAGGTAGGAGAATTGCTTGAACCCAGGTGGCAGAGGTTGCAGTGAGCCAAGATTGTGCCACTGCACTCCAGACTGGGTGACAGAGTGAGACTCTTGTCTCAAAAAAAAAAAAAAAAAAAAAGATAGTTCTGATATTGCACCGGAAGAGCATCTGAGCCAGTGTGCTCCTCGTTGCTCCATTTGAGTCATGCTCTCTCCAGTTATTTATCATGGCATGTTAAAAAGGCAAAGGTGCTGGGCGCGGTGGCTCACGCCTGTAATCCCAGCACTTTGGGAGGCTGAGGCGGGTGGATCATGAGGTCAAGAGATCGAGACCATCCTGGTCAACATGGTGAAACCCCATCTCTACTAAAAATACAAAAAATTAACTGGGCATGGTGGTGTGTGCCTGTAATCCCAGCTACTCAGGAGGCTGAGGCAGGAGAATTGCTTGAACCCAGGAGGTGGAGGTTGCGGTGAGCCGAGATTGCGCCATTGCACTCCAGCCTGGGTAACAAGAGCAAAACTCTGTCTCAAAAAAAAAAAAAAAAAAAAAGAAAAAGAAAAAAAAGGCAAAGGCATTTGTGCATGTGTGTGATAAAATTGCTAAACTGCTTCTTGTTAACTGTCAACTGGCATTGAAGGAGACAGTTATTTACATTTTCAGTTGCTTTTTGTGAAATACAAAGATCAAAGACCTTTTCTTCAGTTTCCTTCTCTACTAAAACCACCACTTCCTTCCTCTGTATTAAAAGCCTCTGCAACATGCATTAGTATTCTACTTTCTCACCTTCAGTGACAAAGAATAATTTTATTGTACCGAGATGAAATGTCACTTGAGGGCTTTGCTTTGGGTGCCTCTGCATCTCTGAATGGACAGCTGTGGAAGACACTTATCACGCTTTTCAGCAGCATTTTTTGTTTTTATTTGTTCAAAGGAAAAAAGACTGTAGAAGTGTTCCTGACTAGATTTCAATCCTTTTTTGGTTTTTGGACCCTTTTGAGAATCTGATGAAAGATTGAGGGTGGTGATGCTTGTCACAGGGGCACCTGCCGCAGAGGCAGCCATGGCTCACTCCAGCACATTCTCCAAAAGTGATTGATTCTCTTTCAACAGTTTAAATAAGGTGGCAAGAAGATGGCTCTCAAGACTATAATGAAAAGATAACAATAGAGGAAATGGCAGAAGAGCAGGTGGGTAGTTATGTGCGTGATCAAAGCATCGGTGATCAGACTATGGGAGGAGCAGGGGAGGCAATGTGGGGGCATTCAGAGTGACCCCCCACTCACAAAAGGCACATCACTCGAGTCTCAGGACATTCCGATAACCTCAAAGCCTATTTGGGGGCTGCTAGGGGATCTGTGGGCCTCAAGTTGGAAAACTCTGCTCTCGTCTTATTGGCAGTTACGTGCGGGCTCAAGAATGTGGCGGACTTTTACTTGAATTTTAGCGCTAACGCTTCCCAAGTGTGAGGCCTTGGCCAGTCTAGTCATTTGCTTCTTTAAGCTACTGTTTTCCCACTGAAAATGGGAAGAAATAAAATCAGACACGTAGACTGTGGAGGACCAACTGGGATAACCTGAATAAAATGTCTGGCACATTGTCACATAGTAGTATTTCAAAAAGTGGCTGTTCTTTTCCCTTCTTCTGTCCATCTTTGATTTATTTTATGGGAAAAGGTTTTCTTCCCCAAGGAGATGGATTTTAGAGTTGCAGAAATCAACTTCATTGAGGCTAATTGTATGTTAGAACTCAGATGCATTTGCAGATGTAGAGGTTAGGAAATAGATGCCACTCTTCTGCTCCCCCCACTCCCTCCACAAGATGAGGTGCTAAGGCTGGTGGACACTGGGCTGAGGCAAGACAGGTGGTAAGTTTGTCCTGGGATGGCCCCGAGTGGAGGGAGCTCTGTGCTCATTCCCAGAAATTGAACTTCTAGAGGATTACCCCAGCAGGGATAATTTGCTGGAGAAGGCCAAAGGCTGTAGGCCAAGGCAGAGCCCACTGGAGGACTATAGGGCACCTCTCATGGTAGGGATAAGGAAGAAGGTCTCAGAAAACTTGAAGAGGAGAGAGAGCCAAACCTAGTCTCGGCCAAAGCCTAGCCTGAAGGCTTATTAAAATGCTCTGAGGCTGGGCATGCTGGCTCATTCCTGTAATCCCAGCACTTTGGGAGGCCGAGGCGGGCAGATCACTTGAGGTCAGGAGTTTGAGACCAACTGGCCAACATGATGAAACCCCCATCTCTACTAAAATTTAGCTGGGTGTGGTGGCACATGCCTGAAATCCCTGTTACTTGAGAGGCTGAGGCAGGAGAATCGCTTGAACTGGGTAGGCGGAGGTTACAGTAAGCCGAGATTGCGCCACTACACTCCAGCCTGGGTGATAGAGCAAGACTCCATCCCAAAATAAATAAATAAAATGCTCTGAGAGCAGGAGTTGGCCCTTCTGTCCCCTGTCTGGTTCCCTTCTTTTTCCCCATACTTTAAAAACCTACTGAAGAGTTTTCAAACAAAAGCATTATACTCCAAAACCTTAAATATTCCTAGCTTTGTTTTGGTGTTCATTTATCTGTTTTTTGTTTTTTGGTTTTTTTTTTTGAGACAGAGTCTTGCTCTGTCACCTAGGCTGGAGTGCAGTGGTGTGATCATAGCTCATTGCATCCTCAACCTCCTGGCCTCAAGCAATCCTCCCATTTCATCCCCGGTGTAGCTGGGACTATAAGTGTGCACCACCATGCCTGGCTAATTTTTTAAATTTTTCATAGAGATAGGGTCTTGCTATGTTGCCCAAGCTGGTCTTCAACCCTTGGGCTCAAGTGATTGTCCTGCCTTGGCCTCCCAAAGAGCTGAGATTACAGGCATGAGTTATTGCACCCAGACTTGGTGTTCATTTTAAAGGAAAGAAAAAATTGAAATGGCAATGTGAACTTTGAATGGTCAAATAAATATTAAAAACTCAATGAATGAACTCATATTAATGGGATGGGCAAATAAGGTGATTAGCAAGAGCAGAGTAAAATTATTAGGAAATGCCAGTGAAGGGGCATTGTGAGTATTCACCCGTGAAGGAGGGACAAACCTCTAATTTGTCAAGTTTGAGTGTTAAGCAGAGGAATCAAAGTATCCATAGACCTGTGGTGCTTAAAAGCCTAAATGTTCATCAAATTTAAGCAAACGTAGTTTAACTAAGGCTAACTTTGTTGCAACACTACCACATGATGGACTAGTGTGGAACCATGACAGAAGAAAAAAGAGCTATATATATTAACTTAGATACACTATATTATTAGTCTTTAAACTAATGTATATAATACAGTTCTATTTAAGTAAGAGGGTAGGTGCTAGGGCAAGGGGTGAGCATGCTTATTTGGTATTTAAAACTTTAGGAAAAAATAACCAAATTATTGTCTGGGATTCTAACTGGAAATGGATTGGGGAGGAGTCTTATTTGACACAGCGGTTTGAACCAGGGTTTGGAAACAGAGCTGGATTCAAATCCTGACCCTGCTCTTTCTGCTATTGTAACTTGGCAATTTGCTTAACTGCTTTTGTATGTAAAATGGAACTCATCAGAGCATTGACCTCATATCATGAGGATGAAAATAAGGTTAAAAAATACTTAGTTCAATGCCTGGCACATAGTAAGTAGTAAGTGCTCACCATATTTTAATTTTTATGTAGAACATGCCTTACTTTTATCATTAGAAAAAAAAAGAAAATAGAATTATTTTAGTGACAAGTAGTGATTGAGGTTAAGAAGCTTAATGACATTCACTGGAACTCAAATGACACCACCAAAGGGGGCAGATTTGTTTACAGGGAAGAATGTGAACTTGTAAAGTTTAGGAAATAAGAATGTGGCTGGGTGCGGTGGCTCAAGCCTGATATCCCAGCACCTTGGGAGGCCAAGGCAGGGTAGATCCCTTGAGGTCAGGAGTTAAAGACCAGCCTGGTCAATATGGTGAAAACCCATCTCTGCAGAAAATACAAAAAGGGATATGAAGATCTACATTCAGAAGGAAAATGATGGGTAACTACAGTGAAAGAAAACCAAAGGGCAGAAGTTAGCTGTTAGATCATGCAGAGTAGGCAAATGTGGCAATTAAAAGTTCTGTAGACTCTGAATAGAATATACACTTTTAAAAGAGAAAATGAAGTTCACTTAGGACAATCCATACTTGGGAAAAAAGGCTATCTAATAAAAACTGGGACAAATACTTGTTTTGATTGTTATTATAACCTTTACTTTGGCTTAATAATAAGAAGGGTTAAATTATATTAAAAGAACCTCAATGAAGGTGGGGAAAATTGCATTGAGAAGAAATTATATACAGTAAAAATGGTTGACAATGCTTCAAACATTTCCAGAATAAGTGGGTAAGCATGGTCAGCTTTGTATTTGTCATTTTTGTTACAGATGATTAGGTCAAAGCCAAGAATTTATATTTGAGTTCAAGACTATTTAACAGCTCCACAGAAAATTCTTCTTCTGCTTAGTTTAAAAGCCCACTTTTTGAAATCTGCCAGAAACTCAAAGGAGTTTTACAGAAACCTTAAAGGCAATTGGAAGTCTGAGAGCTCTCAGCTTGTAATGAAACATGAGGCTTTGAGGGGCCAGGGTGGAGGGAGAGAAGGAAGCTGGGTAGGTTTTGCTTTCACTTTCTTGAGACCACCATTGTCAGAGCTGCCAAACCCCCAAATCCAGAGATGTGATACTGTTCCTAAGGGTCTCGTAATAGGCACAGGCTTGGACATGTTATTTCATTCTGTAGATGCCCTACAACAGGGAAGATGTACGTTTGCTAAATTTTAGTACTCTCCAGAATATGGTAGCCTCTTTTTAACAAATGATGTTTGTTAATGGAATCGTCAGTATCTTTAATAACTTCATTGAAGTACAAATTATGTGTGCTTATTTAAAATTCTCGGACTGGCATATTGTGAAGCAGCCTTAAGATGGAATGCTTTTATTTCGTACATAAAAGTTTATATGCTAGCTGGAGCAACAAGGCTCAAGCACATGAAACATTTTTGCATCTAGCTTAGCTTTTGAATTAAGTGCTAAAGTGTATGGTGCTGACCAATTCATTTATTCGGCAAATATTAAAGTGCTTGTTATTCACTAGGCATTCATGTATTAGGTTTTGGGGTTAAAGGAACAAGCAAAATTAAGTTAGTTTTCCATACTGTAGACAGAGTAAATGCAACTAGCATAAAATCTAGCAGAGGTAGCATAATGTAGTGGTTAAGAATGACCTGTGTCATGGCAGATGCCTGTCATCCCAGCTACTCGGGAGGCTGAGGCAGGAAGATTCCTTGAGCCCAGAAATTTGCATCTAACCTAGGCAACATTAGGAGACGCTGTCTTTTTAAAAACAAAAACAAAACAAAAGTGTGTCTGTCGTCTGTTTTGTTCGTTTGTGAATCTCCAGCACATGGGACAGGGTCTGGCCAGTGGTAACCACTCAGAATTAGTTGTTGACTGAATAAATGCTGATAGAAATAGTACATCACCTCTTGGAACTTACAAACTAGTGGTAAGACCAAGTTTTCCCAGATATATTCACATGTTCTGTGAGATGTTTCCTCTCTTTCTCTCATATACACATGCACACAAAGAAACAGGCAGGTTCAAAGATATACACAGTGCCCTGTGGTCATGTTGATGGAGTCTGGAACAAAATTTGGGTATCATGCATCCTCTCCATGTTCATAAAATTTTCTTCTAACCTACTCCAACCCAGATCAATGAGAACTTGAAACACTCACAGGTGGTGGAGTTCATATCACTGATTGGGATTTTTGTTTTGTTTTTGAGAACGAGAGAGACAGTATGGTGTGGCCATTCAAAGCATCAGCTTTGGAGCCAGAGACAAATAGGTCCAGGTCCTGGCTTTGCCTTGGATAAGCTTCTTAAAACTGTGTAAGCCTCAATTACTTTGTCTATAAAATGGGGATATTAAGAGCACCTGCTTTTCAGTGCTGTCAGGAGTTAGTGAGATTAAAGCATGTATGGCACATGGTAAAGTACTATACTCAACCTAAGCACTTAATACAAGTTACTGATTATTATTATTATTTTTTTTTGGAGACAGTCTTGCTCTGTTACCTAGGCTGGAGAGCAGTGGCATGATTTCAGTTTATTGCAGCCTCCGCCTCCTAGGTTCAAGCAGTTTTGCTCCTTCAGCCTCCCAAGTAGCTTGGATCACAGGCACCTGCCCCCACACCCCGCTAATTTTTGTATTTTTAGTAGAGATGGGGTTTCACCATGTTGGCCAGGCTGGTCTTAAACTCCTGACCTCAAGTGATCCACCCGTCTTGGCCTCCCAAAGTGCTGGGATTACAGGCGTAAGCCACCTTGCCTGGCCATAAGTTACTGATAATTCTTGTTCCTGAAATGGAAGAAGAATCCTTATCACATATGTATGCATGTGTGTCTGCTTACCTTTTTCTCACTTAAAAAAACAACAGACAGTGTGTGTTGGCATAACCATTAAGCTGGCACACAGTTGATGAGAAAACCATAGCCAGAGACTAGCTCTTAGGGGAACAGTGCCTTCAAGGGCAGTGGTGTCCGACTGTCTGCAAAAATTTGATTCAGGCCCAGTGATGTTGAACACACTGAGGAAGCTAGCAGAAGATACTGAAATGTAATGGGCAGGAGGGAAGCATGTGGGCTGTTCATGCCCATGGAGCTTTTTTACAGGAATCAAGCTTTGCTGTCAGCTTCTGACAGTTCCCTGGTAGTGTCGTCAACCTGAAGATGAACCCCACCTCCACCACCTCCACACAGAGAAGTCTTGATTGCAGTTCCTGTGTGGCTCTTCTGGATGTCTTCACACCCACAGATATATTATTTTATTTTTTTAAATGAACTTGGCATTCCTCTGAGGCTGGTTTAATGGTGCCCATTAAAGAGATGGCAGCTCCAGTTTCTTCATTGTAGAGCTGGCATTTCACCCTGTGAGGAAATAATGTCTGTCTTCCTACCTGTGAGGCAATGTTAAAGTTGACATAAATCTTTATGGACTCGTTTCTGTTCACCTAAAAGAGAAAAGAACTTTGCAGATTAGAGCTACAGTTGACCTTTTTTTATTTCCTCCACTTTTTTTTTTTTTTTTTTTTAGACAGGATCTTCCTGCGTCATCAGGCTGAAGTGCAGTGGTGAGACGATAGCTCACTGCAGCCTCTAACTCCTGGGCTCAAGTGATCCTCCCACCTCAGTCCCCTGAGTAGCTGGAACCACAGGTGTGTGTCACCACACCCAGCTGGGTTTCACATTTTTTTGTAAGAAACAGTTTCACCACGTTGCCCAGGCTGGTCTTGAACCCCTGGGTTCAAGTGATCCTCCCACCTCAACCTCCCAAAGTGCTGGGATTATAGGTGTGAGCCACAATACCTGCCCTTCTCCACTTCTTTCTGTGTCCTCTAATCATGTTGATTGTAGTACCACGATGAAGAAGACCCTACTTTGGAGGGATATAATGCATTTTTGAGTTGAGTTAAATTGATTAAATGACTTAGTTGATGTCATTGATAAACTCTAGGGTAGAGATTCTCACACTTGGCTGCACATTAGAATCTCTTTCAAAAATCCAGGTGCCAAAGACCTACTCCAGACTAATGAAGTCAAAAATCACTGAGGGTGAGACTCAGGTGTCAGTATTTTTAAAACCTCCTCAGATGCTTCCAACATGTAGCCAATTTAAGAACCAGTCCTCTAGAACATGGCTGTCAACTGGGGGCAGTTTTGCCCTGCCCGCAGGAGACATTTGGCAATATCCAAAGACAATTTTAGCAAAGTGGGAGGGGTTTTATTAATTCAGTTTTAGTGAGAGGGGTTTGCTGTTGGCATCTAGTGGGTAGAAGACAGGATGCTTCAAAGCATCCCACAATGCACCCAACAGCTCTGTGTAACAATTACGTGGGCCAAAATATCAGTAGAACTAAGGCTGAGAAACAATACCCTAGAAAAATCAGGCTTAAGAAATGCCAGAGCAATGTATATGCCTGTTGTGAGGAAATCATAGCATGTAGAAGTTTACATTTTTAGCCACCTGACAAGAAAATAAAAAGGAAGTGGGCCTCTGCTCTTTGAGGCTTTTTTGCATCTGCCATCACGGAGGCTTGCCCTTGTGGCTGGTGCACCTCCTGGTTTCGATTTCTTGGGTGGGACTGCTTCTTCCTGTAGTTCCATAAGTTTATTGTACTTGAATGGCTTGGAAGAAGACCGAAGTTAAGAATGTTAAACCCATTAGCCAAGATAAATAATTTTTAAATAAACTTTTATATTGTTTGGCCTGATATAAAGCTTTCTAAAATTACAGAACAAACCATTTGAAAGTGATTATATAAGCAATTATGTAAGAATTCTGATTCTATATGCTGTAGAGACTTCTTTTTCTTATTCCTTTTGGTTGGATAAGAGGAGGCTAAGAAAGGCATTTTTAAATTCTATCAAAATCCATTTTCTTTAACTTTTGAGATACACAGGAATGGTTTTATAGGAGGTTATATTGACCTATATTTATCATGAAATATTTACCTTCTATAATAATAATAATTATCGTTATTTTTTGAGATGGAATCTCACTCTGTCGCCCAGGCTGGAGTGCAGTGGTGCTATCTTGGCTCCCTGTAACCTCCGCCTCCTGGGTTCAAATGATTTTCCTGCCTCAGCCTCCCAGGTAGCTGGGATTACAGGCACAGGCCACCATGCCTGGCTAATTTTTGTATTTTTGTAGAAACAGGTTTTCACCATGTTGGCCGGACTGGTCTCAAACTCCTGACCTCAACTAATTCGCCCACCTTGGCCTCCCTAAGTGCTGAGCCACCACTCCCGGCCCTACCTTATATAATTAATATCATGATATTTATCTCCTTTGGACACACCTACTTTTCCAGAGTTTGGGACAAATGAAAGAACTTTGTCTTAAATAAGTTGTGTTTTTTGTTGTATGCAGTTGTCAAGTTTAGTGTTTAGTCAAGGTGGTAAATTTAGTTGATTCATCACTTCAATTAATTATATTAATTAATTATAGTCAAACATTAATAATAGTCAAACTGTTTTCTTCCCCCAAACTGATGAAAGTAGATGGTCATAGCTCTTGAAATGCTCTGAATTCATCTTTTTTTTTCAGTTTGTCCCTTTAAAAGGAGATTTCAAGTGTGACCTTTAATGTTCTATGTCAGCCTTTTGTTCTAGAACTGATTTTTTTTTTTTTTTTTTTTTTTTAAACAGGGTCTCCCTCTGTTGGCCAGGCTGGAGTCTGGAGTGCAGTGAAGTGATCATAGCTCACTGCAGCCTTGACCTCCTGGGCTCCAGCAATCCTACTACCTCGCTTCCTGCGTAGATGGGACTATATGCGTACCTGGCCAGGTACTGGCTCACACCTGTAATCCCAGTACTTTGGGAGGTGAGGGTGGAAGAGCCACTTGAGCTGAGGAATTCAAGTCTGCAGTGAGCTGTGATGCCGCTACTACACTTCAGCCTGGGCAATGAAACAAGACCGTGTCTCCAAAATAAGATAAAATAAAATAAAGTAAAATAATTCTTTTGGATATGTAAACATTTAGGTTTTTCTTCTGGCTTTGGAGTTTGTATTTCAACATGAGGTTTTGAGAAAATAATCAGTTAATGCTGTAGAGACCCTTTCCTAAAAACTTGAGTTAATGAGAACCATTACAAAAGGCAGTTGGTGATGGTTAAATTTTCTCCTATCTGAGAGCTGAGTGTGTGTATGTTGAGCGTGTGGTAGATGTGTGTATACACACATGTTGTGGGAGAGTTCTCTGCTAGAATTGAGGAACAAGATGGAGAGAGATAATTAAATGAGTGCTTAAGGATTGAGTGGATGAAGCCCAAACCTTGAAGCAGAACTAGGCTGGAACCACTCTGGTTTCTTGGTAACCAGGGTCATTTTGGGTTATTTGTATGTATAGTGGTATACCTCTTGTTCCATTATGCTTGACAATACTTTCTTTATGTTAAAGAACGCTGGCCAGCTGCGATGGCTCACGCCTGTAATCCCAGCACTTTGGGAGGCCGAGGAGGGTGGATCACAAGGTCAAGAGATCGAGACTATCCTGGCCAACATGGTGAAACCCAGTGTCTACTCAAAGTACAAAAAATTAGCCAGGCGTGCCTGTAGTCCCAGCCACTCCGGAGGATGAGGCAGGAGAATTGCTTGAAACTGGAAAATGGAAGTTGCAGTGAGTCAGGATCGCACCACTGCACTCCAGCCTGGTGATAGAGCGAGACTGTGTCCGCCCCCCACCAAAAAAAAGAACACCAACGTGGATTTGTAGCCCCTGTCTAGATATTTTTTAGAATAGGATCTGTTTGTCCATACATATGAAAAGAACTGGTTTGGTTTAGGGAGTACATAGTTAACAAGGTGTAACAGGAGTTGCTAGTCTTCAATTGTTTGAAAAATGTGAAAGAGGGATTAGACATGTTCTGTGTATCCCAAAGGCACAGCACCAGAACCGGTGGATTGAAGTACAGAAATATAGATATCTGTTCAGTTCAAGGAGTATTCGAAGAGATCAAGAACCATGGATTGGTGGTGGGGTGGATGGAGTGTAGAAACTGTCTTTCAATGGAGGTTGTCAGGATGACTACTGAGAGGGGACACAGGATTAAAGTAGTGGACTGGGAATAGGCATTGGACTAGATGATTTGTAAGGTTGATTTCACTCTAGCCACTGTAATTTTCAGGACATATTGCATCCCCTGGCAAGTGAAAAATGAAGATGCATCTGGCATTTGAAGGCAAATTTCAGATTCATTGGTCTGGGTCCCTAATGGCTTTTTCTCTCCAACTGCTTCAAAATCTCCTGCAATTGTACTCTTTCTCTTACACATCAATGTCTTTCTGTGTATGGAAGCATCCTTATCACCATCAGAACATGCCTTTTTATCACCCTTCTTAAAAAACAAGTTAAAGAAATTTATCTATCCAATGTAGCCTTCCAGATCTATGGCACTTCTCTCCTGCCCATGTCTCTTGGGGTGTGCAATCTCCCCTTCTGCCGCCCCTCCTCACTCCACCCCTCCGTTAAGGTCACCAGAGATCTTCATTTTAACAAATCCCATGGCCTGTTCTATTCCTCATCTTTTTCAGCCTCTCAATAGTAGATGGCATCATCCATCCCAGCCCCCTTCTTTTTCTTTTTGGAGTATGCCCTTGTAACCACCCCTGCACCCTCACTGTGCCTAGAAACACTGTCCTGACTTGATTTCCAGGGCATCACATCCCATTTTTTTTCTCCTACTTCAATAACTGCCCTCTCCAAAGGCCTCTACAGATGGAATTGCCCCAGGGCTCAGTCCTTGACTTTCTTCCCCATACTATGCTATCTCTAGGGTTCTTAACTGGGGTTCGGCTGCTTTAAGAAAAAGAGAAAACTAAACTAAAAAAGATAGACTTTATCCAAGTCTAGTTAATTCAAAACCTTTGGAGAAGAATTGTGAGCATCAGTTTTTTGTTTTAGTTTGAATTGGTGTTTTCGGTTAATTTTTGTTATTGGGTATACCAGTGTACAGCCAGGATTGAGAATCTGGATGATTTCTAGTGCCGGGAGAGAAATACCAAATACTAATAACTTTCAAATTAACGCATTTAACACATTTTCCCCAAACTCCAGCTGTGTTTATTCTGTTGTGTGTTTACATTTCCACTAGAAATAGGCATCTTGATTGCATGCCCCTTCCCCACACTGGTTCCTTCCTGGGTTTGTCGTTTGTGCACGCAGCTCTCAGGCCACAAGCCCAGAGGAACCTGTTCCCTTAGCACACAGCTCACCCGGCAGCAAGTCCTTTCCACTTGCTCTAACAAATATGCACATCCTAAATCTCACTGCTGCTTCTCCCACCACCACTTCTCTTCTGGGTAGCCTCAGGAGCCTCCTCCCTCTCCTGTGCTCTTGCACTGTCACTCTCAGACAGTCCTTCTGCAGTCAGAGTGGTCTTATCACTGATCACAGTCATTCCCTTGCTCCAACCCCCCATGGCTTTTCATTCCAACGGACAAACTCCCCGCTCCTTACCAGGAGCTGCAGGCTCCCCTTCATGTGGCCTCTGCCCAATTCTGCAACCTCATTTCCTCCCACTCCCTCCTTCCCTGCCCCAGTCAGACTGAACTGACCACCATGCTGTTCCTCAAACTTCCCAAGTTCGTTCCTCCTGCCTCAGAGCCTTTGCACACACCCCTCCCTCTGTCTGGAAGCCCTGTCCCCATAGATTTTTCCTTGGCTCTCACCCTAATTTTTCTCAGGTTTCTGCTCAGTTGTTACCCCAGGAGAAGGCCTACCCAAAGTGCTCCTCTCTCCCACCCACTCTCTTCTGGTTTATATTTTCCCTCCACAGCATTGATCTCTACTCAAAATCCTGTTTTTCTGGCTATTTTGTTAGAACTTTTGTCACTGCTCTATCTCCAGCACCATCAGCAGTGCTCACACGCAGTAAATGACAGTACATACTTGTGGCTGAATAAAGTGGTACTCCTTGAGGAATGGTCCCAGGACCTTGGTGTTTTGTCACTTCTGTGGTGCTTGGCCCCTTTTCCAGCCTCTGAGCAGGCAGTGCTGGCTATGGCCAGGATGTCCTGCTAAGTTTATCTCAGAACCTACTCTGTTCTTGCTGCTTTGCATTTGGCCTCCTGACTGTTTACCGATAACTCCAGAAATACACCGGCATGGAGGGTTCTAGCAGCGTCTGGCATTTTAGCTCTAGGTGGGTACCTTTCAGTTCTTCTCTTCCTGACTACTCCAAAGCAAGTCCATGCTGGTCCTGTTTCTGTAGACAGACTGGTCCTTGATAATCTGCTTTCCTGATTTCCTTCCCCTTTTCTCTTTGCCCCTTCTTGGTCTTCTTTGCGGGCTCCTTCCCCTTCTTTGTCCAATATCAAAACCTTGGTATTTCTTAAGCTCTACCTGGATTCTCTGCCCTTCTTATTCCACTCTCTCTCTGGTGACTCCGCCCTTTCCTAGGGTTTCAGATTCTCTACGTGCCAGTGGCTCCCAAACTTATATTCCAGGCCCAAGCTCTCCTCTAAGTTCTAGACCTGGGTGTCTAGCTAGAAAATGTTCTTTGGTGTCTCACAGGCAACTCGAATTGTATGTGAAGAACGCTGAACTTGCCTTCTCTTTCATTTTTCCCCTTAGTCAATGACCCAGGTAACTACCTCGAAACCTGGAAGGCTTCTTCTGCCCTTACCCCTATGCCTAATCAATTGCCAGTATTGTCAGTTCTCCAGGTGAATAGCTGTAGACTCTATACTGCCTGTCACTGTGCACTGCCCCTATCTCTTTGCTAGGTTACTTTAAGGGCAGTTGCACCCTTACACTTTCTCCAGTCTAACGTCCTGTGCTTTAACGTCACCTTTATAAAATGTCCATCTGATTGCATTAGCCTCTGCCAATGCCTCATTAGAGTTTTGATAAAACCTAAACTTTTTATCAGGGCTTGTAAGATGCTTAATAACCTGTTCCCAAACTGGCTGTTTCTTGGAAGTATCTGCCTCTCTCAAGCAGACCCCCACCCCACCCTGCATGCATACACATAACTCCTGTGGGCACTCGTTCGTAATTTACAATAGCGTATAGCATAGGGCACAGTAAGGCCTCAGTAAATATTTGTTGAATTGATGTAGGAAGGCAGCGGTCCTGTATTGTAATTGTGTGTCCTCAAATTTTAATTTAATATACTTTAAAAATGTAAAGGCTTGGCCAGGCACAGTGGCTCTTGCCTGTAACACCAGCAATCTGGGAGGCTGAGGCAGGCGGGTCACCTGAGGTCAGGAGGTCCAGACCAGCGTAACCAACATGGAGAAACCCGTCTCTACTAAAAATACAAATTAGCCAGCGGTAGTGGTGCATGCCTGTAATCCCACCTACTCACGAGGCTGAGGCAGGAGGATCGCTTGCAGTTGGGAGGTGGAGGTTGCAGTGAGCCAAGATCGCACCATTGCTTTCCAGCCTGGGCAACGGGAGCAAAACTCCATCTCAAAAAAAAAAAAAAAAAAAAATGGTAGAGGCTTGCAGGGTCAGAAGTTGCTGTTTTGTTTTATAGTGCTGTGTATATGTTTCCCTCTACTCTGTAGTTTCCAGAGGCTTATTAAAAACGGAACTAAAAGAAGTATGTGGGATTCTGTTAGGAAATCAGTTTCAATCTGTGCTCTTTGGCCGTTGAGTGCTGAGCTTAGAAGGCTGCCAGATGGGGACGTAGGAACTAAATCACCTTTGCTTCCCAGTGGGGAACAGGGGCGTAAATTGGCTGAATGGGCTCCTGCGGTAAAACTCCTTCGACTTGAGCTTGTTGTAAGCCAGGATCAAAATACCTGAGACTTGTTGAGACTTGTCTATACTGTTGATTAAACTTTCAAACCTGTTTGAGAAGAAGGCGTGGAACAACAGTGGGTTTGGGTCTTGTGCAGTAAATCCTATTTAAAAGAAATAGACAAAATCTTAATCATGTTTAATTTGTAACAATATAGGTAAGACTGTTGGTTGCTGTTGTAATGAACCTAAAAAAAAAAATAGAGAATGTTTTTTTCCTTAGAAGTTCCAGGTTTAATGATGAAACACTGTCTCACTAAAAATACAAAAATTAGCCAGGTGTGTGGCCTGGCGCCTGTAATCCCAGCTACTCTATCTAGAGGCTGAGGCGGGAGAATAGCTTGAACCCCAGAGGCAAAGGCTGCAGTGAGCCAAGATTGCACCACTGCATTCCAGCCTGTGCCACAGAGCAAGACTGCATATCCAAAAAAAAAAAAGTTCCAAGTTCAATATTCTCAGCTTCCCCCTCGGGGCTGGGAGCTCCTGGGTGAGGTTTCTAAGTCTCCATCCTCTCAGAACTCCTATCTCTAACTTCTTCGTGCATGGATCAGAGGGGCCTGGAGTCACTGCTGAGTCACAGGGAGAATCAAGAAGGGAATGACACACTTCCTGCCCCAAGTTCTAGGGAGTTTTTATGGTTTGTTTTTCTGTTTCTCTTTGAAGATTCCCTGAAAAGACAGAAGGTTGCCCTAGCTGTCTCCTGATTAGCAACCTCTGTTTGTTTATACAGTTTCATAGGATATCCTGTCTGCTATACTTTCTAACTCACAGGCTTTTTGAAACCTTTTTTCCTTATCACAACAGTATTACATGTTTGTGTAGTGTATTTATCAACTACAATTTGATCAATAAAAAAAGAGGTACTCCTTATTGTTATTAACCAGAAAAAAATATATTGTGAATATCATCATTTCAGGCTCTTTTCTGTGTGCTTATAGTTTTCTCTTTTAAAATTATATATGGCTTAATATAATTTCTTTGCTTTTATATATTGTTTTGTAGTCTTTGTGAAGAGTTCTCATATTATTAATACTCTGCAAGATCAGTTTTAAAGATTGCATTACTGACCAGGTGCAGTGGCTCACATCTGTAATTCTAGCCCTTTGGGAGGCTGAGGCAGGAGGATTGCTTGAGGCTAGTAGTTCAAGACCAACCTGGGCAACACAGCGAGAGCCTGTCTCTAAAAAAAAAAAAGAAAGAAAAAAGATTGCATTACATGCCTTTATATGGATGTGCCATAATTTACTTAATCAGTCCCCATGTGGATAGTAGGGCTCTAGAAGTTTTCATATGGGGTCATTGCTATAACCAGCACAGCTTCCTTGCACCACAGCTGTCCACACTTGTCTCTAGTTCACTGGCTGTATTCCTGTAAGTGGTTCAAAGGCCCTGTGAAGTTTTAAAGTTTTTTATCTTTATTGTCACTTTGCCTTTCAGACATTTGTTCTGTTTTACATTCCCGCCATATAACATAAACTCCTTACCATGTCCTATATGGTCTACGTATTCTGGCCTTTGGCTAACTCCCAAGTGCTTCTCACAACGTTCTTTCCCTTACTTCTGTCACTGTAGCCCAGCAGCCCCTCTCCTCTCCTTCCGTGAAGCGTGCCAGGCTTGTCCTGTTTCAGGCTGTAGCACTTGCTCTTTCTACCGCCCAGACCATTATTCCTGTGGCTTTCAGCATATACCTCCAATGCCGCTTCTGCTAGAGTGGGCTCCGTCAGGACCACCTGTTTGTTTTTGCCCTAGCACCTTTCACAGTCTGTCCTTTATTTATGTATGTGCTTACTGGACTGCCACCTCTTTTTCCCATTGAGGTCAGTTTTGTAAGACAGACAACCCATATGTTTCATTTCCCATGTCCCCAGCATCTAAGTCAATGTCTGCTATTCAGTAGGTACTGGGTAAATATAGGTGGATTCATTCATGCTGAATGAATGAAGAAATCTCCCTGTCTTAATCTAAGAGTGTGTGGTATAGTAGGGCTGATGAACTGTGAATAGTGATGGTTACCTCTTGGAGCAAAACATGGCTATCTCTTGGAGCAAAATGTGAGAAATGCTGTAAGTGTCCAAATATCACAGAGATGCAGGAGTGGGAGCCAGTGACTGGCTACAGTGTCATGAAGGGGTTCATCTGAGCGGAGCCTTGGGAGATTGGCAGTGTTCTGCAGCTGGTGATAATGGAAAGGATCTGAGGGGCTGAAGAAAGTGGGTGAGCAGAGGCCCAGAGGCAAAACAGTGAAGCACGGTGGCGGCAGGACTGGGGACTGCTTTAAATCCTGTGTTGACTCATGGACTCGGACTCCTGAGCAGCAGGGAAGCATTGCATGTTCCTCATCAAAGGGTGACGTGGTGAGTAAGGATACGGAAGTACTTTTTAAACAAAATTCTAGGTACACATGGCAATGTTAGGGCGATCAGGCTGTACTTCAAGATGTACCATGAGGACAGCTAAGTAAGAGGAGCAGGAAGTTCCGGCCAGAGGATGAGCCTGAAGGGGGTTGGGATGATGGGGCTGGAAATGAGGAGAAGGCAGAGGAGAGTTTTGGAGCTGGGGATGAGGGAGAGTGGGACCCACGATGACACTGAGGTTTTAGTCTGAGTGAGTGATGGGAAGATGACATATTGAGCCCTAGAGCGGAAGCTGTTTTGAAGAAGACTTAGGAATTTAGTTCTGACCTACCCCTTTACTGAATTAGTAAGCCTCTTCCAGATTACACCAGCCCATGTGCCCTCCTTTGTCCTGAAGGGGCTTGGGTGACAAGAAGATAGGGAAGGGGAGACAGAAGTATAAACCACAGGATGGGGGCTCGAGCTCCCATGGCCTCTTCCTCCTTTGTAAGAAAAGGACTGCATTTGTGGAAAGGGGAAATGGGGCTCCAACTCCTTTTCAGGGGATGAGATGTCGTTTCCTGGAAATGTCTGTTCTCAGGCCCCCATTGGGAAGGATTTGCCACCAGCCTTGTTGTTGGGTAAATTTGTTCATGTTGTTAGGCTGAGGAGAGTGGGGGCAGATGTGTGTTGACTGTGGAGCACATGAACATGTGGGCTCAGGGTACAAATGGGAAGAAGCCCAGAACTGGGTGACACATCATATTTTTCCCACAGACATTCAAAAATGAAAGGGAAATTACTCAAGACATGTTATAGTTCGGATTGCTTTCTAAATTGAAAATGTTTTGTTGTTGTTGTTTTGTTTTTGTTTTTTGAGACAGTCTCACTGCGTTGCCCAGGCTGGAGTGCAGTGGTGAGATCTCTACTCACTGCAATCTCCACCTCCTGGGCTCCAGCGATTCTCCTGCCTTAGCTTCCCGAGTAGTTGGGACCACAGGCATCCACTACTACTCCTGGCTAATTTTTTTATTTTCAGTAGAGATGGGCTTTCACCATGTTGGCCAGGTTGGTCTCAAACTCCTGGCCTCAAGTGATCGCCCACCTCGGCCTCCCAAAGTGCTGGGATTACAGGTATGAGCCACCTTGCCCATGCTGGAATGGTTTTTGAAACTTACTTTTCAGAAAAAAACTTGGTTTGAAAATAGCCACATAGGTAAAACTACATAATGAGAAAGCTCTCTGTCTTCTAGGGAATGGAGAATAGAAGTGCTTGGCTGGCATTCTCTGGAATGCTGTCTTTTCAAGAAACCACCTTCTATTGCCTTGAAAATGAAAGGAGGTTTAACACAATGCAAATGGAAATGAGAACAGGAGAGGCACAGATGAGAAGACAGCAGAACTTGGTAAATAAGTGACCACCCAAACCACGAGAGAAATCAGTGACGACCGAGTGACAAGGTTGTGAAGGGAGCCAGAGAGGTTAAAACAGAAAAAAATAACAGGTTGGTGAGGGAGGGAAGATGAGAAATTTAACTTGGGAAATATCATACATGGCCTTATTAACCAGAATTTCTAGAAATTTACAGAGAAATTTACCTTACAATTGGATAGTTTTTCTTGGCAGATTGAGAGTTTAATTAGTTTAGTATTTTATTACTAGGGATCATGTTCAGTTTTACATGAGGTTTTGCAATGGAACGATGCTGTAAAATGTCAGGCCTCTGTTTATATTCAGTTCAGTAGAGAATAAACCACATTTAAGTGCCAGCATATTTATTGCAGCCAGCACTCAGTGTTTCTTTGCTTTCTAAATGCTAATTCTGTGTTTTCATTGGTAGTGTAGGTGTGAAGAGCAACTTGAGCATGAATCATAGGAAGACAGACATAGATGCTCATTCTGCAGGCCTAGGGTCCAGCGAGTGCCGCAGCTGTGCTGCTCACAGCTAGTGGTGGGATTCTGGGCAAGCCTTTCAGTCTCCTTGGATGGCCTTGTTTTCCTTGCTTGGGAAATGAGGTTAGATGGCATCAGCGGTCTTGCCAACACCCAAGTTATGTGATTCTAAGAGAAATTAGAAAACAGTCTTTTTTTTTTTTATTCTAACAATAACTTTTTTTTAATACAATTTATACTTAAAACATAGAAACAAGTAATACTTGATAGAAAGGCCTGCCTTCCCATGCTTACCTTTTGTGCAGTGCATTTGGGTGGGCAGCCTGAATGGCAGCTGTGGTGATGACAGATGTGAGCAATCTCTGCCCAGTGCTGGCCCTCAGCGGCAGTTGTTCACACTGCTGAACTCACCCCTCTAACTGGCCTTGGGAGTTATTTTGCCTTTCTATTAAACATAAAGTTATTCTTCCTCTTTTCCATGTACTCTGCTCTTTGTGTTTTTTGCCTGGTGAATCATGGACGCCTTTGTGATATGATACGAAGACAAAAAAGCCAGCAGACATAGGCTCATATTCCAGCATTCTGCTGAACAGATATGTTACCTTTATGGAGCTGGGTTTCCATACCTGTAACCTGAGGATAACGATGCCCACTTCCCAGGGTTTTGGCGAGGACTGAGTGGACCACAGTGAGAGCACCATGCACACTGTGGACATTTGCAGGTGCTTAGCAGCAGGATTTCCCCAACCTTGTCTAGACACGGAACATGCAAGGCCATGTCTAGACAAGGTTGGGGAAATCCTGTGCCGTGCAAGGCCTCCTTTATGTGAGAAGTTGGGTCTGACCATCCGCCATCTCTGTTAGACATCTGGAAAATGCTTCTGAGCACATTGTTTATCTCAGGCACTGGGTCTCCTGGAATAATTCCTTCTCAGCCTGCCTTCTTCATGCTTCACCAATGACTCCTTCCTCTTCGAAAAAGAGAATAAGACAGAGGGGAATAAGTTGAATAGAGGAGGGGGAAGCTCTGATTAGGGCCGTGGTGTAGGGAGGCCATTGAAAGAGTTGGCAGGGGTGTGATTCAGCATGTGAGGAGTGTGTGGAGAGAACTGATGGGAAGAGAGAAAGGTTGAACAGGAAGAAAATGAAATTAATCTTGCCAGTCATGGCGCATGGGATTAGCACTAGGGATTAGGGAGTATTCTGGGAATGCCAAAGCATAAAGGTCAAGGTGTTTTGTAGACATTTCCAGTTTTGTCTGAGGCTATAGAATTAGATGAAATAAACAAATGAAAGTATCTTTTTTATGCAGGCACAAATGTCTCACTCTTGTGATGATTTTGTTGAATGTGCTACTGATAAGGATGTGAGTAGCTGTGAAGGAAATATTTTTCTTGGGGTGTGTGATAAGCAGTTGATGAAACTAGGCCAGTGAGAGCGTGTGTGTCTAGAGATTGTTCTGGGAGGGCAGGGGTTAGGCCTTATGGCCTCTCCTCTCAGCCCTGCCCTATTGCGCAGGGCCCTGTTGAATATGCTGCTTAACCTCTCTGCTCTGCCACTCGCTTTGGAAACTGGGATTGCCACCCACTTTCACTGGGCGTGCAGGGAGTGAAATGATTTAAGTGATAGTCTCTTGCTCTGAGATGCCAAGATAACCCAGAGTACACACACACGGAGGAGAAGGATCTGGTTTTCTCATGGCCACCATCGTGTGTTTGCAGAGAGATAGAGAAGAATACCAGATAAGACAGCCCCAGACTTCCCTCATGAGGGCTTATTTGGTATTACTGTGACACTCCAGAGTGCCTCCATGACTGACAGTGTCAGTTGCACTCTCAGGGGCTGGGGTTAGGGATTGGGGTGCGGATTAACCCTGTGCTTCTGCTGCAGAGCTCTGCTCACCAAGAAAAAGGCCAAGAGCCACCTGTATTCCTGAGCACAAATTGCCTCTACAAAGTTGGGTCTGGACAGATTCTTCAGCCACTAGAGGCCACCAGGCAGGGCTCCTAGGGCTGGAAGTCCCAGCTGCCTGCTCTCTCTTCCTGGTCTTGAAGCATGGGTGATGCATCCCTATTGGGCAACCATCACAGTGTTGATCCCTGAGCCTACCTAGAGTGTCTTAATTCACAAGTCCTAGGGAAGCATGGAAGTTCTGTGCATAGTCATGTCCACAAAGGCATCTTTGTAGAGATTAACTTTTTTTTTTTTAAACATAAGGCTATTCTGTAAGGTTTGACTGCTTTACAAATATTTACTTGAGAGTCTCCCTGCTCTTTAGCCTCTGTCTGCGGCTCTTTCTTCCCAAATATAGTAGGATGAGCAGAATGCTAACTGCTGGGACCGGTTTAAACAGCACACTTTGAATAGATCCAGGGACAACCTGGGCATTCTAGTCTCAAGTGAGAGAAGAGGAGTGTCTTAGGGAAATGCCTGTGCAGATGCTTTGCTTTTTATTTTCCTATTTTTGGAGAACTCTCTCCAAAACCAGTTATTTCCTGCTGGATGTGGAGGTGCCCACTGGACACCTGAGGCTACTATGTGCAGCCTCCTCTGCCCTTGCCTGGTGTCCGGACCTTGCTGGTACCTCCCTGACTGGGCCTGGAGTGTGTGTAAGGGCCCTGCTGTGATGGTGGGAGTTGTTTTTACATAGGACTGCAGGATTCTTTTTCCAGCCTTCTCTTCCCCTGGCTTCACTGCACTGCCTCATCCTCCCCCAGCAGAAATGGAAAGAGTGGTTCCTGGTGACCACTTAGCCAAGCAGCCACCACTGAGGTCACGTTTTAGGAAAATGTGAGGGGCCTGTTCCTCTGTTTAGATGCAGCATTTCTGCACTTTGTAACTTACTCTTGGAATTGCCAGTGAATCATGGCCTGGGAAGTTCTTGTGATTTAGAGTCCTGCACTTCCAGGAAGTTTCCTCTTGACGCCTTCTTTGACCCTTAATCCCTGATGAAGTTTTCATGGCATGAAAGGCCAGTCAGAATTTGGGGGATTAACACAAAAGAACACAAAAATATCGTTTCTAAGGTATAAACTGGTATAAACTTCATATCTCTATGAGTTAGTCACGTGATAATGTAGGCCAAAGAAAACAGGAAATGTATAGATATGTTTGTAAATTGATGTTGTTTTGGTATCTCTTTTGACCTCCTTCCCACGTTAGTATTTGGCACTTGATTTTAATTTAGGTCAATAACAATGCTCATTACTGCTTGAGAACTCTGTGTGCATCAGGCAATATGTTATTTGCTTCACATGGTTGTCTTTAAATCTTAATAGCAATTCTGTGACATTGATGATGTGATTCTCATCTTGCAGAAGTGCAAAATTGCTCAGGGGTGTTAATTAACTTGCACATCTGCAAAACCAGAAAGTGGTCTACATAGACTTCGAGCCAGGCCTTGTAAGTGCGTCCATTACCTTCCACGTTTTTTGCCAGGTGCCTGCTAGATTCAAGGCGGAGTGTTATTGCTACAGAATATAGAAATAAAATCAAGAAGCTTACCATGTAGGGAGAGTAAGATAGATAAACAACCAAAGATAATACAAAGACAGCTGTGATAGATACCAAAAAAGTGTTACCAAGAAAGGTCAAACGAGGTGCAGTCGGGGCTAAGGGAAGAGGTTGAGATCATACACACCTAATTGGGGTCACCCAGGAAAAGTCTTCTTAGAAGTGGTGCATTTGAGGTGGGCCTCATAGGACTGGCAGAATCTTACTTGTGAGGGTGGATAAGGAAAGATTTGTGGGTGGCAATGACTGCCAGATGCCCAGGTAAATAAACAGGTTCCTAAAGCAACTATTCGATTGTATATATGCATGTATGTGTATGTGTACATGTGTGTATTATGTATGTCTGTATACACTCACACTTATATTCATTGTGAAAACCTTCTCTACTCTTCCAAAGCAAAAGGCTAATGACTTTAAGTAGCAACATTGTCCAAACTGTGTTCTCTAGTTCTCCTGAGAACAGAAACACCTCTGAGCAATACTTAATAGACGTTCATGTTTATACAGGTAGGAATGAGGTGTTTCTTAAATTTTCTTTTCTTCAGGCATCTATGAATGAGGCCTCTCCCCTTTTTTTTTTTTTTTTGTAAGTATCTGTTTCTATTTTCTAGCATGTCGAAACATTAGACTTCCTGTTTCTGCTTGATTTTGAATATACTCCTGTTTGCTTGTCACAGGTAATCTTGAGTTTCTATGTAGCTGTAGTTTACAGGGAGCAAGTGCCGGCAACAACGAGTCCATCCCTGTTGTGAATGTGGAGACCTCTCTGGACTTACAATTAAAGGCTACATAATGCATTCCACTACAAGTGACGAAACCCAGCTCCCAGAATAACAAGCAAGACAACTTTTCAGAGTGACTGTTCTTGACCAGTGCCTTCTGTGCATTTGTGTGGTAAGCCTAAGGTAGATTTTTCAAAAGGATAGTAGAAATTATTTTGAATTCTTGAGAAGGACTGAGTCTCCCGGAAGGTGATGCAGGCGCCGTAGTGCACACGTCAACAGGGTGGTTGCGTGCGTTCCTCAAGTCTGTATGACTCTACCAAGATACTGTGAAGTTGTCCTTCTAGTTGTATACAGGGAGAAAATGCTGAAACTAGGTGAGTTAAAACTGCCCTCAGAATATGTTTGAATGCAATGTCTTTGTTGAAATCTGGTAAAATGTTCAGATGACTAACATGGTATTGCTGTCTTCAAGGAAATAGTTTGTTCGTGGCTTTAGAGTTACTGTGTTCAACACATCACTTTTGTTTTATTTTGTTTTGCTGGGGCTCTGGGTGTGGGGAACCAGTGTTAAGCTGAGGGAGGTGTAAGTATTGTAGGTGGAAAAAATGGCATCTGCAGTTCGCACGTAGACAGTTTCATTTGTAAATAGATGAAGTTTTGAAATGTTTCAGAGATGGGAACTCTGAAAAGGTTGGATGGCTTTTTCACCCAGAATTTCACTTTTACATTTTTTATGTGTTTATTAACTGTAGGACACCTCTGGTTCTCAGTGGTCTGGCAGCAGCGGTAACACCATGGGACAATCCGTAAACACGAGGGTGTCTGTTTCTGTTCTCTCATTGGGTAACTGCTTGAGTATTGCTGTTTCCATTTTCGCTAACAACCAAAAAGAATTTTACCGTATATATAAAGCGTTTTGTACTTTTAAAATAACACCTTATGTTTGTTTTCAGCCATACTTAATGCTTCCACAGTAGACTTAATTTTATTTTTAAAGTAAATTGAAAAAGTTGCCAAGGACTGGAATATAGTGTTTTAAATAGCCCTTAAAGTTATATTTGTATTTATATACTTTTTTTGCAAGTTGATGTATAATATTTGCTTAGGTTTACTTAAAATGTTTCTGCTCAACAGATTTTCTGGAACTTAAATTTGATACTAGGAAAAAACTAGAATTTGGAAGACATAGGTGGGTGTTGGTATATCTAGTCTTTTGGTCCATTAATTGAACACTTGGCAGCCAATAAATATTATTTCATAGACTCTTGGCTTCTCTTGTATGGAATGTGGTCACCTATATATCATTTATAGTCAATGTACATTTGTCTACTAGATGCCTAGAGCTGTGCATGTGATCCTGTCATATATGTGTGTGTGTGTGTGTGTGTGTGTGTGTATACATATACACACACATTCTAGCCATATATAAAAATGGTTATGTGTCTGTGACTGTATGTCATTGCATATATACAGTTGAGAGCAGAGCCAGCTTTTCTTGGGAGGGTTTTGTGGAAGACATGAGTTTTGGATAGAATTCCAAAGCAGCGTACTTTGGCGGAAAGACGTGCACATAAGGCTTCCAAGGCTGGAGTGATTAAGTCATAAGCATTCAAGGTTAAGCATGAACCATTTGAGAACCAACTGTAAATTAGTGGTTGAATATAGCCAGACTTGAAGTGAAGGAGAGGCAAGGTTGTGCATGCCAAGCTAAGAACCGTAGTGGTAGAGTGGCGCGTAGGAGCTTGTCTGCTCTGTTCTTGGTAAATTTCACTCTTGGATATCAGCACATCCTGACCATGTTGCCATCTAGTGGAACTGGCTGAAATGCCTGTAGGAGCATCAGTACTTTTTCCCACTTCAGGATAAACTCTAGTGTGATATCTTGGCAATAGAGAAACTTAATTCCCTTTTACCTGAGG
Organism: Saimiri boliviensis; assembly: GCF_048565385.1. Taxonomy (NCBI): domain Eukaryota; kingdom Metazoa; phylum Chordata; class Mammalia; order Primates; family Cebidae; genus Saimiri; species Saimiri boliviensis. The sequence goes on along the minus strand of NC_133449.1, from coordinate 190,721,522 downwards.
ATTTTAAATGAAGAATCAGAGGAGGTGGGTGTAACTATGCTTTCCCCAGATGTCATTAATTTAGATTCTGGAAATATGGAGCTGAATGCTAAAAGAAGGAATTTCTCATAAACAACATCTGGAGTCCAGGGTATGACTGCTGAGAGTGCTGGGTGTACATGCCCATCCGCTTAAGATACGGAGCGAGCAGGAAGCAGCGCTTGCAAGGTTCTGCAGTGGAGTGAAAGCATACCGCGACTGGCCCTGGGCCCTTTATGTTTCACTTAGGCCAGCTGGTTTTTGTCATGTGGTTACAGAGTCCATCCTAGTGGCAGAGAGAGCCCCCTGATCATAAGCACCACAGCCCACAGACCCCAGACCGAAGACAAGGTAAAGGTCTGTAATCCTCTTGCCCTCCCTCCCAGACATCCGTGGACCTACATATTCAGCAAATACTGAATTATGTCCCAGGCACCTTCCAGATACTGAGGCTATAGCAGAGAACAAAGCAGATAGAAATCCCTGCTATTGGATAGTGGATATTCTAGGTGGGGCGACAAACATCAACAAAATAAATAAGTAAAAATATATATTAAGTGGAGAGCTGAGTGATAAGTAGAAAAAAATATTTTCAAGCTGAAGAGGGAAACAAGGATTGTTGCAGGGAATGAGAGGGTGAAGGCAGGTAATTGTGGTTGCAGTTGTGAGTGAATCCTCACTGAGAATGTGACTGATTAATATTAGACTCACCTGAGAAGTGTGAGGAAGCCAGACATAGATATCCTGGGGGAAGAACTTTCCAGACAGAGGGCAAACGGCTGCAAAGGCCCTGAGGTGAGAATGGGTCTGATGTATTCCAGAAATAGTACAGAAGCTTAAAGGAGGGGGAGAGATGAGTCAGTGAGGTGTTGAGGAGCTAGATGGTAGGGCCTTGTGGACAGTTGTAATGAATTTGACTTGTACTGGGCATGAGATGAGAAGCCGTTTGATTTAGTCCAGTCTTCTCATTTTACAAATGCAACGTAGGCCAAAGAAATCAAGGTAGGTGTCCATGGTCATTCAGCCTTGTGGTGTGAGAGCTTGGATGAAAACCTGTCTCCTGCCTCTGGCACTCTACTGGCCACCCTGCCTGCCCTGGGGGATACATGGCCATGTGCAGGTGCAGACTTCCAAGTGCAGTGGTCAGAGAGGAAGAAAAGTGCTGTGGGCTCCTCCAGCAGCTGTGTTTCAACATGGTTCATCTTCGTTGTTCCCCTTCTGTGTCCCTTTCTACCTGTAACAAACACGGAAAGGCTTGGACTTCTTATTTCAGAGAAATACTCTGCCGTAGTATTTCTCTGAAATAAGTAGTCCAAGCCTTTCTGCCGAATATTGCCTGTCTTTGTTTTGCTATGGCGATAAATCCTCCGGGTTTTCCCAGTGGTATTCTGCCCATTAGCCTGTGAAGCATAAGAACCTGCAGTCTCATAAAGCCTCCCCTGTTTCTTATTTGCATTCATTTTTAAGCTATTTGGATATAATAAACATAAGATAAAATGTCTACAGTCCTAAGAAGTTTGATCACCATTCTCAGTATCACCCTCCCACCCTGAAAATCGGTAAGATTGAATATTAAATATTATTTAAGATGAATTTGAAAATAAGATTACTAGTTGAGGAGAGAATGTGAACTCCACCAAATACAGCTTAACCTGGACCATTTTGGCCCAATACTCATTGTCTTCTTGTTTTACTTTGAATACGTTCAAGCCTTTTTTTCCCCTTTTATCTCCTTTAGATCTTATGACCACTGTCCTCTGGACATAGGCCAGATCCTCTAATATCACTTTATGTGAAGGTCAGACCAGTGCTAAGTATAGAAGAAAATCACTTTGTGCTGTCATCTGCGTTTTCTCCTCTTGTTTAATCATTTCCTAGCCTGCATCCAGTGGACAAAGTGAAGTGAAGTATTTGCATCTTGTGGAGAGAACTCATCCGAATTCTCTTGCTTCATTCTTTCCCTTCCTCTTAAAGCAGAGCTCCCATTCTAGACAATAGGAGATTTACATCATCATCACACCTTGCACTTACATTTGTTTGGATAGCACTATTTCTTTTTTGCCAACCAAGCTGATTTCATATGTTTATTTGTACATGTTGTCTATAAATGAGCTTAACATCTCACCAGCTTGAGCCATTAGGATTAGCATTGATTTGCATCCTTTGGAATCAATTCTCCTTTTGGTAAAATTGCCTATCACCAGAGCCTGAGGGCAGATGGACCTCTGTGGTCTTTCTGTTTCTATTTTTAGGGGAGTGTACTCCTGGAGGAGCTATCTGAGCTGGATTTGATGAGAACCTAAGAATGAGTGCTTGGTGGAGGAAATTTCATTATCAAAACTCAGGGCTATGTGTTTGGGAGTTAGCAGCCACAAAAAATTAAAAATAAAGTAAAAAATTGAAAATGTCAGGGCCAATAGGACAACAAAGCCATGTAGAAATGCAGATATTAAGGGGGGCGGCCATGAACAGTAGGCTTGACAAGAAACATTTCTACGGTTCCTGTTTACCAGCTAAGCCAGAGCATTACAGCATTTGCTGCGTGTGGGAGATGGAAAGTGAAAGTGCTCAGTTAAAGTTGCCACCAAAGAAAGTCTAATTAACACCCTAACTGATTTTCCTAGCTTCCAGAAAGTCTTTCTGTTGGAATCTAGCATTTCAGCTGTAAGACTGCTGAGTGGAAGTGCGGAAATGCAATTTGCTGTCTGCAGAGCCCCAAGTGGACTTTGAGCACATTCTTTTTGTTTTGTTTTGTTTTGAGACAGAGTCTCGCTCTGTTGCCCAGACTGGAGTGCAGTGGCACAATCTCAGCTCACAGCAGCCTCCACCTCCCGGGTTCAAACAATTCTCTGCCTCAGCCTCCAGAGTAGCTGGGACTACAGGCTGCCACGCCTGGCTATTTCTGTATTTTTAGTAGAGACAGGGTTTTACCGGGTTGGCCAGGATGGTCTTAATTTCCTGATCTCGTGATCTGCCCACCTTGGCCTCCCAGAGTGCTGGGATTACAGGCATGAGCCACTGCGCCCAGCTGACTTTGAGCACATTCTGAGACAAAAATCTGGGCTGACCTTAATAGTCCAGGGCTTTCCATTGCTGATTTGCTCCTCTCCTGCTAACTGCTGAATAATGTTCCTGCCCTTCACCACATGTGCCCCTGAGCTCCTCACCATACCTTCAGCTCCTGGGAGAGATCCCAGGGCAGACCTGACCTCCTCATTCCTGATCAGATCAGAATCTGGAGCTTATTTCAGATCAGAATCTGGAGCTTAGAACACACACATACCTTCTCTGCACCTTGTCCCACACTACAAGTCTTATCTCTTCTACTCCTGTCAGGCAGGCAGCCACCCACAATATGACAAGGATATTCTGACGTCGGGTTTATCAGGAAGCCCCATCAGGGAGCGTGGGTCAGCACCAAGTTGTGAGTGGAGGAGGAAGATCAGGGACCCATGTCTTACCTTACAGAACCTCCACCCTATCTGTGCCTCTGTGGTGTCTTAGCATCCTCCAACTTTCCCCCAGCCTTCGGACTCTGCTCTCTGCTATCACTGTCACCAGACAGGCCAGAAATGGTCCTGCTGGAGAGGAGGCTTCCAGGCTACCCTCTGGCCTTTGTTGGCCAGGAGGCTTGAGGAATTTCGAGCAACAGCATTGATCAGCTGTGTGTCCTTGGCTCCTTCACCCGCTATCCTTCAGATGCTGGAGAATGTTGTAAAGCCAGAAACAAGATTAGAAATTTTCATGCACTATTCCTCCTTAGCTGCCCAGGATATTATATCCATTGTGGCTTTTGCTGTACAAGAAAGAGAAACCCCAAGTTCGACTTGTTCATACAAAAGAGATTTTTTTGTTGGCTCACATAACTGGGAACAAAGTTTTGATTTAGCAGTTCAGTGATGTCAAGAACCTATTTTCTAGCTTGGGCAACATTGTGAGACTGAGACTCTATCTCTACAAAAAAATCAAAAAGAATTAGCCTGGCATGATGCTGTGTACCTGTAGTCCCTGCTACTCGGGAGGCTTAGGTGGGAAGATGTCTTGAGCCCAGGAATTTGAGGCTGCAGTGAGCTATGATTGTGCCACTGCACTTCAGCCTGGACAATAGAAGGAGACCCTGTCTCTAAAAAAAAAAAAAAAACTTTTTTGTTGATAAAATCCTACAATTCTAGACTTCATATCCACCATACACTCTCCAGAGGGAGAGAAGTGGTTTATTGTGGTCATGTCAGAGGAGCAAGTGACCTTTTCCAAAAGCCCCCAACAAATTTCTGATGTCTCAATGACCAGTTCATTGGCTATGGCATCTGCTGTGATGATTGGCTTGGGCTTGGGTTGCCTAAACCCATCACTCTATGGGATTTCTGTGATTTATTTAAAATGATCAGGGTTGCTACCCAGGGAGAGAGGAACGGACGTGATGTTGGGTTAGGCATGATGTCTACTACACAGGCTTCCTCTTGTGGTTTCTTTCTTTCTTCTTTCTCTCTCTCTCTTTCTTTCTTTCTTTTCTTTCTTTCTTTCTTCCGCTTCCACTTCCTCTTCCTCCTCCTCCTCCTCTTCTTTTTCTTCTTCTTCTTCTTCTTCTTCTTCTTCTTCTTCTTCTTCTGCTTCTGCTTCTGCTTCTGCTTCTGCTTCTGCTTCTGCTTCTGCTTCTGCTTCTGCTTCTTCTTCATCTTCTTCGTTGTCATCGTCGTCGTTGTCATCGTCTTCTTTCTTCGAGTTTCTCTTATTTGGTGACTGGCTATGGTATGTGGTAAATGGGGCCTTATATATGGGATTACCAACCCCTGAAGACAAACATCAGATGCTGTCAGGGAGAGGAAGAACACAGATTTTGTGGACCACAGTAGCACCACAGATCACAAAGAGATTCTAGAGGTCAATAAAGCATCCACAAGGAACTATAGCTCTGGTCTGGTAAGTTGAACAATGAGAATAAGAAGTGGAGAAAATTAATTATAGACAGCTCTTTATTCTATGGTAATTATATGTTCCCATAAAACACTGAAATCCAATATAATTTTTATTTAAAAACTGTTTGATAAGACCATATGTTTCTGTAAAGAATGCTTTACATTTCGTAGCTATGACATTCATCACCATATTTGATTAATGATTTTAGCTATTTTAATGGAAATAAATGGGCTGTGGATAATGTAAAGCTTTGGAAGCTGCACACAAATAAATGAAATGGGTAATCAGTCATAGAGAGTTTCATTTAATTTTCTCTAAATAAGTCCTCCAGGAGGATGGCTGTCTAGAGCTGGGGAAAGGGTTAGGGCAACATTCAGAAGGCTGGTGAAAATGAAAGTCACAGTGACACAAGAAAACATCACCTTGTGGTAAGCAGAAGAGGTAGCCATTTATCTTTTAGATGAAATCCGTGGTTGGAGTACAGGATTCCAAACTCGAGAGCCTTGTCCCTAGCCAGCCAATCTTCCCCACCACATCTCTGATGGAAATATATGCACAGGGGCCAGCCAGAGCAGAGGAATCCTTTATTACCAATGGGCTTTCACCCAGACCCTAATGAAGAACTTGAGTGAGCTAGACTGCCCTTGTGGGTCATAGAAATTCAATTCAGGAACATTGGGCTAGGCTGCAAAGGACCACTGTGCCTGAAGGCATGCCCTGCCCCTAGGAGGCTGATTGCAGGAAGGAGCCCTGAGCTCCTGAGGCCACAATGGAGGTCCTGGAGATTAAATTCTGTTAATAGTCCCTCTTAAGGTACTCATCATATCAACTTGCTGGGCCTACTTTCTCATTTGTGCGCAAGTTTGAGGAATGGGGAGATTGAATAAGACAACCTCAAAACCTTCCGTTGAGCATTAGCTTTCCGATTCCTGGGTTCTGTGCAGGGTGTGGCAGTAAGTGTCATGGAGAACTGAGGTGGGGGTAGGGGTGGGGACTTTGGTCCTCCATATCCAGACATATGAACAGACAGGTGATGGCACAGTTTCTGTAGTACGTGCTGCAGATGCCTTAAATAGCCACCAAGTGGCCAGACTGGCTGAGTGGTGGTTTGAATTGGTCCAAGTTAAGTATTTTTAGTTGGATACCACAGATAGTGCATTTATGGCCATAGTTCACCGAATAGAGAGATTGTTTCCTTTGCCAAGCCAGAATCGGATATTGGCTGCCAGGCTTGTGTTCTGGGACATCCAGATGTCAGGGTATTATGCGAGTGGTGCACGTGAAGGAAGCTCAATGAGACTTAGCAGTTACTTCTGTTGGAAAGCAGTTTCAAAGCTATAGACACATTTTATTCAGGGCTGGTGAGCTTCACTGGTGTTTCGGTCTCCTGATTTTTCATTTTGTTTTGTTTTTTGAAGTTTGATTACAGTGGTGTTGTACACTGTTGTGGTTTATTGTTTTTTAGTGATCCTGTTGCTCAATAACCCTGTAGCACTCTGCTCTGAAACGGTTAGCACCAGAACTCCACCTAGGAGAGAGGTTGCTTATTTGTTTTTAATGTTAGTCTATGTAAGTCAATGGTCCCAAACTAAAATGTCCACAGGAACCAAGCAAGTAATATGAATGTATACATAGTGCTCTATGTGAACAATCTCAGGTTGGGAGTCCTGTGATAAATTTAGAAACAATAATCTCATCTAAAGTCATTGAAGTTCAGTCGAAAAACTTAAACAAAAAACTACATGAGCTGGATTCAGTCCCAAGGCTACCAGCTTAGGATCTTTCGGCTATAAGCCAGCTGACTTCAACTATCACTGCTCTGTTTGTTCAGTCTCAGAGATTCTATATTTATGGATGTGAGCCATTTGTAATTTCATTTATATAATTGATTTCAGCTTTTACCTTAGATGAGAAGACTGGCTATTTCTGGGATAAGAGTGCCACCAAAATTTTCACTCACAAATTGGAAGCACGTCAAAAGAAATCATATCTTCATGGAAGTGTTTTTTAGTTTCTGGCTTTTAGAGGCTGAATCTGTTTAGAGTAGAGATGGAAATCTCAATCAAAACAGTTCTGAGTATTTTACATCCTTTAAAAATTTGCATCACTGAAGATAAGGAACTCTAAGCATATGAAACTCTCACTTCTGCTTTGCAAGTTGTCTACTGGGTATATTCAGTTCTCTTTGTCTTCTTGGTCTTAGGCAGGCATGGAGTTAGTGGCCAGAGCTGAACTGGGAATGGGACAAGTTTGTGTTCATTCTCCTCCCAACCCTTCTAACAGCCTTAATTTCTGTATCTCTGTTTTCTCTCTGGGGTATCCTCTAGTCCTCATCTCTGCAGGGAAGGAACAAAGAAATGAGTGAATTCTTTACTCTTAGCTGTTAGTCATCCACCGGCTTTTCCTCCAAGGGATGTTTGTGTTTTTAAAAGAACCTGATGGTAGAACAGAAAATCAGAGTTTAACCCAAAGTATCGCTTTTCTAATGAGAGTATTCCTTGTACCTGCTAAGCACGTAATCTGGGGCTTGGTAGCCTCCCAGTGATAACACCTGTGTTGTCCGCTTTAGGTTAGAACTGCAGAACCAGCACCAGCCACTGAGCATGAAGAAGGTTTTGACTTCATCTTTTAAAATTTGCATTATTCAAACTCATGTCAGAGTTCACGCAAATTCTTGCAAATGTGTTTTTGTAAGAGACTGATGTCACCTTGCTTCCCTGTGTTTGGTGTTGGCCAATGGGAGGGTTATAAGAACGTCGTAGTCATTCCTCAGAGCCACTTAAAGCTGCGCTAAATTTGTGTGTTTTTGATTATGCTTTCTCCTCAGGGTACTCTCTCAACTTACTCCCTTCAGGAAAATTTCTTGAATGAATAGTCCACCAATGCTGTCTCTGCTTTCTCAACGCCAGATCATTCTGCAATCCCTTGCTATTTGGCTGCCATCTCTAGTCATGTTACTAAGTTTCCTTCCTTGAAGAATATCCAGTGGTCATCTGGCCATCTTAGCCATTGGTCTTTTCTTCAGCCTTCGCTTCTGACTGGTTGTTCTCTACCTGGGGACGTTTTTCTTTCTTTTCTCCCTCTCTTTGCCTTCTTTGGCTGACATCACTTCTTTCAGGAACCCTTCCTTCATGACTCCCTTCCCCAGGCCTTATTGAGGTACTTCTCCTATGAGCTTTCATAACACATCCTGCTTTTCTGCTATTAAACTTACTGTACTATATTTTAATTAGTATATTAGATATTTCCTCCTCCAACACCTTCCCAACCCTCACTTCTGACTGGCTCTGTGAGGGCAGATATCATGGCTGTTGTATCTACATCATTAACCTTTTACCTGTACATAGTAGGTGCTCAATAAATGTTCGTGAAATTAACAAATACATAAATGAAGATGACATCTGAACAGTGATATCTACAGGTTCCTCAAAGTAGACCATGAATCCCTGATTCTCCCTAGTTCCCTTAGACCTCCAGTTAGAAACTGTAGAGGGGATCTTAAATGCTGTCAATAAAAAGTGACATCTGGCCCTGAGGAAGAAGACAGTTTTCAGGAAATCCTGGCCATTCATATTCAGCCACTTCGTTACCAGGCAGGGAATCTGCATGGCTTATGTTGAACAAGTAACTGCTACCCGTTGATAAAATGTGTGAAGTGGATGAGTTTTAAGGATTCTGACCATCAGCAGAATGGGAAGCACATTGTACAGAAGACCAGGCAACTGGGCTATAATCAATTGATCATCATTAAGGAGGAAGAATTTGAATATCTGATTGACCACTATAGCGAAATAGACTAACAGTGAGAGGAACTGTTATAGTATTGTGTATATTCAAAGCCATGTAGACAGTACTGAACTTTCTGGGTCATTTAAACAATTATTAATTAATTAATTAATTAATTATTTTGAGATAGAGTCTCTCTCTGTCACCAGGCTGGAGTGCAGCAGCATGATCTCAGCTCACTGCAACCTCTGCCTCCCAGGTTTAAGCGATTCTCCTGCCTCAGCCTCCCAAGTCACTGGGATTACAGGTGCCTGCCACCATGCCCAGCTAATTTTTTGTATTTTCAGTAGAGACAGGGTTTCACCGTGTTAGCCAGGATGGTCTTGATCTTCTGACCTTGTGATCCGCCTGCCTAGACCTCCCAAAGTGCTGGGATTACAGGTGTGAGCCACCACACCCGGCCTATTTTTTTTTTTTTTTTTAGACAGAGTTTCGCTCTTGTTGCCCAGGCTGGAGTGCAGTGGTGCAATCTCCACCTCCACTGCAACCTCCACCTCCCAGATCCAAGCGACTCTCCTGCCTCAGCCGCCAGAGTAGCTGGGATTACAGGTGCACACTACCACATCTGGCTAATTTTTGTATTTTTAGTAGAGATGGGGTTTCATCACGTTAGCCAGGCTGGTCTAGAACTCCTGATCTCAAGAGATCCACCTGCCTCGGCCTCCCAAAGTGCTGGAATTACAAGTGTGAGCCACCACACTCAGCCTAAACAATTTAAAAAGTAGTTTTAACTATACATTTTCACTTTTTGGATTTTAGAATGTAATGTCCCTTCCCTTACCTCTGAAAACCTGACTGTTATATTCAGGGAGTTACATCTGTTCTGAAGATCTACTATGTATTGGGACAGGCTTTCTGGAGCATTTAAAAAGAATGTGAAATCCTGATCACATGCATCTTATCTCTTGAAATTGGGCAGAAATTGTTAATTGGGTGTAAGGGCAATGAAAAAGCACAGCTTTATTAGGCAGATTTAGTGAGCAAATGTAGGTTCATAAGTACGTTATGGACCAGTGTGATTAACAACAGTTTTTTTTAAAAATACGTTCTGTAGCTTTTGTGTAGTTAAGAGTAGGTATTCTATGTAATCTGTTTTAGAAATATTTTCATTGAAGACTATGGGCTTTATAGCAGACTGAAAGAGCTCTGGTGATATGAGAAACAGATCTGATAGGTGACACTCAAGCTCATCCCACATCAGTTACCCTGCTCAGACCTCAGACTCAGATGTGTGAAGTGGAACTCCTTGCCCTCCCACTTGGCCACACCTGTTCCTCTTCTGGACTTCCCCTTTTCTATTAATGTGTGCCTCCCTCTTTCCCCAAGTCAGCCAAACTCAGAGCTTCCCAATCAGAACTAACTTCTGACTTACCTTACTTCCTTTATTACCTGACCACCCTCCCTCCACTGTTTTTTGACATGGGGTCTTGCCATGTTGTCCAGTCTGGTCTCAAACTCTGGGTTTCAAGTGATCCTCTCACCTCAGTCTCCCACATAGTTGGGATTACAGGCATGAGCCGCCACCACACCCAGCTAATTTTATGTTTTTAGTAGGGATGAGATTTCACCATGTTGGCCAGGCTGGTCTCAAACTTCTGACCTCAGTGATCCACCCACCTCGGCCTCCCAAAGTGTTGGGATTGCAGGCATGAGCCACTGCGCCCAGCCACACAGCTCTTGTTTCCTATTGTCTTGGGGCATATGGCAGATTTGCCTTGAAGTATATTTTTGTGCTGTGCTCAATCAGAGACACCATAGTGTAGAGCAAGTATAGCATGGAGTGAGGTCAGAAGACCCACGATTAGTCTTAGCTCACACTCAATCCCAGCTAGGTAACCATGGGCCAGCCACTTAATTTCTCTAAGGATCTGTATCCTCATCAGGAGCAAATAGAGTTAGTAATACCCAAGATTCCTTTCTTATAGGATTGTTATGAGGATCAGTGGCAGCAGCATTTCATGAGTTAGAAACTACCGCTATGCTGATACTTAGTAAGAGTAGAGATGTGTTCTATTATGTGCCTAGGATTGCACCTAACACATAATAGGTCCTTCATAAATTATACTTATTATTTCTAAGGATATTAAAACATAGCTGAATATAAGCACATACCTTGTTTGGTTCTGTACTGGATTGTTGAGTCAGAATTTGGGGCTATGGTCAAGTGGCATACTTTTTTCTTCTTCTGATTCAATTACAAGATATTAGAGACAACCAAGGTGCTGCCATTTTACATTCACAGATTAATTTCATCCATTAAAAAAATCAGATGACAAAATTAATTACACATTGTATAATGAGGGATCCCAAATTGGCTTTAGAAAACACAGTGTATTGTAAATGAAAACAGTCTCTGAAGGGAAGCTCACTCCTAGGAGACTTGCTTAATAAATGTTTATTGCCTACATATCTTTAGTAAAGAGGTGTCTGGAATTCCCATCTGGGATTTATTAATCTAAATATTCAGGTGGTCCAGTGCAGGATGTTAGTTCCTAACTTAAAGGAAACAAAATTTCAATCTGAGGTGGTGAGATTGCTGCTCTTTTACAGTGGACAGCTGCTCCTGGTGTCTTGCTTGTCCTGGAAATGCCATTAATTGAAATGGAATTTTGTTCAATCCATGTTATTAATGGTTCCTAAAGCAACTGTGGTGGGTTGATAGGTGGCTAGTAAGGTTGTCTGTGTAAAGATAATCACAGTCTATTAGTTGAAGTCTGGAGTCCACTGGACTTCTACTGGGGATGTTTGCATTTGCTCGGCACTCTGTTTATGAGGATGTTGAAGTATGTGCGTCCATTCTGTGCATGTTGTAAAACAGAAGGTTTGCAGCTGTCAGATTTATTTTTTTCTTGACTCCTTTTCTGACAGAATTTTTGTAAACTTGATAGTTTTATGTATTGTCGAAGATTACTAACCTCAGTTCTCCAGATGTCATGCAAATTTTCTTGTCTTGTTTTCTTTCTCTGAAGATAGCAGATATTTATGTGCATAGTTTCTTGTAAGGTGATTTTTGGGGAAAAGGAAATTAAGATTGTTCTTATATGCTATCATAATTCTATATTATGAAATGATTAAATGATTATTTTATCAGCTATATAGTGCTTCGAAAGTATCCAACAAGTGTTGTGCTCGCTAGAAAGGAGAACAAACGAATGCAAGGTATAATCTTGTGTTTTAAATAGCTTATGGAGCTGCCTCAGAAGACAACTAGCATCAAGATTATCAACTTTAAGTATAGTACAAGTTCACTGTAGAAGTATAGGTCCACTGTGGGCTTCAATAGGCTTTTAAGAGGAGTTGGGACCTGGGTATGGCTTTGAGAGGGGTAAAAAGAGGATGTAACAGCTGAAAAAATCGACCAGCAGCAGCTGTCCCCACTGTGTGGCCACACAGGGTGTCATAATTCATCATAAGGTTTGTCTCAAGTAATTTCCAGTTAGTGAAAAAAGGTGTGACAAATTTCTGAATGATTCCTTTTCAAATCACTCATATCTACGTGTATGTGGGGGCATACATTCAGGATTTTGCCTCTAGTAGCATCCTTCACACTCACTGGCATTGCTGTTGCTTTCTTTGGGAGAGAGAGGTTGGCATTTCAGCAGTCGTATTAGTCCGTTTTGTATTGCTATAAAGAAAAACCCGAGTCTGGGTTATAAAGAAAAGAGGTTTATTTGGCTCATGATTCTGCAGGCTATACAAGCATGGCACCAGCATCTGCTCAGCTTCTATTAATATCCCAGGAAGTTTTTCCTCATGGCAGAGGTGAAGAAGGAGCAGATGTGTCACATAGAGAGGGAGCAAGAGAGAGGGGAGGAGGTGCCAGGCTCTTTTAAAGAACCAGCTCTTGCATGAACTTATAGAGCAAGAACTCATTCATTACCATGGGGAGGGCACCAAGCCATTCATGAAAGACACACCCCCATGACCCCAACATGTCCTATCAGGCCCCACCTCCATCATTGGGGATCACATTTCAACATGAGACTTGGAGGGGACAAACATCCGCAATAGCAGGCATCCTGGAAATGGGGCCTCACCCACAGCCTGTCCTATTGGTGTTGCCTTCATGGGTGTAAGGACTGAGGCAGCCGGTTGTTGTCTGGCAGGTATGAATTAACATATTTTTAGCTTCAGTGAGCATCTGAATTTTCAACCCATGGTCTTGTTTAAGGGAAACCAGCTGAAAATCTGTTAGGCAGTGCTAACTAGAGATGATGGCTTTACTGACAGCTGCAGGAATGGAGAGAAAAAAAGGCCTATCCAGGAAACATGTTGATGTGAGATTAGAAATAGGGGGGACAGAGCACCATAATGATAACTGTAAGAACTGTAGCCCCCAGTGCCTAAGTGAAAAAAACTTAATATTATAAAGAAATACTAAGTACGGTTAATATTAAGGCTCCATCTATGCCTTCAGAGATACCCCTAGATAGGGCGAGCCTCAGGAACCATCCAAGCAGACAGGTCCTAGTGGCAGCTGGAAACACGTAGGCTAGAGCAGAGCCTTCCAAATGTTGCTGGCTCATGCACCCTTAGTGGTCTCAGTAATTTTTTCATGCCATTTCTAGGACAAAAGAAATACTTAGCAGTTTAATTTGTTAAGTGCTTAGTTCCAAACAACGTAGTATTTCTGTATTAATAACTTTGTAGTTGTGAGAAAATAATACATATATATTGAAATATAAAAAAATGTTTCTATGTTACTCTTCATTTCTTTCTTCTTTTTCTTTTTTTTTGGGGGGGGGTGTCTTGCATTGGAATACTCTTCATTTCTTATTGGAATGTATGTACCTGTGAGCATTGCATATATTGGTCTGGGTCTAATGGGAATATAAAGTACACAATTATCTAAAGGAAAGTTTAAAATAAAGGTATATTAACTAGGAAAACAATGCGGCAGTTCCTCAAAAAAATTAAAATTAGAATTACCATATGATTTAGCAATTTTACTTCTGGGTACCTACTCAAAAGAATTGAAAAGTTGTCTCAGAGAGATATTTGTAAACCAATAGCCAAAAGTTGGTAGCAGTCCCAGTGTCTGTCTACAGAAGAATGCATAAACAAAATGTGATATATACATACAATGGAATATCATCCAGCCTTAGAAAGGATGGAAAGTCTGACATGCTACCATATGGATGAAGCTTGACAGTGTTAAGTGAGATAAGCCATCACTAAAAGACAAATACTCTTTCATTCCACTTATGTAAGTTACCTGGATTAGTCAAATTGATAGAGACAAAAAGTAGAATGGTGGCTGCCAGGGGCTGACAGGAGCAGAGAGTGGTGAATTAGTCTTCAGTGGGTACAGAGTTTCAGTTTTGCAAGTTGGAAAAAGTTCTAGAGATGGATGGTAGTGATGACTGCACAACAATGTAAATGTACTTACCGCTCCTGAACTGTACACTTAAAATAAAGATGGTAAATTCTATCCTATATGTATTTTTACCACAATTTAAAAAAAATACAAAAGGAAACAAACTTAAGAAAAAGATGAATAGTTAACTATAATGGGGACTGGCTAATAGGAATTAAAGACAACTTTAAATAACAGGAAAGCAGATAGAAGGAGCAGCCACTACCCATGGGTCTGATAGAGCACCCAAACACATGCTTGTCTCCACTCCAGACCTTGCTGGAGAGGTGATGGCTGGTTGTGGTCCCTGGCTAGCAGCAAAGTCACTAGGGTGCTGTGCTGGCAGAACTTGCTAGAAATCTGTTCTCTAAGATGCTAAGGAAAGCTATTCATGTGCACTGGATGCACTCTGCTGCAAAATCAACTGAGAGGGATGCCAGTGGAAGCTGCTGGAGGCTGGGAGGTGCTGACCATCGTGTTCAGCAGGAGCCAGTTGCTGAAGAAGGTGTGGATGCTCTAGGAGCCATGCATGTTTGCAGCAGCCTGCAGAAAGGGTATACCGGAACCAGGAAGGAAAACTGCTTCTTTCTGCAATTGTGTCTACAGTGCTCTCCACTGATGAAGCTTAGAATGGTACCGGCTAGCAAAAGAAAAAATATGTAAAGGTCCCTTCTATGTCTTCACATAGTGGGCAATGAAGGGCAAATTTTGAGCTGTGAGGCAGTAAATATATCACAGTTCCTCAGACTTTGAAACTGGATTGAACTGCGATACCCTAATATCCTGTTCCACATTGCTTTTCTTTTCTTTTCTTTTTTTTTTTTTTTTTTTTTTTGGAGACGGAGTTTCACTCTTGTTACCCAGGCTGGAGTGCAATGGCGCAATCTCGGCTCACCGCAACCTCCGCCTCCTGGATTCAGGCAATTCTCCTGCCTCAGCCTCCCGAGCAGCTGGGATTACAGACACGTGCCACCATGCCCAGCTAATTTTTTGTATTTTTAGTAGAGACAGGGTTTCACCATGTTGACCAGGATGGTCTCGATCTCTCGACCTCGTGATCCACCCGCCTCAGCCTCCCAAAGTGCTGGGATTACAGGCTTGAGCCACCGTGCCCGGCCTGCTTTTCAACTAGTACTTGCATTTTAACATAGCAACCACCACCAACCTAGCTTTGCAAAGAAATGATGTCATCAAAGGGAAAATAATGCAATCTAATGTCAAACTGTGAAATAGCTTGAAATAGTAATTCATGCAAGCATCTGAGAAATGTATATTGCTGTGTTTCCCTCAAAGACAAAATATCCCACACACCTCTGTGAGTTTGCTATAGTGCCCTGAGGTACACTGGCACATAATTTGGGAACCTCAGAGCTAAAATCATGTCTTTTTCAGCAAATCATGACCACATCACTCTAACATATGAGATTATAAGATGCTAATTTGGTTAAGAGTATAAGTCATGTGTAAAGTGAAAATTGAATGGGGTCAATATTATTTTAAAAAACCTCTTAGGAAGTTACCAGATTGGAGACTGATATACCATCTGCTATTAAGTATAAGACTTACTCCCACTGTTTCCTTAGCATTGAAACAGGCTGCTGTTTCTTTAAGACCAGATCATAGAGTTAGCTTGCCTTTGAGGCATTTTTCTATGTAACGATACATAGCCTTAAACACAACATTCATCATCAGTGTGTGAGATGCTCACAGTGTAAAAGTCCATGCAGAGAGTAGAGGAAGAGAAGAAATGGCCAATTCCCAACTCCCTCATGCTTACACTGTAGCATAAAATCAGTAGGGGGAATGGTAGCCGATGTACCCATTTAGATAATTTCTTTCTGTCTGATATGGGCTGTATATTATTGAAACTGAGAAAATTAGTTGGTATATGATAGGATTTTGCTGAGTTCAGTAGTGAAATATCTGTTGAAACAAACTTCAGATTGAAAAAGTTGGTGAATTTTAGATATCCTGTTTCTACTAGGAAATTTATGGACTTAATATTATCTTATTTAGGTAGGCTGGCACATTGTTCAGGTGAGCAGTTTCTCAGAAAATGCATTCATTTCCATGATGCCTACAACTTGGTGAATTATAACTAGTGCATATTTCTGCAGCTCTTCTTTAAGGAGAGGCTAACTTAAATTTTGTAACCCATTCAAGAGGAAAGACTTCTGATCCATGCCTTTCACCCTACCTTCAAAAATAACCTCCCGTTTTCCCTGAAGCCCTGTTTGGGTAAGTTCTGCTTCAGTTCACATTTCACCACCTGCTGAGTTTGTCTGTTGAGTGTCAGTCTTGGCTACTCTCAACTGCAAGCCTAGGTCAGCCTTTTCTGTCTCCTAAGCAGTTACCAGTTGGCACAATTGTTAATAGATTCTACCCACGTCAGAAACTCAATGTGAAAATCAAATTATGGCAACTAGAAGTGGGTTAGACTTTCAAATAGATCTCAGACCAGGAATCTGTGGTCTGAATTCCACAAATGGAGAACTACGTTTGTCTTCTTTGTAGATTTCACATTTCAAATTTTGTTCAGAAACCTGAATAAAGCTCTAAACTGCTAAAATGCAGTCAAGTAAGGCCCATTACTCAACCTGTCTTGGCATTGTTTTCTACCCCCTTGGAGCGAGCACACTGAGGAGAAAGATTATCACTGGGTGCCTGGAGCAGAGCTGCTTGCTTCTGAATGCTCGTGATAATCAATAGCAGATGTGTGGCTAGCACTGGAAAGTTGCATAACTGTCTCACACTGAATTCAGCTACGTCATGGCTCCAGTGCGAGGGTCTCCACTACGTTGTTGAAAAATAAAATTTAGTTAAAAACCTATGTTTATCTCATCACAAAATTATTTCCTTGCTGTAAGGATAAAGGCAGTAGTAGAGTGGAAATAATTTGACAAATACTGCCCTTGGACTTGAATTTCAGTTTGATATACAGAGGAACTTTCTAACGGTTAGGATGGAAATGGGGTTGTTTTTTCAAGGAGGGTGTCTCTGGTTGTCAAGGCAATTCTGGATGAATGCGTGTTGCCGGTGATGTGATAGGAGATTGCTTTACCAGCCAGGTAGAGGATTAGAGTAGACAATCTCTGGCCAGGTGCAGAGGCTAACACTTGTAATCCCAGCACTTTGGGAGGCTGAGGTAGGTGAATCACCTGAGGTCAAGAGTTCAAGACCAGCCTGGCCAACATGATGAAACCCCGTCTTTATTAAAAATACAAAATTAGCCGGGCATCATGGTGCATGCCTGTAATCCCAGCTACTCGGGAGGCTGAGGCAGGGGAATTGCTTGAACCTGGGAGGTGGAGGTTGCAGTGAGTTGAGATTGCACCATTGCATTCTAGACTGGGTGACAAGAGCAAAACTCCATCTCAAAAAAAAAAAAAGTAGACAGCATCTAAGGCTTCTTTCAAGCCTGACTTTCTGCACTGTGATTTTTGACCCTTTTTCCTCCTGCTACTTTTCTAAAGGAAAGCTGAGGAAGCCTTGGTCAGATGTGATTTCGTGCTGCCCTGGGCACCTCAGCCCTGCCTTTCCTCTTCTTCCGGCTGAATCCCTTCTGTGGCTCCTCTCGTGCTGTTCCCATTCACCTGGGCACAGGGAAGAAATTCGGCCCTTTTGCTTTCGTTTTCCATTGCTACACCACACACATTAGATTGCCACACCTATCTGGAATATTGACAGAGCCAGCATTTAGGGCCTCCAAACAGACACTCTTAAACAACCTGGGACAATCTGGCCTTATTCATTACTATATTTGGAAGAGTGATGAGGGGACCCTCATGATTTTCAGTGTTCCATCATGTTCTTTACCCACTGAATCATTATAACAACCCTGTTAAATAGTGACATTATTCTTATTGTATAGATGTGCAAACGAAAGCAGAGAGAGGTTAAATTTGCCCATTTTTAGAGGAAAAATTAGGAAATAAGAGGAAGAAAACTCATCTTAATACAAATGAGGCATAGACAGTGCTTATTTAGCTTATGGGGGTGGCCCAGGTCTCCCAAATTGAGTCTGGTGTTCTTTTCCTTGCTCCTGGCAGCTGCTGTCTGATGAGGCTTACTGAATTTTTAATTAAGGTCCTTACTGAACTTTTAATTAAAAAAAAAAAAAAGACTCATAGTTTCAGGCAGCTGAATAAATAGAAGCTATTGAATTTATAGCATATTTAAAGCATTAACTATCAGAAATTGAATGGCTTCAGTTTAAGGCTGTGACCAAATCATTTGAACAGGGAGATGTGACGATGGTTCAGTGCTAGAACCATGGCCAGCCATAAACTTTATGGGGACTTCCCAGTATTAGCAATCTTCAAGTTACTCCTCTACAAAATAAGGGAGGACTTGGATTTTATAGGAGCAGTTTAATAGAGTGAGACTGTCTGGATATAGGAGACAGGAGGCTTAGTCTGCATTCATCGTGGTCTAAAGAACATTATTACTTAGTTTTGTGACCTGGAGCAAATCATGTAACCTCCATTTCTTTATTTACATATCTGTAAAATGAGTATGATGACCCAAGGGGGCTAATTTGGGAGTCTAAATAAAACCTAATACAAGACATTATTGCTAAGTACCTCCAGCCCTCCATATCTGTGCATTCCATATCCATGAATTCAGCATCTGTGGATTCAATCAACAGCAGATCAATAATATTCCAGGGGCAAAAAATTCTACAAAGTTCCAAAAAGCAAAACTTGAATTTGCCGCTTCCCAGTATTGTGTTGAATTTGTGTGAAGTGATATGTAGGCATTGTGTTAGGAATTATAAGCAATCTAGAGATAATTCAAAACATATGGAATGATATATGTACTTTATATGCAAATGCCTTGTCATCTTATATGAGACTTGAGCATCTTTGGATTTTGGTATACTTAATGGTCCTGGAACCAGTCTCCCACAGACGCTGAGGAATGGCTGTGTTATAAAAGAAGGACCATGGGTCATAAATTCTTCAAATAATATTTTCTGACCTGACTTTGAGAGTATGCTTGTGTTTTATCATCTGCTAAAAGCTTTTTCACAAGAAAGATTTCTTAGGAGAGAAATAACAATGAAAGCCTAGGAAACAAGCACATCCCAGATGTATTGTTGTCTCCCTGTGTGTGCTCATTTCTGACACCAGCACTTCTTCCCAATCTCTCAGATTTAGGCACTCACATCCAGAGTACTGGTGAATGTGTAGAATTTATGGGAGTGGTCACTGGGCAGATTGAAGAGAGAGATTACCCATAACTTCACACTCCCAGGGCCTGGCCACCACTGGCTTTCTCCCTCCCTCATCTCTACACTCATCCTCAGCATCTTCCTTTCATGTGGTTCTGCCCCAGCCTACCTCAGCCTCTCCAGTCTTATCTCACTCAGTGCAGATGGTCCCTGGTTTACAAATTTTTAACTCTATGTATATTTGTGTGTGTGTGTGTGTGTGTGTGTGTATGTGTAGAGAGGGGTCTGACTCTTGCCCAGGCTGGAATTCAGTATGTGATCATAGCTCACGGTAGCTGTGAACTCCTGGGCTCAAGTGATCCTCCTGCCTCAGTCTCCCAAGTGGCTGGGACTACAGGCATGTGCCACCATGCTCGGTTAATCTTTTAAAAAATTTTTTTGTAGAGTTAGGGTCTTGTTATGTAGTTCAAGCTGGTCTCAAACTTCTGGTCTCAAGCTATCCTTGCACTTCAGTCTCCCAAAGTGCTGGTATTAAATGGGTGAGGCAGTGTGCCCAGACTGACTCTATTTTTTTTTTTTTAACTAATTTTTACTAAAAGTGATACAAATTCAGTAGAAACTATACTTTGAACACCCATACAACCATGCTATTTTTTTACTTTTAGTACACTGTTAAAAAATTACATGATATAGTCAACATTTTATTATAAAATAGGCTTTGTACTAGATAATTTTGCCTAACTGTAGGCTAATGTAAGTGTTCTGAACACATTTAAGGTAGGGTAGGCTAAGC
Organism: Saimiri boliviensis; assembly: GCF_048565385.1. NCBI lineage: Eukaryota > Metazoa > Chordata > Mammalia > Primates > Cebidae > Saimiri > Saimiri boliviensis. Next base: position 190,701,479 of record NC_133449.1, on the reverse strand, counting down.
TATGGTGTTCAGTATGTTACGTGTATTAAATATATTTTCATCTTAAGATGCTTTTATCCCGATGTAGCCCCATCACTAAGTTGAGGCACATCTGTACTCATCACTTAAGGCCACTTGAGGCACAGAGCTTGACCTTCTGCAAAGGTGCATAAATGACTCCACTGCATTCGGACATCTCCTTCTTCAATTCTAGTAAATAAAATTTTCTTAAGGCTAGGAGAGACAAATAACCTGGGCCAGGGAGGGGCCGTGGAGATACCCACTTAGGCTTATGTTATGGAAGGGTAAATGTAAACATGTCTGAGGATAATAGGAAGAACTCAAAGCCTGCAGGCCTAACTAGGCGAGAGACCAAAACACAGATCTCTCTCACATACGAAGAAACAGGAGTGAAAGCCAACTTTTTATATAGATGGTGGAAGCCTTTGAAGACATTCAAGGGTGTAGACCAAAGTGATACTAGAAAAGTTGAAGAAGATCTCAAAGTCAAAGAGAAGTAAGCAGATCAGCCTCATATCAGCAGGACAAGAAAAAAAAATGACTATTTTGGTGACCTGAAGTTCTTGGGAACTAGAGTCTGTAGGTGTGTAACTAGTTTACAAAGATGCTTCATATTTTTCACTGCAGAGAACATAACATTCTTGAATGTGAGTGGAATACATGTTACCTCCTGATTAAAATGGTACCTTGTCTTCCCAGTCTGGGGTTTTCTAATTTGTGTGAGTCTGAAAACTCACTGATCTCCCTTTTCCTTAACAGACATCTGGGGAGCTATGAGCAAAAGGCCTAAAAGTCTAGGCTTTTAAAAAAAATTTTTTTTAGCTTTATTTAAGGCATAATTTGGAAAGAGATTTTTCTGCTGCTCTGTGATAAAGTTCAGTTGAGAGTTAGGGTTAATAAACCTTCCTTAGAACTAAGGTAACTTGGAAAGTTGAGTTCTTTAGGTTTGTGGTGAAAATTAACAAAATTATATCAATAAGTTCCAGGTGAGTAGAATCCATCTACATATGACACATACAAACATTTGATTATACCTCGATGAATGAATAAACATTCAGAATCTTGGCCAACATTTTCATTCTTCCATCTTGACGCAAAAGGTGGGAGTTCCATTAGTAGACACTTGTAGGAGTTCAACATAGTATCTAAGTACAGTTTGTTATTAAATTGAGTGTTGCTAACTTAGTTGCAATTTTATATCAGGAGGTCAGTAATAGATTTTTGGTATGACTGCCACACATGTCGCCATGTGAAGGATGTTGGGGTGTTTCTTAAACATACAAGAATGAACAGTCCCACCTACTGCAGAGAACAAATCATTATGATGTACTGGACCACTATTCACTGGGGCCAAGAAGTTAAGTTCTCTCCTTTTGAATAAAAGCACAGCAAAATCAAGATGACCTAATATATATCGGAGCACAGCAGAAGGCCAAGGGGAGCCTTAGAGAATAAGCTGCCCTTTGTCACCATGTTGCAGGGTAGGGGTATGGGGCAGTGTAGCTTGCCCAGAGCAGATGGCTTTGAGGTTGTACAGGAGACTGAGGACAAAGTCCTTATTCACATAAAGCCTTTTAAAATAAGCTGAGCATTCATTGCTCTTGAGCTAAATCAGAACATTCTTCCCCAAGGTGACTGCTTGCTTGCATTTACATACAAAGGAAGTTTCTCTCCAGGCTTCCCGAGGCTGGTGGTTGAATGTTTAAAGATCGATGGAGCTGCTAACATGAATTAAAAATGAATTACAAGGCTGATTTGGGGGCACTTGAACTGTTCATTCAGCAGTTGTAAAACAAGTAGCACATCAAAGGACGTGTATTTTAACATAGCTTATGTGGTTTGTGCACAGTGGACTTGCAAAATGACATTTAATAAATATTTCTTATGAGGGTACTTTCTAAAAGAAGACATTGAAAGTAATTCTGCTGTGGGCAGATTGGGCTTGAAATTTGGGTTGTCTGGATTTGTGTAATCATCACCTTGAAAAGGTGTTGCTTTATCCCAGTTATAGATCAGTGGAAGCTCTATTGTGTAGCACACAGCCCTGGTGAGATCCCTGGTGGACTATCTGTGGACATCTGGATTCCAGTGAGGAAGGGCAAGGATAGATGGTATAAGGAGAGAGGGGGCAGAACAATGACTTGGGCAGGACAGGAAAGGCTACTTGTGACTGGTGAAGGAGCATTTCTTTGGGTTCAGAATGATCCTCATCTCAGGCTATCTCCCCGTAGGTCTGAGATTACCTAGTGCAAGGTATACACATCAGTAGCTCCTGACTCAGGATGTGTGGCAGAGGGGACCATGAAGTGAACTGTGACTTTTGGAAGGGTGCAGCCGGTTACCCTTTTGGTGGCAAGGTCAGTTTCCGAGAGGCTCCACAACTCTGATATTTTCCAGATGTTTCTCCTCTTTTCCCCTCTCTGGCTGACTGTGTCTTCCTCCCTTCATCCTGCTCTTTCAGTGAAATTGAGATAACATGTTAGAATCTTAGGCATGTTAGAATCTCTCAGCAGTAGGAAGTGATTTAATATCTAGACCCCTTATATTAATATTTATAACAGCCTTCACTGCTTGTGAGTAGCATAAGCACACTTTTCTGTTCAAACTCAATACTTAAATAAAACCCAAGAGTATCTTTTATAAAAATTTACTTTTAATGGTGCAATAGTTAGTAATAATCCATGTAGTCCTTATGGTTTTCAAATCCCTTTTTGCTTATATTACCTTGTTAATAAGGTAATATAATATAGACATAAATCTATGAAGTAATACTATTTTTTTTTTTTGAGATGGAGTTTCGCTCTTGTTACCCAAGTTGGAGTGCAATGGTGTGATCTTGGCTCACCCCAACCTCCACCTCCTGGATTCAAGCACTTCTCCTACCTTAGCCTCCCGAGTAGCTGGGATTGCAGGCATGCACCACCGTGCCCAGCTAATTTTGTATTTTTAGTTATAGAGACAGGGTTTCTCCGTGTTGTTGAGGCTGGTCTCGAACTCCTGACCTCAGGTGATCCGCCCGCCTCCACCTCCCAAAGTGCTGGTATTACAGGTGTGAGCAACCGTGCCCGGCCAATAATACTATTTTTATCTTCATTTTACAGATAAGGAATCAGAGGCTTAGAGAGGTTAATTTCCATAAAGTCATCCAAATAATAAATGGCAGAACTGGATTTAAATTTAGACTCTTTAAATCCATGTCTTTTGTTTGTTCTTTTCATGAAATTTGCCATAGTGTTTCTATTGTTTTTTTGCCTATGCAAAATGGGAAATGAAGAAGAAGAGAAGAGCTGGAAAATAAATTTGTCAAAAGAATATAATTTTTCTCATTTTCCGAGCGGATCTTTCAGATATATTATTTGGGGACTTTTTGCCTGAGACTGGCGATAAAACAAGTGTTCTACAAAATACCTCCATAAGACAGGTCTATCAGTGGCAGCTTTTGTCCCTGCTTTGCAGAGGGAAAACCAAGGCTCCATAGAGCTAAGGGGACTTCTGCTCAGCCAATTTGCAGGAGCCTGTGGGCCAGACCAGGGGGGCAGAATTGAGGTCTGTTCTGAAGGCTCTTCAGGTTCTTTATTCTATCAGCATTTCAAACCCTGAAAACCTCCCCTTTAGGATTTTGAAGGAATTCATCCCCAGTCGTTTTGGGTAGCAGAGAGGGAACCATGCTCCCCTGCTGAGGAACGGCTCTTTGGAGTAACCGCTGCAGTGATCGCCTGGGCTGGGGTTGGAGTAACAGCGCTCGCCCGGGGCTGTATTGAATGAGTAAGCAGCCTCATCTGTTTCTGCTGTGCAAAGGTAAGGGTGGAGGCCGCTCCACTTTCTTCAAAAGGCCCCGCTCTGGGACTTGTGAAACTGTGCTCTGTAAAGCTGGCCTTTCCAACCACATGGGTGATTTCCATGTGACTTTCCTACAAAAATAACATGCAATACCCAAGCAGCTTTAAAATCCGTAATTTTTGGCGTGCAAGACTCCAAGACAGAAGGTCAAATGGGTATCAAAAAAGTGTAATCCAAAAATACAGAAGCATTGCTTCTACCGTATAAGCATTTATGTCAAACTACAGTGTGCTCTGAGATGAGACTTCTTTTCTTTGTTAGACCTTTTTTCCGCCAGACTGGTGCGTTTGCCGACGGCCCCCCTAGGCCCTGCGACTCGGGAGAGTCGGCTGCCGTCTGGGCCTGCGCCCCACCTGCGTGCGCCCGGGCCGAGCCAGCCCCGCCAGGTCGCCTCCGCCCAGCGGCCGGCCCGAGCGCGCGGCTCCGGGGGCGGACTCCCGCCGCCCAGCTGAGACGCGATTCGTCACTCTTGCAGAACTTTCCCCCTGAAAATCCCTGCACCAGAACCAGCTCTCCCGCCCCGGGGAGGTTTTGATTTTAGTGGCTTTCCTTCCTTTTATTTTCCGTCGTGTGCGGATTTCGCTGCAGAGCGAACTTGCGGCTCGTCCGAGTACTTGTCAGCAGTAATCACCCCTGCCGCTAGTTACGCTGACACTATGCACTCTGAAGCAGAAGAATCCAAGGAAGGTAGGATTCTAGTTTCTCCTGGGGGCCCGCCAATTTCTGCGGAGGAATTTTGAGGAAGGCAGTGGTGGTAGGAGCAGATGGGGTTTTAAAGTGAGCGGTAGGCACTTTTTCCGCTTCCCCTGTGCCTTCGCAGCCCAGTTGGAGCTGGATAAGCGGAGCCCAGTACTCATCTCTGGCTCCCGTCTCCCCTGGCAGCCGTTCAGAGGGGAGGGGAGAAGAGTCGGACCTAGTTCAGCCAGCCCACTAAAGTCTGCTTTTTAGCTTTCTCTGGAAACGAAAGAGCCCTACTTGGACTCCACGAATGCAAAATGTGCTTGCAAAAGGGCTGCCTGCCTGCATCAGAACGGCTGAAAGCGGGATCCCCTGAAGAGCCCTGAGTGGAGGGTCCCTTGAAAAGGGGTTTCAGAAATCAGAAACGCTATGTGTTTCTGGCTAAAAGGGGAAGCTGAGTAGGGGAAGTGAAAGATCTATATTTGAGAAATAGTTTTTTTTTTTCATTGCTAGTTTTTCAGCATTGAGTTCGTTGGGGTTTAAGGGGGCTGAAAGATATGAGGGGGTCCTTGTGCAACTTGAAACTGAGGAGAGTTTGTTTCTAACTTTGCAAAAGCAAAAGGTTTCATTTACTCCTAGCAGAGAACGGGTGACAGGGCTGGAAAAGCTCCAACCAAAACACAATTATACGCTGGTGTTAGTTTGGGGAGTTTATTTGTGTGTGAGTGTTTGTATGCTTTGTTCCCTGGAACTTTATGTATACAAAAGTTCTCTTGTAAGTGGGGGGTGGGAGTGAGGGTGGTTGGGGAAAGTTAGAGAGTAAGAAGGGAGACTGTTCAAGATTGTGAAATCCTCTTTTCATGTCGTCTCTTGGAAAGCTGGTTAATTTCAAGTCAATCACAGCAGCTCTGGTAGACCGGAGGAGCAGCCCCATCATTTCTCCATTTGGTAGACACCAGTTAGGAAGAGCCCTTGAAATTTGTCCTATTCTGCCTTTTACTGATTCCACTCCCAGAGTAAAGCTTTGTGTTTCACAATGTAGTCTCTCTGGGCTCACGTTTACCTTATTATGCTGGGTGAGGGAAACAGTCAATAAAAAGGAGGCTTGTTTAATAGAAATATGGGGTTGGCATAAATGAAAAACGACAGCCAGGAGCATTGTTTTTGAGCTTGATATGGAGCATGGGGGAACTAATGTTTTCTTGCACTGGCCTCTGTTCTGATGGAACTGTGTGCTGATAGATGCTTTTCTTTTCTATGTCTTTATAACATCAGTGTATTGAAAGTCAAAGGTAGTTGAAGGCAAATAGGAACCAGGCTGAGAGAACTCTGTTAATTACAAGTAGAACTCAAGTTGGTGTTTTCTCCCAGGTGTGTTTCCCCTGTCTTTTTGGGAAAGAGGGAGTGGGAGAGAAAGTGGAAAAACAGTATCCCAAAGTATGTATTATACATTCCCCTAGCAACATTACAGTCTTCCCTCCTCAAGGGCCTGGCTCTCTGGTGATGAGTTTGGAAGCAGCCTGCAAACTGGTCTGTGAAGAGGTTAACCGGGCTTCTTCTGCTTCTTCCTCACCTTCCCTCCACTTGTCATCATTTACATTCTGCAGCTGGGCCACAAATAATCTGGCTCTTTGCTTTTTAATCTGAGGTACTAGAATTTTAAATTGATAGTAGTTAGGGTGGGATATAGAATAACTCTTGAGGGAGATTGAACACTTTATTAACCAGATAGAATCATCAAAGCTTCTGCCAGGAGATAAAGGATGGGTGTCTGTGTGTTTTGCATGTGTGTTTCTCCAGGGCCAGTTTATTGGCTGTAATCTAGAACCATCCGGTTAGCTACCGTTACTCAGATGTCTATGAAGGAGCTATGTTGTGTAAATAACTCAGTTATCTTCTCTATCGTTAGTAATCCATTTCCTCTTATATGAGATGTAGCTTTTTTTTTTCTCCTGGTGAACTTATGTATCTCATTTAATGTTAGTTCACCACCTTTTTTTTTTTTTTTTTTTTTTGAGACGGAGTTTCATACTGTCAGCTGGGCTGGAGTGCAGGGGTGTGCTCTCGGCTCATTGCAACCTCTGATTCCCGGGTTCAAGTGATTCTCCTGCCTCAGCCTCCTGAATAGTTGGGATTATAGGCGCCCGCCACCACGTGAGGCTAATTTTTTGTATTTTTATTAAAGACTAGGTTTCACTATGTTGGCCAGGCTGGTTCGAACGCCTGACCTTGCATCATGAATTCTTAAGAACGTCTGTATTGCAAGAAAACTGCCTTTGGATGCTTCATGTCTGATTTGCTGTAAGGGAAGATACTTTTAAGTCAATGTCTGTATTGCAAGAAAACTGCCTTTGGCTACTTCATGCCTGATTTGCTGTAAGGAGAGATACTTTTAAGTCATTTTTCTGAACTGCAATGAGAGACTATATATTTTGGGGTTGAATCTGAAAAAAATATCAAGTCAGATTCAGATTTTGGAGGTCAGCATATTTTTGCATATGAGTGAATGTAGAAGCAAATGATTGGGGATATTGTTAAGCCATCAGAGCTTAAGACATACTTGACTGTGTGCCAGGGGTGCTGGATCTTTGTCCTCAGCCTATAGCCACCTCCTAAAGAATTGATTTAATTTTTCCTGCTTACCAGTGACTAGGTGATTGTGCTTGAGTACGAAACAGAGAAAAATAATCCAGGCCTTGCTTTATTAAAAACTGAATGAGTTTAAATTATTCAGACATAGAATGAGTAGGAAAGAAGGGGAAATGAAGGAAGAAACTCATTTTACTAAAAAGGTGACTACCATTAAAAAGAGGATATCAACAGTTTCCAGTGGATGCGGCTTCCTGAGGAGATAGGCTGATAGCCATGTATTTGACATTTAGTTGCTTCCTGAGTAAATTGCTTAATTATGAAGTAAAGTGAGTGGCAGTTGAGATCTCTGATAATCTTTCTAGTGCTAAGCATCAAGGCATCCAGGGCTCCTTTGCTCTGGTTGTCGAAGCTTTTGTACCAGAAATTGAGAAAGCCATTGTTAAGGGGTGGGTGAGGTGTCACTTTGTGGGGACTTCGAAAAGAATGAGGGTTGAGTGGTGAGTGAGTCTGACTCGCTCCTCCATTGCCCATAATAGCCATTTTCTGCCACCATCTCATGCAGTTACTCTCATGCCTCACCAGGCCTGCTATTTCACAAAGAAAACAGTAGCCATTAGATCAGGCGTCCCCAAACTTTTTACACAGGGGTCCAGTTCACTGTCCCTCAGACCGTTGGAGGGCAGCCACATACTGTGCTCCTCTCACTGACCACCACTGAAAGAGGTGCCCCTTCCTGAAGTGCAGCGGGGGGCCAGATAAATGGTCTCAGGGGGCCGCAGTTTGGGGACGCCTGCATTAGATAATTCCCTCAACTTCCTACTCTCAGACTGACAGACTCATCTTCATCCACATCCACCCTCCCCCTGTCTGTGGAACAGGTGTCACTCCTACTGTAGAACACCCCACCTTCCATCTTGGGCTCCTCCTGCATCAGCCATCCCAAGTCTTTCCTAGCTCCTTTTTTGCATACAGATGAGCTCAAGCTCCCTATTCTAGGACGTTGGCGCTTGCCGGTCTTCCTGCCCAAAATATCCTTCTCTCCACTTGACCTCCTTTCTTGGTCAGCTCCTTAGAGAGGCTTTTTCTGAACCTAAACTCACATTCCCTGTCACCCTCTCTCAGAGCACCTGTTCCTTTCCTTGTTGGCTCTCATCACACTGTTAACGTCTCTTCTAGACCACAAGCTCTCCAGGCAAAAACGTCTGTTTTATTCCTTGCTGTATCTCTAGGACCTACACAGTAAGAGGTGCTCATTAAATGGTGTAGATTGAATGAATGAATGGTCTCCATTCTTTAAAGTTAATCCTCGGCCAAAAAAAGTTTGTTGTTCCATAGTGGTGATTAATATTGTCTTCTGTGATAAAGAATCCCAATGATAATTGTATAAGCTACCACACCGTCTCATATTCTGTTTTAACCTCACGTGGTGTGGCAGCTTATGTAATATTATTCAGCACTAAGGACTATTTTATAAGTATTCCCCCCATTCCTGCCCTTCCCCAGATGGGAAGCTTTGCAGAGGGAATGAAGAGGAAAGGAGCTTAAAGCAGTCGTTCAGGTCTGATGAAACCAAGGGGTGCAGCTGACCTTGATGTCCTACATAATGTAAAAGGTACAGCATATGTTCTTAAATGCTGGCCTTTAACGTGCTTATGTTTCCTTTTATGTAGTCATTAGCCTTGGAGTGCTGTGTGCTGACAAGGGCTGAAGGTGGAAAATCCATTTAGAGATCTGTCATACTCTCTCCTTTACAGTGGACATCGTTTGATAACTTGGCATTGTGAGATACCTCCAGATCTGTAAACTTAAATGCATTTGGAGCTTTTATCCCCTCACTTCTGAAATTTTTATAATATTGAATATGCATCCTACCTTTCTTGCCCCTAGATTATGCCATTGAGCAGTCAGGATTACATGGATGGTTAAATTTTCTGCTCCTGGCTCTTGGTGATCCAGGAAGTAGCCAAGACGTGGTAAGTGAAAGAGAATGCAGTAGGGCCAGCCTGGGTGACAAGAGTGAAACTCCATCTCAAATAAATAAACAAATAAATTACATTTTTAAAATAAGACATTGTGAAATAAAATTTAGCTCTGCAAGTAGATCCTATTAGATTCCGGGTTTTGAAAGTTGTAGACCAAGTGAGAGGCAGGTAAACAGTGAGTTCACTTGTTTTCATTCCTTTGAGCATGTCCTTCAGGAAAAATTAGCTGTTGAGGGTGCTGGTTGGATAGAGATACTCTTCTTTGGGAAGAAAGGGTGTTTGTGTGTGGGTGGGAAGCGAATCAGCATTCTGACACGGAATGTGCTGTTGCAAGAGCGGATGGACATATCACAGCCTCACTTTCCCTGGAGCATGTTGCAGCAGGCCTGATACATTCTGGGAGTCAGAACACCTTCCTCAGGAAGCAGTTGTGGGGCTGCAGCCCACTGCTCCCCCAGCCGGTGACCAAGATATCTGAAAGAACAGTTCCTTACATTTTGTTCTGAGGGTTTATAAACCTTGAAGATGAGGCACAGGGCTGTAGTATGTCCTGAGTGACTAACTGCTGAGTTGGGAGTAAATTGCCTACGGGAGTGTTGCCCTGGGAATCTCTAAGACTGTGCAAAGCCTGTTAGTTAGGCTGGTACCTTACCGTATTTATGGGTTTGAAGATGGGGCAGGAGAGGAGTTGTGTTTATGTGTATAGTATCATCTGTGGACTTAATGGTAATATATTCTTCAGCTTTATAGTGAATATTAGTTAATTTTATAAGTAACTAGGAACAGGGCTTCTTCTAAGAAGGTGATGAAGCAAAGAGGTTACTAAACAGAATTTCCTATGTGCCTCTGGTAGCTTTAGGTGCGTGAAGCCACAAGACCGCATTTGTTGAAGTCGGGGTTGACTGTCAAGAAGTGAATAAGCAGTTCATGAACTTTCCTTCCAGTTTGACATGCCATTTATGCTTGATGCCAGTTCACCTGGCTCCAATATGTGTTTTTACGTGGCCTTCTCAGCCAGGCTGAGGAGCTGGGGACCAGAGCTGTCCCCAGAGGCACAGGCTGTTCTGCCTTCTATGGACAATCCAGTAGACCCCTGCTTCCAGGGTACAGCCCCTTCCCCTTGCCTGCTGCTGCCTTCTTTGGGCCTCAGAAACTCCTAGCAACAAATGTTAAGTGAGCTAGTACCTCCTCTGCAGGGCCTGGGGAAGCAAAAATGTGTTTGTAGATAACCCCATCTTCAGAGAATTTTTGGTTCAGGGCATCACACACAGCACATGTGCATCCATAGGACAAAAATACATGATGGAGAGGATGAGAACAGCTTCAGAGGATCAGACAACGGACCATATGAAAATGTAGAAGAGGTAGTATTCACCAAAAGTTATGATGGACAACAGTGGCTTCACAGAGGGGTAACTTGTATTCCAGCTAGATCCTTTAAGCAAATTGATAGGAGAAAAGAAAGTGTGATTGACAGGGAACCTGCCTGTGCTGTGCGCTGGGATCAGGAAGAAAGTCTACAGAAGTGTGGAGAGCAGTGTTTACAGAGGGCATTGGTGGTGATGTTGTAGTGCTACGTGGGGCCAGACTAGAAGCTGGGCCTTCCCAGGAGGACACTGTATATAGGTAACAGATAAGACCCTGGAAGTCAGGAGACTGATCCTACATGACTTTGTTCCTAGTTGTCTGTGCAACTTTCATTGGCTACTTAATCTTTCTGAAGTTCAGTTTCCCCGTTGGAAAAATTAAGGCTAGGCACAATGGCTCACACCTGTAATTACAGCACTTTGAGATGTTAAAGCAGGTGGGTCAGTTGAAGCCAGGAGTTCAAGACCAGCCTGGGCAACAAAGTAAGAACCCCTATCTCTTAAAAAAAAAAATGTAAAAATTAGGCACAGTGGAATGCACCTGTAGTCCCAGCTGCTTAGGAGAGTCAGGAAGATCACTTGAGCCCAGGAGTTCAAGGCTACAGTGAGCTGTGGTTGTGCCATTGCCTTCCAGCCTGGATGTCAGAGCAAGACTCTGAGAAAGAAAGGAAGAAAGGAAGGAGGGAGGGAGGGAGGAAGGAAGGAAGGAAGGAAGGAGTCTTTTAGGAATGCCAAGGAAGGAGGGAGGGAGGGAGGGAGGTGGGGAGGAAGGAAGGAAAGAAGGAGTTTTTTAGGAATACCAAGCTGGCAAGAACCAAGAAAGAAACAAAGAGAGAAAGAGAGAGAAAAACGGGAACCTTGATATCGGATGGAGGAGGGCAGATACAAAGTAGTCTTTTAGGAAAGAAAAAGAAAGAAAAAGGAAGTAAGCCGGGCGCGGTGGCTCACGCCTATAATCTCAGCACTTTAGGAGGCTGAGGCGGGTGGATCATGAGGTCAAGAGATCGAGACCATCCTGGTCAACATGGTGAAACCCCGTCTCTACTAAAAATACAAAAAATTAGCTGGGCATGGTGGCGCTTGTCTGTAATCCCAGCTACTCGGGAGGCTGAGGCAGGAGAATTGCCTGAATCCAGGAGGCGGAGGTTGCGGTGAGCCGAGATCGCGCCATTGCACTCCAGCCTGGGTAACAAGAGCGAAACTCCATCTAAAAAAAAATAAAAAAAATAAAAAGGAAGTAGAAATGATATCGGATGGAGGAGGGCAGATACAAAGTGGTCTTTTAGGCATGCCAAGCTGGCAAGAACCGTGAGTTGGTCTGGAGGGCAAGATCGAGCCTGGGTATAAGGAGCCTGGCCAAGAAAGTGTGAGAGTAGCCAGTCACAAGGGGAGAGTTGATTCCCTGTGTGTAGTCTCTGAGGGGAAGACTGTAGAGAAAGGAGGAGGCTGGGCCATGGATTTAGCTTCTGAGAACACCCACTTTTACAAAGGAGAGAGGTAGATGGAACCAATAAAGGAAACACATGGAGTAGCTCAAGAGGTAGGAAGAAACAAGGAGAGCATAGCGCCTTGGAAGCCAGGACAAGAGCCTTGTGGAGGCGGTGGCCAGCCCATCTATGGAGAGGTGCTGTGGAAGACTGCTTCATCTTCCTTTTGGGCCTCAGCTGAGGCTGACTCAGCTAAAGCCGGGAGCCTGGGGTTTGAGGAGCTCATCTTCTAAGGGGTGGGAATGTATCATAGGCATCCAGTCAGTATTTAGCCAGTGACCAAGAACATGAAAGAAGGCATGTGGGGCCAGGAGGTGACTGCCCGACTGAGAGCAGGTGCCCCAGCCTCCTGAGGAGCTGGCCGTCTCCATTTCTGCATGCTTTCCAAGTCCTAGCTGCCAGCAGATTCCCTTCCAGATTGTCACCCCATCGCCTCTGACAAGTGTTTGGAAGAGCATTGTCTACAGGCCTCATTGTGGCATCACACAAAGTATGCACTGGTGCATGAGGGTAACAAGTGAATATGGGCAGGAAATGTAATTAACCTTAAAAAGGAAAGCAACTGGTTTCCTATGCATTCACAATGCTTCTGACACCGAATATGGGAGGGTCTTTCCTACAGCAACCAGTTTTCCTGTTCTCAGCGGACCCTGACTGGACATCCTATCATTTAACTCATTTCTGACACTAACTGTCCAGAGTTAGGGCCGACCCCACAGGTTAAGGGCTCAGTCCCACAAGACTGCCCTCCAACTTCAGACAGCAACTGCAACTCCAGGCATCTCATACTTCTGACCAACTGCCTATAAATTGGGAGTTTGCCTGACACCCCCTCAGGTTTAGTAATTTCTTTGAACAGCTCATGAAACTCAGAGAAACATTCACTGATTTATTCTAAAGGATGCAACTCAGGACGAGCCAACAGGAAGAGATGTGTAGGACAAAATACAGTGGAGGGGTGCCAGCTTCCATGCCCTGTCCAGGCAGGCCACCCTCCCAGCATCTCTGGATGGGATGAAATCACTGGCCATTGGTGATTAAACTCTGTCTCCAGCCCCTCTCCCCTGCCCAGAGTGGGGAAACTGAACGTTTTAAACCTCTAATCACCTGACTGGTTCCTCTGCTAACCACTCCCCATTCTGGTTTATGAGTCACCTGATTAACATAAACTCAGGTCTAAGTTTGAAAGGGGCTTATTATAGGCACTCCTTTCACAGCTATCACTCAGGAAATTCCAAAATTTTAGAATCTCTGCATCAGGAACTAGGGACAAAGACCAAATATTACAATAAAAGATGCACCTATAACTTTCTTTTTCTTTTTTTTTTTTTTTTTTTTTTTTAAGAGATACAGTCTCTGTCACCCAGGCTGGAGTGCAGTGGCAGGGTCACAGCTCACTGCAGCCTTGAACTCCTGGGCTCAAGCAATCTTCCTACCTTAGCCTGCCAGGTAGCTGGGACTACAGTTGCATGCCACCATGCCCTGCTAATTTTTTAATTGTTTTGTAGAGATAAGGTTTCACTTTGTTGCCTAGGCTAGTCTTGAACTCCTGAGCTCAAGCAGTCCTCCCAACTTGGCCTGCCAAAGTGTTGAGATCACAGGGATGAGCCACCATGCCCAGTTATCACTCTTACCATTTAGGAAATTCCAAGAGTTTTGAGAGCCCTGGCCAGGAGCTAGGGATGAAGACCAAATGTATATTTCTATTATGTAACAGTATCACACAGCTCTTTATACTGGGGGAAGGCTTTGGCCACTCAAAATTAGATAATTTTTCTCTCTTCCCTTTGGCCTTTGCTGCTTCTCTCCTTGTGTTTTTTTCTTCCTGCGACAGGAGCACATGTCTTTAAAAAAAACCACTGATGCTTTTGCCAGGGGTATCCTATATTCGGCATACAATTTGGAACTCTTAGGGCTTTAGTCTTATACATATTAACTATGATTTGGGCCACACTAGCAAGCTGAGCCATTTTGAGAAATTTTGGATATCCCCTGTGGTGGTAAGCAGTTGTTATATTAGTGGAAATATGCTAGATGGCTTGTTCCTTGTGAGAACCAATGAGATAACATTAGTGTAAAGCTCAGTGCTCAGACAGCTTCACTCAGGAGGTACTGTATGAATAAGGAGGCTTGTAATCACACCCAGAGACAGAACCCTGCCCAGGCCTGCCTGTTCATTCAGTTAAGAAGTCCTCATTTTGCGTTCTCTAAAAAGCAGGGAAGAGTTGGCTTGCTCCAACACACTTTTTCCTCCTGTAAAGTTGTTTGATAGCAAAATATTAGTACACTGAGTGTTCTTATTGTTAAGCACTTATAAAACCATTTTCGCCCTTCAAGGATTAAAATGAGAATTACGTCAGTTATGAAACATCTAGAATGAAAACGCATGCCTCCTCAATATCACAAGTCTAAACATTGGACTCAACATCATCAGAGAAAAGAGAATTAAAGAGGGAATCTCTCAGGAGAGTCTTCCAGGAGTTAGACAGAATTCAGGGGCAAGTAGCATGCACTGAAAGGGAAAGGAAAGAATTATTGGAAAATCAAAGTAGCAAAGAAAGTCAAGGGAGTGGCAGTCTGGCATATTTCACAGTTCTGTGGGAACAAAGGGAGACGTAGCAATTGGGAGCTATGGGGAGTAGGAGGGTGTGAGAGCCACGGGGTGGGATCTAGGCCTGATGAGAGCCTCCGAGGGAAGGAGTAGGAGTGGAGAAAAGAGAGAGAGGAAAGGTGGAGTAAGGACATAACTCTAAAATGAAAAAAAAAAAAAAAAAAAAAAGGAGTAATATGTGCAAAACCCGAGAGGTGAGCAGCAGTATAATAGGCAAGAGACCATTGTAACTGCAGTAAAAAGTTTTGGCAGTTTGTTTATTTTGTTTGATTTTGCAGTTAACAGGGGAGAAAGTGGGGTTCTGGTCTCCAAAGCACTATGCAGACTTGGAGCCCATGAAATGTGGCGTTTGGAGGACATAGAAGCTCTCCAGTGCTTCTCAGGCAGAATTAATGCAGGGACCTATAAACAAGGATGCGACATTGAGGAATGCTCTGCTCTTCCAGCTGCTAAATTGGGGCCAGTCGGAAGCCAGGGCTATGTGATGTTGGCTTGGATTTCCAGCAAGTTTCTTACTGGGTTATAAAAATGATTTCCTCAAAAAAGCTTGAAAATGGCAAATGATGAAATAGAAAAACAGTTGGGCGTCATTTCAAAGCTGCCTGCAGCATTGCGCTGGCCATTTCTGGAGGGCCAGTGGTGAATGGTTGTTGGAGGGTTAAATCCATCACTTCCAAGCAGTGAAGCTGTACCTGACTTCTGGGGATTTCCCTTATTAACAATTCTGATGGTAAACAGGCTTTCTGAAGGATTTCAGGTGGAGGATTTTTAGGGGTAGAACTGGTTTAAATTATTTCGCTTACTCAGCCATAGCTTAGGCTGATGATCCTAGAAGTATAGGGGTGATGGCTTGACATTCCTGTCCTTGCCACCTACCTATTCCAGCATGCTTTGCAGCTGCCCCACTGTGCAAATGGGGAGGAACAGTAAGGAGAGGAGATGTTGGTTTTATGTCTCAGCAGTGGAACTTTAGCTGGCTTGTTTCAACATGTGTAAGGGTTAATCAGGTAAATTATAATTGCTGCTGGGAAAGGCAGCCTAGCTGAGCCGACTCAGCCCTCAGGGTTGCTGGGGAAAGGGTCATTCTTGCAATCCTTGTTTTCCTCTCTTTCCCAAAGATGAGTTCCTACTGTAACATTATGGTCCATAGACCCGTTAATAAAGTTAACGTTCCTGATTTATTTTAGTCCTCTGCATTTCTATTTCTTTAAATTCTCTTTTAAGATGTAATTCGACCAAATTAAAAGAACAAAGGAATCATTTGATTTTTTTGTTGTTGCTTTTAGTTATTTGAGTCACTTTACATTCTTAGGCAATTTTCCAGATGAAATATGGAATGCCAACTGGACTATTTGGTCATAGAGGATGGGAGGAAGAGAACTGTTACATTTGGTACTGGTACTAGAATAGCACAGAACCCACCAGCAAAAGTTTCTTAGAGGAGTATTGTCTGTTGTCTCTTTTCTGTCTTTTTAAATGGCACCATCTATCTCTATCTTGTGAACTAGTCAAACATGTTTTAATTGTATATCTTTTAAAGCTTCAGTTAGCCAGATTTTTTAAAAAAATGTTTGCTGTTTTTTATTCCATGAATGACTCAATTGACTACATGTAGGCAGCTACTAAACTTGGCAGTTTGCTGCCATTAGCATGCCCTTGGACAGGAAGTATTCAGTATAGATATGACCAACCAGTTTCCAAGGCTTAAAAATAAATCGGGGATTTCTGGACAGAATAGGTCTTTGTCACTCACTTCAACATGTCTGATGAGTGTTAAAGTTCAAAGCCAACCACTTTGCTTTCTCATTTTTTTCCAGGCCGTCACTTTACCTGACATATTCTGTTGTACAGATTGAAATTTGTTTCATGATGGTGGTGTTTTGTTTTGTTTTTAAAAATGAAATAAGAAGATATTTGAATAGTCATGAGAATCAGCTAGAGTCAGTATTCTCTCCTTGTTATCTCTTTTACTTTTAGTTCCTTTTAAGTCATCATTCTGCTGAGATAGGTAATGGTAAAATAATCTTTCCCTGCATATAAAGGAGCTTAAATTAAAAGTAGCAGGTATGTCCTTTTAATTTAAGACTTGTCTTGAATCTGAGGTCCACTTGAAGTAGCATTTTTTTTTCCCCAAAAGTTACTTCCCGTCAGTCTTGTGGTTCTTAATTTCATGTGTCAGGTGGCCCCTTAGAAACTCGGGAAGAATCATACATTTTGACAGATACTAACAGGTTTTTTGGCATCTTGTTGCCTACAGCTCTTGCTTTATGACTTTAAACGTAAGTTCATTTTTTTTTTTTTTTTTTGCTATCTCCGTAAATAATGTAATTTTCCCTCCCTTCTGTTAAAAACCTACACTTTCCCTTCTTTCTTTCACTTATCTATTCTAAGCAGTGTATGTGTGTGGTTGGGGGGAGGCGGGGGTTAAGAAGCTTTGACACTACATTTCCTGGAAATACTATATTAGACACAGCATTTATTAGATGAGAATGTCTACAACAACAAAAACTGTTTTTCTGAAGCCTTAACTCCGTGCAAGTGTCAATCTCTGAGCTTCTATTTGTTTTTCAAATAAGAAACTGTGCCAGGAAAGATGATTTGAAATACAAAATGCATGCAAGTATTCTTAGTTTGGGGTAAGGTAAAGTCAGTAATGATTCTTTGGAACATCTGTGGGGACCCAACTAAGCTTCATTTGCCAAACTTAGCCATAAACCACGTTTATGAAGAATGAGGTTCAGTTCTTGTTCTCAGGCAGGACTTAGCTGTGACCATGAGGTGCTTGTGCTCTGGAGCTCCTCGACTGTTCGTTCATGCTAGGGGCAGGACTGAGTAACCCCTGCTATGCTATGGATTAGAGGTTGATCACTCTAGCCTTTTGAAAATACAAAATATCTACCCTAAATATCCTATAGCTGTTCTAATAGGATGCTTTTAGAGAAAAAAGGGAACTATTAACATAAGCCGAACTTTTTCTTTTTTTTTTTTTTTTTAAGACAGAGTCTTGCCATGTTACCCAGGCTGGAGTACACTGGTGTGATCTTGGCTCACTGCAACCTCTGCCTCCCAGATTCAAGTGATTCTCCTGCCTCAGTCTCCTAACTAGGTGGGATTATGGGCACCCACCACCATGCCCAGCTAATTTTTGTATTTTTAGTAGAGACGGGGTTTCACCATGTTGGCCAGGCTGGTCTCAAACTCCTGACCTCATGTGATCTGCCTGCCTGGGTCTCCCAAAGTGCTGGAATTACAGATGTGAGCCACCACACCTGGTAAAGGCTTTCATTAAGTTAAAATGATTCTCTGATCTGATACCGTAATTTCCTTTAGCTTTGTAGTGCTCAAGACTCTCGGACCTGAAAGTGGCTGGTAAGCCTCTTCTAGTTTTTATGGTGATGGGCACATTGTAGGCAAACAGAAAATGCCTGATAACCAGTGAAGTGTGAGGATAGGTATATGGTTCAGAGTGTGAAATATTTTGCAGAATTAAAACTTAGGCTGTTTTTCATGAGTTTCATAAGTCATCTATACCTTGATATTTATTGTGCCTCTGGCCTCATCATCTGGTTTTTAGGTATAGGAGTGTGTTTTACTCAGCAGGTAGTTGTATCACTCATGGTAACACAATCCATCAAATCCATACTGGACATTGATAATGCATTGTGCATATGGGGTGACATTTAGGAGGGCTTGGTACAGGACCTTTTTCCTGCTGGCTCCCTTTGAGCCAGTGTGAGTGATGTTTAGTCTCCTAGTCTGTGTTTTGGATCACAGTGCTCAAGTGTAAGTTCGGAGAAGACAGACCCATGCGAGGGGTTTAACCAGATTTGTCCAGGCTGATGGAGGACTCTAATGGGGTCGCTTCACTCTCTCTTGAAAAGTGCTGGAAACAGAAATGAATTGTCTTTCAGATTTGGGCCAATCACACTTTGTTGTCTGAAAGCTTTTGGCACATCTTGTGGCAGCAATGGAAAAGGGAATATTTTAGGTAACCCTTGTGTTTGAAATGCCTGCTTTTCTTTCTTTCTTTCTTTTTTTAATGGCTTTTTGTTTGGTTTGCCACAAAAGCAGCTCTCTGTTTTAATATGTTGGAATTTTACGTCTTTGGAGTTCTTCCTGGGTTCTAGCCTATGGAACACAAATCAGTCCAGAGAAGCTTATTACTACTTAACCCTAATTTAAAATAAAAATCAATTTTCAGGAGAAAGATTGGAGAAGAGAAAGGTATTACTTGATTGTGGGACAGAGAAACAATGCATGAATCCAGACATAAAACTCTTTAAGTAAGGGAGGCCTTTAAACCCTAATTAATGCATTTAACAACTAAAATCTCAGCTTTTCCTGATGAGTTTACACACAGAAGTTAAAAAATAGACTTTATTAGACTTTGACAGTAAATTAAACACCTTCTATCTTTCTGCCGGGAAGTTCTATAAAATAATGGGTGATAAAGGCAAGCTATTGGTCAAAATGGTCTGAATTATGCTTGGGAAGAAAATCTTGCCTCTAAGAGCAGAAGGGCCCAAAACACTGGCCCCTCCTAGGCGTGGGCCCAGAGACAAAGGAGTAGCGGTTCCTATGACCTTTACTGACCCAGCATCAGTCTGCAGCTGGAGTTCCAAGCATCTTCTGTGCTATCCCTAATGATTTAAAAATATATAAAAATGTTTCACATTCTTTACCCTCCATCAGAATGCAGTGAGCAGTAAGTCAGCTCAAGAAAACATGACCCAGTGCCTAACCCATTGATACGTTAACGGATGCCATTAAAACTTTAGAGATCTAGGAGGTTATTAAGGCTTACATTTGGAACCTGGAATCTTTTCTTTTGGAAACCTGGAATCTCAACCCAAGGATTCTGTAGCTGCTTTTTTTTTTTTTTTTCCTGTATCTAAGATTGCTCTATTTTGTGATAAAGTAAATTTAATGGAAGAAAATTCCTTCATAGAGCCTAGACATTCAAGAATTAAAATCCCCTTTTCAGGTTAGCTAGTGTCAAAACATTTGTTTAAACATGGATTCTCAATTTTGGTGGGGAGCATATATGGTTTTATTTTATTCTGTAGAGGCAGTGAGAAAAGATTTCATTTTGATTCATTAACAATGAAGATACGACAGCATTCGTTTTGAGTATTTGCTATAGAATGTACCCTGCATTGGAATGTGGGTGGAGTTCTGGCATTTGTGTATTTGTATGTTTCAAGGAAATAAAGGTACAGAGAAGCACTTGTTCGTTGCCTATATAAAGACCAACTGTACAGCTGACAGCTTAAAAATACTACATGACACTGCATTTCTTGTCCAACAGTAGCATCTGTTTCCTTCATTCCCAAACCAACAAAAACCATTAAAGATGAATGCTGAAAATGTGATAGAAAAAGACCTTCCTTTCTGGCAAGTCCATTAACTGCCCTCACCATTCTTATCAAAGCATAACTACTAGACTGGGTGGAATAAATTAAACAATGAACAGGATACTAGTTCAAGAGGAAATTCTTCAGTTAGGGTAGATTTAATTTTCAGGTTTGGAAACTGAATCAAATTACACATTCAAAAGATTTGATTCATTTTTTTTTCTCTAAGCATGTACTTTTTATAATATACGTTGTCTAACATTGAGAGATAAATTCAATATTTTTTCCCCAAGATACTTTCTGCCTTTTGTAGCAGTGAGAATATGAGAAATTGGCTGGGTGTGGTGGCTCACGCCTGTAATCCCAACACTTTGGGAGGTTGAGGTAGACAGATTATGTAAGTCTAGGAGTTTGAGACCAACCGGGGCAACAATGGCAAAACTCCATCTCCACAAAAATTTTTTTAAAAAAATTAGCCAACCGTGGTGGTACACCTGTAGTACTAGCTACTCAGAAAGCTGCATTGGGTCACCTAAACCTGGGAGACAGAGGTTGCAGTGAGCTGAGATTGTGCCATTGCACTCTGTCCTAGGCAACAGAGTGAGACCCTGTCTCAAAAAAAAGAATACTAGAAATCATATCAAGAAGAAAATTTCAATAAAATTTCTCCATAGAAATGATGTTTTAGAGTTTTTATTATTTATAAGAATTTAATGTAAAATAACTGGTAGATATGATGAATAATATATATATATGTATTTTTTTTTTTGAGACAGAGTTTCACTCTTGTTACCCAGGCTGGAGTGCTCTGCTCACCACAACCTCCGCCTCCTGGGTTTAGGCAATTCTCCTGTCTCAGCCTCCTGAGTAGCTGGGATTACAGGCATGCGCCACCATGCCCAGCTACTTTTTTGTATTTTTAATAGAGACGGGGTTTCACCATGTTGACCAGGATGGTCGCAATCTCTCGACCTCATGATCCACCCGCCTCGGCCTCCCAAAGTACTGGGATTACAGGCTTGAGCCACCGCGCCCGGCCAATAATATATTTTTTAAGAACAAAGATAAACCTTGCTAATCATTTGACTAAGTAAAATGATTTCCTACTTTTGTAAAATGGACACCACTATGTGTGCAGATTTTATAAAGGCTCTAATCTTTCAGAAAAATTAGCCCACATTCCATAAAAATACAAGTTGACCATCATAAATTGTATCTTAGCATATTTTTTTAAAGTTATGTTAGTGGCCGGGTGCTATGGCCCATACCTGAAATCCCAGCACTTTGGGAGGCCAAGGCAGAAAGATCACCTGTGGTCAGGAGTTCAAGACCAGCCTGGTTAATACTAAAAAATACAAAAATTAGCCAGGCATGGTGACGCACCTGTAATCCCAGCTATTGGGAAGTCTGAGGCAGGAGAATCGCTTGAACCTGGGAGGCAGAGGTTGCAGTGAGCAGACCTCATGCCACTGCACTTTAGCCTGGACGAAGAGTGAGACTCTTCCCATTCTCCTCCCTCAGTATTGCCAGTAGGTCAGATTTTTTTCTGAGAAGCAGAAATGTGAACTTCCATTGGAAGTTCCCAATTTCTACAAGTTTTTCTTTTCTTTTCTTTTTTGCTAATTACAGAAATAAAACTTAGAACATTTTGGTGGCCCATTTTCCCATTTTGGGGGTGATGGGCACATCCTAGAGTTAGTCATAATATTTGCACAACATTGTGAATATAATAAAAACCACTGAACTGTATAGACTTTTTAAATGGTTACTGTAGTGAATTTTATGTGATATGAATTTTATCTTAATGAGAAAAAAACGCTATGGGGGCCCAGGCAAAACATGCTGCCTGCCAAAAGTTTGTAAGCTTTGTTTCAGATGGAGGAATTGCTATTTGCTGCTTTTGATAATCCCAACATAAAGCACCTTTCCACAGGGGAGCAAGTGATTGGAAATTAATGGGGGTCATGTTGTAACCCCTGCATTAACCTCTGGGCCTCTATTTTTCTTCCTGTGGTCTCCATGGCTTCTTCCATCTCTTAAAATAGGACCGATGATAGAAATGGTGAGAGGTGGAATGGTGGCCTTTCTCCCAGAGTAATGAGTGAGTGGGTGAAAAGACAAAGCTACAAAAGGTGGGGGCTGCTCAAGTATTTTAGGGAAGAGATTTATTTCATTTTGCAACTACTTATAAAATTGATTGGTTGTGTTATGTTACTTGCCAAAGTTTATTTTACCCAGATACCAACCATTAGGGAAGTAATTCATCTCCAAGATGGCAAGTTAGTATATTTTGGGAAACGTTTTTCATTTCTTACAGGGAATGACTATAATGATCTTTTTAGTTATTTTCTCCAAGTGAAAAATGAGTTTAGGGGGGATGCTGGGAAGATGGCCGCCTAAGAACAGCTCAGGACTTCAGCTCCCAGTGAAGGTGCAGAGGGTGAGTGGACGCCACATTTCCAGACGAACTCTTATTGCCCACAGACCAGGAGATACCCAGGCAGAGGGGTCGCCAGCGTCGCGGTCCCAGCCGGTGCGGCTGTTTTGGCCCCTGTGGGGCTGATTCTGCCCGCACGGCTGCTGTGACCACTCCCTGTTGCTGCGGTTCTCCGTACAAAAGCCACTGGTCTGGGAGCCCTCTTAGCTGGCGAGCAGAGCCCTGAGACGGCAGAGTTGCCCATTCATCTGAAATACCGAGTCAGGCCAGGAGATTCCTAGGCAAAAAATCCGCCAGGAGCCGGCGCCACAGTTCGAGCCGACTCCGTGAGTCGCAGCACGGGAGATCCCAGCGCCTTTTCAGCAGGCGACCCGAACGCAGGGTCCTTCAACTTAAAAGAAAAGACTCTGAGTCAGGGAGCCAGGTGATCAGGCTCGGTTGGTCCCACCCCTCCACCCCCAACAACAACGAAAACAAAAACAGTAATTGGAAACCCTCTGGGTTGAGCCCTCCAAACCAAGCACAGCTGAACCAGGACAGTCCGGCTCCGTGGGGGAGGGGCTTCCGCCATTACTGAGACTCTCCACCACTACAGAGGCAGGCTACCATTGCCGAGGCAA
Source organism: Saimiri boliviensis (assembly GCF_048565385.1). Taxonomy (NCBI): domain Eukaryota; kingdom Metazoa; phylum Chordata; class Mammalia; order Primates; family Cebidae; genus Saimiri; species Saimiri boliviensis. Next base: position 190,678,511 of record NC_133449.1, on the reverse strand, counting down.
CCCGCCGTTGCCGAGGCAACCTGCCACAACAGAGAGAGTCCACCATAACAGAGGTGGGGCCACCATTGCCGAGACAGTTCTAACTACGCCCATATAAAAAGGACTACAGGGAAGAGTTCAGGGCAGCTGGGCGGAGCCCACAGCAGCTCAGCAAAGCCCCTGCGGGCAGACAGTGGCTAGGCCTGCTGCTAGCTGGGCGGGTCAGACCTGAAAGAAAAATCAAAAAAGGCAGTAGTGCAAGGGAAACTCATAAAGCTCCAACTCCCTGGGACAGAGACAGACAACAGGTGGATAAACCCACAAAAATGGGAAGAAACCAGCGCAAAAAGGATGAAAACTCCCGAAACCAGAACACCTCTCCTCCTAAAAGGGATCACAACTCCTCACCAGCAAGGGAACCAGACCAGATGGAGAAGGAGGGTGATGAAATGACAGAATCAGACTTCAGAAGGTGGGTAGTAAGAAACTACAATGAGCTAAAAGACCATGTTCTAACCCAACGCAAAGAAAAGAGGAACCTTGAAAAAAGATTGGACGAACTGCTGACGAGAATGGACAGCATAGAGAGGAATATAAGTGAATTGATGGAGCTGAAAAACGCAACACGAGAACTTCGTGAAGCATGCACAAGCTTCAACAGCTGAATTGACCAAGCAGAAGAAAGGATATCAGAGGTCGAAGATCAACTCAATGAAATAAAAAGAGAAGGCAAGAACAGAGAAAAAAGCACAAAAAGGAATGAACAAAATCTTCAAGAAATGTGGGACTATGTGAAAAGACCTAATCTACGTCTGATAGGTGTACCTGAATGTGATGAAGAGAATGAATCCAAGCTGGAAAATACTCTTCAGGATATTATCCAGGAAAACTTCCCCAACCTAGCAAGGCAGACCAATATTCAAATCCAGGAAATACAGAGAACACCACAAAGATATTCCTCAAGAAGAGCAACCCCAAGGCACATAATCATCAGATTCACCAGGGTTGAAATGAAAGAGAAAATGCTAAGGGCAGCCAGAGAGAAAGGTCGGGTTACCCACAAAGGGAAGCCCATTAGACTCACAGCAGATCTCTCAGCAGAAACCCTACAAGCCAGAAGAGATTGGGGGCCAATATTCAACATCCTTAAAGAAAAGAACTTTCAACCCAGAATCTCCTATCCAGCCAAACTAAGCTTCATAAGTGAAGGAAAAATAAAATCCTTTGTGAACAAGCAAGCACTCAGAGATTTCATCACCACCAAACCTGCTCTACAAGAACTCCTGAAAGAGGCTCTACACATATAAAGGAACAACCAGTACCAGCCACTCCAAAAACACACCAAATGGTAAAAGAGCATCAACACAATCAAGAATCTGCATCAACTAACCAACAAAACAGCCAGGTAGCATCAAAATGACAGTATCAAATTCACACATAACAATACTATCCCTAAATGTCAATGGACTAAATGCCCCAATCAAAAGACACAGACTGGCAAATTGGATAAAAAGCCAAAACCCATCAGTGTGCTGTATCCAGGAAACCCATCTTACATGCAAGGATACACAAAGGCTCAAAATAAAGGGGTGGAGGAAGATCTACCAAGCAAATGGAGAGCAAAAAAAGGCAGGAGTTGCAATTCTCATCTCTGATAAAATAGACTTTAAAGCAACAAAGATCAAAAGAGACAAAGAAGGACATTACATAATGGTAAAAGGATCACTGCAACAAGAAGAGCTAACGATCCTAAATATATACGCACCCAATACAGGAGCACCCAGATACATAAGGCAAGTTCTTAATGACTTACAAAGAGACTTAGACTCCCACACAATAATAGTGGGAGACTTTTAACACCCCATTGTCAATATTAGACAGATCATCCAGGCAGAAAATCAACAAGGATATCCAGGACCTGAATACAGACCTGGAACAAGCAAACCTAATAGACATTTACAGAACTCTCCACCCCAAATCCACAGAATATACATTCTTCTCAGCACCACATTACACCTACTCTAAAATTGACCACATAATTGGCAATAAATCACTCCTCAGCAAATGCAAAAGAACAGAAATCATAACAAACAGTCTCTCAGACCACAGTGCAATCGAGTTAGAACTCAGAATGCAGAAACTAACTCAGAACCACACAGCTTCATGGAAACTGAACAACTTGCTCTTGAATGTTGACTGGATAAACAATGAAATGAAGGCAGAAATAAAGATGTTCTTTGAAACCAACGAGAATGAAGACACAACATACCAGAATCTCTGGGACACATTTAAAGCAGTCTCTAGAGGAAAATATATAGCAATGAGTGCCCACATGAGAAGAAAGGAGAGATCTAAAATTGACACCCTATCATCAAAATTGAAAGAGCTAGAGGAGCAAGATAAAAAAAACTCAAAACCTAGCAGAAGACAGGAAATAACTAAGATCAGAGCAGAACTGAAGGAAATAGAGACACAAAAAACTCTTCAAAAAATCAATAAATCCAGGAGCTGGTTCTTTAAAAAGATCAACAAAATAGACAGACCACTAGCCAGATTAATAAAAAAGAAAAGAGAGAATAAACAAATTGATGCAATAAAAAACGATAAAGGGGATATCACCACAGATTCCACAGAAATCCAAACCATCATCAGAGATTATTACAAACAACTCTATGCACATAAACTAGTAAACCTGGAAGAAATGGATAAATTCCTGGACACCTGCATCCTCCCAAGCCTAAACCTGGAAGAAGCCGAAACCCTGAATAGACCAATAACATGGTCTGAAGTCGAGGCAGCAATAAAGAGCCTACCACCCAAAAAAAGCCCGGGTCCAGATGGGTTCACAGCCGAATTCTACCAGACATACAAAGAGGAGCTGATACCATTCCTTCTGAAACTATTCCAGACAATCCAAAAAGAGGGAATCCTTCCCAAATCATTTTATGAGACCAACATCATCCTGATACCAAAACCCGGCAGAGACTCAACAAGAAAAGAAAATTTCAGGCCAATATCCATGATGAACATAGATGCAAAAATCTTCAATAAAATACTGGCAAACCGATTGCAACAGCATATCAAAAAGCTCATCCACCATGATCAAGTAGGATTCATCCCGGGGATGCAAGGCTGGTTCAACATACGCAAGTCCATAAACGTAATTCAGCACATAAACAGAACCAAAGACAAAAACCACATGATTATCTCAATTGATGCAGAGAAGGCTTTTGACAAAATTCAACAACCCTTTATGCTAAAAACCCTCAATAAACTAGGTATTGACAGAACGTATCTCAAAGCAATAAAAGCTATTTACGACAAACCAACAGCCAATATCATACTGAATGGGCAAAAACTGGAAGCATTCCCTTTGAAATCTGGCACTAGACAAGGGTGTCCTCTCTCACCACTCCTATTCAATATAGTACTGGAAGTTCTAGCCAGAGCAATCAGGCAAGAAAAAGAAATAAAGGGTATCCAAATTGGAAAGGAGGAAATCAAATTGTCTCTATTTGCAGATGACATGATTGTATATCTGGAAGACCCCATCATCTCAGCCCAAAATCTCCTGAAACTGATAAACAACTTCAGCAAAGTCTCAGGATACAAAATCAACGTGCAAAAATCGCAAGCATTCCTATACACCAGTAATAGACTTCAAGAGAGCCAAATCAAGAACGAACTGCCATTCACAATTGCTACAAAGAGAATAAAGTACCTAGGAATACAACTAACAAGGAACGTAAAGGACCTCTTCAAGGAGAACTACAAGCCATTGCTCAATGAAATAAGAGAGGATACAAACAGATGGAGAAACATTCCATGTTCATGGTTAGGAAGAATCAACATCGTGAAAATGGCCATACTGCCCAAAGTAATTTACAGATTCAATGCTCTTCCCATCAAGCTACCAATGACCTTCTTCACAGAACTGGAAAAAAACACCTTAAACTTCATATGGAACCAAAAGAGAGCCCGCATAGCCAAGTCAATTCTAAGCAAAAAGAACAAAGCAGGAGGCATCACACTACCGGACTTCAAACTATACTACAAGGCTACAGTAATCAAAACAGCATGGTACTGGTACCAAAACAGAGATATAGGCCAATGGAACAGAACAGAGGTCTCAGAGGAAATACAACATACCCACAACCATCTGATCTTCGACAAACCTCACAAAAACAAGCAATGGGGAAAGGACTCCCTGTTTAATAAATGGTGTTGGGAAAACTGGCTAGCCATGTGCAGAAAGCAGAAACAGGACCCCTTCCTGACACCTTACACCAAAATTAACTCCAGATGGATTAAAGACTTAAACATCAGACCTAATACCATAAAAACCTTAGAAGAAAATCTAGGTAAAACCGTTCAGGACATAGGCGTAGGCAAGGACTTCATGACCAAAACGCCAAAAGCAATGGCAACAAAAGCCAAAATAGACAAATGGGACCTAATCAAACTCCACAGCTTCTGCACGGCAAAGGAAACAGTCAGTAGAGTGAATCGGCAACCAACAGAATGGGAAAAAATTTTTGAAGCCTACTCATCTGACAAGGGGCTGATATCCAGAATTTACAAAGAACTAAAGCAGATCTACAAGAAAAAAACAAACAAGCCTATTCAAAAATGGGCGAAGGATATGAACAGATACTTTACAAAAGAAGACATACAGGAGGCCAACAAACATATGAAAAAATGCTCATCATCACTGGTCATCAGAGAAATGCAAATCAAAACCCCATTGAGATACCATCTCACACCAATTAGAATGGCGATCATTAAAAAATCGGGAAACAACAGATGCTGGAGAGGATGTGGAGAAATAGGAACACTTTTACACTGTTGGTGGGAATGTAAATTAATTCAACCATTGTGGAAGACAGTGTGGCGATTCCTCAAGGACCTAAAAATAGAAATCCCATTTGACCCAGCAATCCCATTACTGGGTATATATCTAAAGGATTATAAATCATTCTACTACAAGGACACGTGCACACGAATGTTCATTGCAGCACTGTTTACAATAGCAAAGACCTGGAACCAACCCAAATGCCCAACGATGATAGACTGGATAGGGAAAATGTGGTACATATACACCATGGAATATTACGCAGCCATCAAAAACGATGAGTTCACGTCCTTTGTAGGGACATGGATGAACCTGGAAAGCATCATTCTCAGCAAACTGACACAAGAGCAGAAAATCAAACACCGTATATTCTCACTCATAGGTGGGTGTTGAACAATGAGAACACATGGACACAGGGAGGGGAGCACTACACACTGGGGTCCGTTGGGGGGAAATGGGGGAGGGGGTGGGGAGGTGGGAAGAGATAGCATGGGGAGAAATGACAGATACAGGTGAGGGGACTGAAGGCAGCAAACCACACTGCCAAGTGTGTACCTATGCAACAATCTTGCATGTTCATCACATGTACCCCAAAACCTAAAATGCAATAAAAAAAAAAAGAAAAAGAAAAATGAGTTTAATATAGCAAGTATATCATCAACATCAAAGGATTTTAATTATTTTAACAAAACAATTTGTCTTTATAACTTTTGGGAGGCTCTATTATATTAAAATTTAAATATAATTTTAATTTTGCCAATTTTAATAATGGCAGAATGTAAAATTTAGGATCTTAAAGTAAGGATTATGTCCTTACTTAATCTTCAGCTTTTTTTCTTTCTTAGCAAACTAGCAAAGAAAGGGTAAAGTTTGTGCCTTTTTCCTATGACTTAGACCTAAAGAATATGCCTTGTTTTTTTTTTTATCCTGAAGCAACATTTATACTAAAAACAACATTATTATTTTTCAGAGTATGGGTTATTCAGTAGTTTTTACCAGTTCCAAATTTATCAGGTGATTTTTTGGATGCCTATCTTTAGTTATGAAATGACCCATTTAGAATAAACACTTTCCACCCAAAGAACACTGAAATTAAAATGAAAAAAAAAAAAAAAAACAACTTTTTCAAAAGGACTGCATTGGAATATTCATTTCTTATATGAGGGTATTTGACATATAATTAAATGTTATTTATTTATAATCTCTTGTTTTGGTTGTGTTTTATAAAAAACAGTATTAATTCCCTCCCCCATCCCTGTCTTTCTGCTCTCCCAAAACAACCTGAGAATGCTTTTAATCCAGCAGATACATATTAAAGATTAATTGAGCATTTATTATCGCAAGGAATAAATAATAAATTGTAACCATCACTAGGATTTACTTTCAGGGAGTATGGAAACAAAAGTATGGTAAGCAGTTTCCAACAACAGTTAGAGACAGAATAGAGCACTTCTGAATGGGATGGTCAATGAAGACTTCCTGATATGTGAAAGGTGCTGTTTGGGAGGGACTGTGGGAGATTTCACTAGCTCAAGGCAGCTCCTTTCGATTTTTTCACACTTCTGCTCAAATGTCACCTTTTCAGAAAGGCCTCCCCCAGGTACCCTAAATAAAATAAGATAGTTCTTCCTCCCATACACACATTTCATTTTTCTTTTAGCCTTCCTGAAGTCTATGAACAAATGTTATGAAAACAAATCATGATCACTTATAACCTTCCCACCACTTCACCCTGCAAACCCTCCTTAGAACCTCACTGTCTATATATATATATATATTTTTTTTTATATATAGTGTTTAAATTGTTACACAAATCCATAGAATCCACACATGCCCCTCAGTTTCCAACACACAGGTACATTGCTGGGCAAGATGTTTAATTCCTGACTACCCAGTAGGAGTTATTCCATTGAAATATAATCACATTTATTTCTGTAAGGCAGTAATCACCTACCCAAGTACCTGCAGAACCCAGGAAGTGAACAGAAATGTGTAGATGGCCAGGAGGGATGTGGTAAGCTAGAAAGGATGGTTCTTCTAAAGGAGGCAGCCGTAATTTAGCTCAAATCCATTGTTGTCATGTGTGGATGTGGGCCTATTTGGTCAGATCTGATTGTTCAAAGAAAATCAGACACACACATTTTGAGGCTAAATTTCCCGATTTTCTAACATGGACCACTAATCCTAAGATACAATCCTTAGAGCCAGATAATGTGGTATCCATGTTACACCTGAAAGCCATCCTGATCTAAATAAAATGGGGATCCTGAGAATGTGGAGAGGAAAGGTTAGAAAGAGGGGTAACAGCCACTTCACAGAGAACATAAATGCCATGCTAGTGGTGAGCAACACTGCTTCTATTGAACTCTAGGGTTTTTTCCTAGAATTTCAGAGCTTCAGAGTGTCTTGATATTGAAAATGAGGTAGTTTACATTAAGGCCTAGCAAATCCCATCTTACTCTTTGCTTACCTTTAACTGGGTATATCCTCCGGACATTAACATGGCTATAAAATGCTTGACTAACAATATTTGGATACAGTTATTGAGGAAGGATTGTGACAAGAATGTTGAGAGGATGTGCCAAGATGCATATTTGAGAGATGCTCAAGCTGAGGCCAAGAGGTTACTGCTCCCAAAATATTCGAACAGATGGGTTTGGGATATTTACATGGAAGATTCTAGAACATTTGCTGTAAGGATTGAGTTAACTAAATATGGGTACTTCTCCAAACAAAAGTAGCTGGTTATTCTGTATGTTTTGGCAAAGGTCAGGGAAGAAAAGCAATAGATTAAAAAAATGAAAATGCATTTCTTTTACACAGGTTCCTACCTTTTAAAGCAAAAAGTGGCTGAGCACAGTGTTTCATGCCTGTAATCCCAGGGTTTTGGGAGGCTGAGACAGGAGGATCACTTGAGCCCAGGTATTTGAGACCAGCCTGGCCAACACAGTGATAACTTGTCTCTACAAAGAGAGCCTGGTGTGGTGGTGTGCGCCTATAATCCTAGCTACTCAGGAGGCTAAGATGGAGAATCCCTTGAGCCTAGGAGTTTGAGGCTTCAGTGAGTTATGGTCTCGCTACTGCACTCCAATCTGGGTGACAGTGAGACATTGTCTTTTAAAAACAAAAGAAAAGATATTTGTATCCATATTTAGGGTTGTGTGTTTATTCATGGAGTACAAATAAATTCATTTGTTAAGCTCTAGATAGAAGACATCAAATTGATTTTCTGATATACCATCATGAATTACTGTAAAAGACAGGGAAGGGTTCCATGGAGGCAGATGAGGGCATGGGGTTTAGCTCACCCCACGCTAGCTGGAGGGTAAGTGCAAAGCCCTTTGAAGAATACAGAGATGAAAAGGTGTGTACCTGTACCTTACTTGTCAGGTATCCTAAATAGATAAGAGAGAAACTTAACTCTCGCAAGGTAGGAAAGCAGGTTAGAAGGAGAGATTTATTCTGGCCATTGGATTTGGAAAGTTTTTGGAAGAGGTGGCATTTACATTGAGCTATACACGCTCAATAGCACTCTTTCAGGCAGGGATGGAGGGGGAAGGTGAAGGCAGATATGTAGCTTTTTTTTAGTTTTTGTTCCCTGATGTGCTCAGCTTATGCTCCTTTTAAAATTTTATTTTTATTTTTATTTTAGACAGGTTCTCATCTGTCTCTCAGGCTAGACTGCAGTGTTGTGATCTGAGCTCACTGCAGCCTCAACCTCCCAGGCTTGAGCAATCCTCCCACCCCAGCCTCTTGGGAAGCTGGGACCTTAGTTGTACACCACAACACCTGGGTAATTTTTTTTGTATTTTTGATAGAGATGAGGTTCTTCCATGTTGCCCAGGCTAGTCTCAAACTCCTGACTTCAGGTCATCTGCCCGCCTAGACCTCCCAGAGTGCTGGGATTACAGGTGTGAGCACTGTGCCCGGCCTTTGCTCCTTCATTTTAGTTCGAGGAGTTGCTTTATCTGGGTGAGCAGGCAGGCTCTAAGAAGTGGGAATCTGCAGCTGGCGGGCAGCATGGTGGCATTTGGTAGGGAATTTAAAACAATGAACATTATCCTAATTTTACTTTTCTGATAGAGCAGCTAGCTACGTGCTGTAGTACAAAGTAATGACCCTCAGCTTTGCCACTATTTATGCACCCTTAGATAAGTCATTTGACTCTAAGCCTCTCTTTTCTTATCTGGATTCCCCAGGGTTCAGTAATAACAGGACCAAACTACAAATGCATTTGAAAGTGTTATAGTGAAAATATCTTGTAGCAAACTGTAAGTGCTACACAAAAATCAACTGTAAGTTTTGTTGTCTTTGTTATGTGGCCAGGAGCAAGCTGATGAAACCAGAAAGGGTGTGTTGACCATTGATTCCAGCTGTGGGTCTGGTTCAGTAACTAAACTTCACTCTAGTGTGCTGGATTTTAAAATGTTACTGGTTTTCTAAGCCCTGCATGAATATGAATATTCATCAGGAGTCAGGGCCTCTGGCAGGATGGGAGAATTTAGGGATGGAAAAGTGTAGAAAATCACGGAGCTGTTTAGAGGATTTTCCTCTACATTCTGGTAGATGATTGGATTATATCAACAGTGGAAAGGTTTTATGTCCTAAAGAAAATATGTAAATAAATCCAGCTTAATTGAAAAGTCTTTACGAAAGACAAATGTATCCTAATTCAACATAATATAAGGAAGCGTTCATTTAATTAAAAAAGACAAAGTGTAGTTCACTAAGTTCAGTTTTGTGTAAATAATTGTAGGATATTTTAATTTTACTTCAAATCCATTTTGTAGCCTAGTGGTAGAGTTAGACCCTGTTCAAACTTTGGTTCAAAGTATTATCTAGAATGGGCTAATTTTTCTATTCTCTTGGATATATTATCAAATTTAAAAAAATGTTTAATAAGTTCTGTTTTGAAAACATTTTATATGGATTCCTTACACAAGCTGACATCCGTATTTCTGTGGAAAAAAAAAAATCTTGAGAGGAAATTAAATCTATCCATAGTCTACTCACAGCGTGCCTTTATGACCAGAGTATGTCTGAAAATTTTAAGTACAGCATTCTAGGAGTATAGCACAGAGCAGGCGTGTTCTAACTTTACTGTATATCAGAATCAGGTAGAGTGCTTTTTACAAATGCAGGCTGTCAGACTGCAGTCCTGGAGATTCTGATTCAGTTGGTTTAGCCATTTCTAAGAGGCCTCCGGGCATTTCTGTGGTAAATGGCCCATGACACTAAGAATTCAGCCTCAGATACCTGCTGTATCTGTCCTCTCCCTGCCAAAGCCCTCTTGAAAACCAAGTATTGGCAGGATGCCATGGTTCATGTCTGTAATCCCAGCACTCTGGGAGGCCAAGGCTGACAGATTGTTTGAGCTCAGTGGTTCGACATCAACCTAGGCAGCATGGTGAAATCCTGTCTCTACCAAAAAAAAAAAAAAATACAAGAAATTAACCAAGCATGGTGGTGTGCCTGTAGTTCCAGCTTCTCTGGAGGCTAAGGTGGGAGGATTTCCTGAGCCCAGGAGGTTGAGCTGCAGTGAGCCATGATTGTGCCACTGCACTCTAGCTGGGTGACAGCAAGACCCTGTCTCAAAAAAAAAAAAAAAAAAAAAAAAAAGAAAAAGAAAATGGAATACAGACACTAAACCACAGTACAGAGGCCATTCCCCTGTCTCCTTCTCTTAGGATATAGTAAAAAGGTCCACTTCTGTGAGCAGTCCCAGTGTCCGAGCCAAGATTTCTTGGTTATACTTCCAATAATGGTGACACTTTGGCCACAGGAGTTCCACTAGGCGACAGGGTGGCCAATGTGGTGAAATCCTGTCCCTACTAAAAATACAAAAATTACCCAGGTGTGGTGGCAGGCGCCTGTAGTCCTAACTACTCGGAGGCTGAGGCAGGAGAATTGCTTGAAGTCACCTGGGAGATGGAGGTTGCAGTGAGCCGAGATCATGCCACTGTCCTCCAGCCTGGATGACAGAGTAAGCCTCTGTCTCAGAAAAACAAACAAAAAAACACAGAGTACTTTTGTAGTATTTCCTGGGTCTTAAGCTATATATAATGTTTCAATCTTTTCTAAAATCCATTGGACACACATACATTCTTGGGTTTCCTACATATAGGTACACTGATGAACAAAAATTTTAATTCCTAATTAGCCAGTAGGAATTCCATAGATCGGCTCTGGAATACAATCATATTTATTTCTATAAGCCAGAATCTTCTTTTTCTTTGAGGTCAATCTCCTTTTGTGTAACCTTAAAACTAGCTTCCATCACCATGTCAGCAAAAACTAGTATTTCCTCACTTTGCTACCTTTGCATTTTTACATGTTCCTGTTACACAGTTTATGGTGCATTCTGCCTAGCTGTGTACTTATCTGTCCCCAAACCAGTCCCTGGGAGTCTGAACGGAGAAGAGGGATAATGTTATTTATCTTTGACGCCACTGTCTCTGATACATTATGAACACTCAACGAAAGTTTTTGTTGACTGATTCATGTCTTCAGATTTATGTTCTTTCTTTTCCCCTCACTCCTTTCACAAGACCTGAGTACAAGACCTGTGGCATCCTATACCAGCAGAACGTCGACAGTGTCTACCATAATAATGATGATAATATAATGACAGTAATAATTGCTTATATCAGTTGACCCAATTACTTTGTAAATTATCTGGTGCTGTTCTAAGCACTTCATATGGATTACTTTCATGGCAGATGAAGAGACTGAGGCATAGAGAGATTAGATAATTTGCTCCAGGGACATGGGCACTCGGTAGCAGAACAAGGCTCCTGACCAAGTCTGACTCTAGAGCTGGTGCTTGCAATTACCATAATGCCTGGGTTTACCCAATCGCTTGTCTCGTACTCCTTTATTTGCATCTGATAATTGTGAATTCATTCCAGAGGAATACTAAGAACTCTGGTTAATTTATTAACCAATTATTTTCATTGACTTTATCCTACAAATTTATTATTGGATCCTCTGTGAAATTAATTTGCAAAACTTGGGTATACAAAGTTAAAATGTTTCTTTATTGCACTAACCCTCAAAGCCTTTAGTATCAAAGCATTTTGTGCGTCTCCAAACGGGACCTTTGTGTATACTGTTTCCCAAACTTATTTAACTAGAGATGATTTTTCCCCCATAAGACTCCTTTAGCTTATTGAAGAATTAGGGTTTTTGGTTTTTTAACATAATTTGTAAGAGAAGCTAGCTAATGCCCTGTGTGGTGCCCAAGAAATCGCTCAGCTTTTACGTATTTAGGTAAATCCTTACTTTTGACCCTTTCTTATTTAGTCTTAAATAGGTTGACCACTTACATTCTGGGTCAGTTACAGATCTGTTGTCATAATGTAATTACTAACAGCACTGTTTCCAAAGGTATTCCATTTAGATGATAAATTATATGATTACTCTAATCATAATACTTGCTTTCCCATTAAATAAAGACCTATCTTACATACTTGCTACCTTCTCACCACTCATTGAAGGACTCTTACTGATAATGTGTGTGTGGGAACGAAGGTCATAGCCCATATTTCTCCAGCATTTACCATTTTATGTCATAGTTTTATGTGAAATTATGGACACATACACAGTTTATATTTTTGTGTAAGTTAAAAGTTGCATTTCTTAAGAATTGCAAGACTCCAAGACTTCTTTGCATTGCTCAGTATCTATTCATGTATTTGCTTAGTTATGCAGGGAGGAAAAAAACAAATCTAAGTTGTCTCTTGGAAGCAAGGGCAAGGGTTGAGGTTCGGAACTGCAGTGGATGGCTGCACACTCTCTATTTTCCACTCTGTGTATTTACATTCTGACTTTTGAACAATGTAAGTATATTGTCATCTTAGGTTACATTTTAAAATGTTTAAAAACTGCTCAGATTCTTCCCTGGAAACTATTTCAAGCTCAGTTGGGTTGATCTTCCTTATGGTCTGTTTCTTCCCTGCAGGGGGACCTGGTCCCTTTCTTTTATCTTATTTCACTTAGCCATACATTATTAGATCTTTCCATACTTTCAAGAAGCAGCTTCTTTTCTCATGTATTCATGTATTATAATGTAACAGCTTGAACACATCTGAGTTCAAGTTTGTCTCTGCCACTTACTGTATGACCTTGACCTAGTAACTTTATTTCTCTGGGGCTCAGTCACCTCATTTGTAAAATGAGTATAATAATAACTTCTTTCCCAGGGTTGCTATAAGATAGTGGCTCACACCTGTAATCCTAGAACTTTGGGAGGCTAAGGAGGGTTGATCTGAGGTTGGGAGTTTGAGACCAGCCTGGCCAACATCACGAAACCCCATCTCTACTAAAAATACAAAAATTATCCAGGCATGGTAGTATGCACCTATAATCCCAACTACTTGGGAGGCTGAGGCAGGAGAATCGTTGAACTTGTGGGGTAGAGGTTGCAGTTAGCTGAGATTATACTACCTCACTCCAGCCTCAGCGAAAGAGTGAAACTCCATCTCAAATAAATAAATAAGATAACACAAGTTCTAGGCAGTTCCAAGGATAATGTTGTAGAAATTCAAAAAATGGTGACTGCTGTTATTATTATCACTTACTGTTATCATCACTGTAATCATTATTGCCTAAGGCAACCAATGAGTCTTGTAGATATAAACCTCTGGCTCTAACTTTGGGTAACCGCAAAATTCATTTCCCAATAACCTCTATCCTAATATTTTTAAGACTGACAGTTTTTGAGATTCAACCATACTGCTTTATATGGACATCACCAAACTTTCTTCCATTTCTGGTATCAGACCAACCTAGAAGCAGCAGGAATATTTTGTCAGATTTCATGCCATAAAGAAGGCATCATATGATTCCTGAGGCAGATTGATAGAAAAAGAGCAAAGATGGGATCTAATATGAAATTAGAGGAGTTGAAACTCAGGAAATGACATTTTCAAAATCATCACAAAACTAAGCCACAGGAATAAAAGACACACCGTTGAACAATCATGATGAAGAGATTCCAGAATTAAAGCCTGAGATCACACAGGATAAGGCTTCATTGTGTTTTCTTCAAGGCATAATTTTTCTTGTCCACACATTTGACAGATAGCGAATGTAAGGAGAAATGGTCTTGGACACTGCTGGGTAGTTTTAGATTTATAAGCCATTACATCTCATTTAAGCTACACCAACTTGAAATGACCTCCAACGTAGAAGATGAGAAAACTGTGTTTCAAGAAAAATAAAATAAATTGCGCCCAAGTTTACAACCTGGGACTCTTGACTTTGAGCCTTTTGTTTCCATCCATGCTGTTCTTACTTGGCTTCATGCCTTGCTGTTCGATCTCTGGTTCTCTGGAAGGCTTTGGAATCTCTGTGTGAGAGCGCTGTGACTTCTAAAGTGATCTCGTCAGCCACTGTGGCTTTAACTGTGGGTTTTCACTTTGGCTTTATTTTTGGCCCATTTCCTTTGCATCTTGCTGCTCTTGCACAGCTTTTCATGGATGTTGACTAGGCTTTTCCTCTTGTTGTTTTATAGTAGGCTGTCATTCTGTTCATGATAGGGCAGTTTTCTCCAGGCAGAATACCCTTATGTGAACTATCAGAGTCCTCGTAATACTGTATCTATTGCTAACAAGAAAGTAAGCACCTTAAAAAAAGAGAAATTCCCTTCTAAAGAAAGTGTTTAGTATGTTATATATTTTAAATGTCATTATGAAAGAGAAAATATAATACCTTATTAACTGAACTATGTGAGGTCTCTGTTTTCACCCAACCATCTGACATTTTGCATCTCAGTTCATGATACTATCAGAAGGAAGGAATTTTGACCGAATGTGATTCTGTACTAAGGAGCATCAGAATGTATTTGAAGTTTAATTTCTTGTGTTCTTTAACATATGAAGAAGGCTGTTCTGTGGCAGGGATTGTGTGAGACACATCTATATGGTCCATTTCTGTTTATCTTTGGAACAACTCCAAGAAGTGGGGATCATTGTTCTCATCTTACAGATGAGGAAGCCAAGTCCCAGTAATATCCCTGAGCAGTATGGCAGTTCATGGAACCATTAGCTATGGAGTATTTGGACTTTTATAAGTATACTCTAGTTTTCTAGGACACTGGGGCAATAAGTTGCCCAGAAAAATAACCCTAGGACATTAAAGGTTCATACTGCAATCTTTTTTAAAAAATGTTTTTGGTGAAAAACATTCTAATATGTGTTACAGGGTATGTTTTATAAGAGGATAAACTCATGACTCATATAAATACAAATTCTATGTATTGAGAATTTTACTTATTAATTGATTAGGGAACCAGTAAGCTCTTACAGTTGGTTCAAAGGAGAATCTTAAGAGCAGGCAAACAGGAAAATCAAGAATCAATTGTAACTACACTAGACAAATTTTATGTGTATCTGTATGTACAAGAGCCATTTGCAATATTATGAGTTTTCTACAATTTACAGAGTTGTAAAATACCTAAGCGAAGGACAATAAAGGGAATCTGGAAGAGTATGTTAGACAATTCCTAATACTTCCTTGAAAAGAACCCAGTGGGTTTTTGTGAGGGGTAGGGGGTGGGGGGAGGAGCATTTCAAAATCACCATTTTATCTGACATGTCTTCTTTACTATGTTGCCTTGTAAGGTGAGCATGTATTTTTCTGCAGTATGAGACAGACTTAGCTTGCCACTGTGATGGTGCCTATCACTGGTTCTTAACCAACTGGGGGGATGTGCTTGTACTCCAAAATGTGCATTCCGTATCAGGTTAAGGACCACAGATGTATTGATTCTCCCAAGACTATGTTCTGTGTGGCAGCTTCCATCTGTGTGACATAAGGCCAATTTTAGGACTAAGGTAGCTGGGACTTGTCTTCTTTCTCCGGATAATAAGATTGCCTCCAGCTTCCTGCCATGGTTGTTGATTCTGACCCTTCCAGGGCAGCCTTCTTTAGAGTTCCTATCTGTATTGCTTCTACTGGTGCCCCCTCCCTCCCTCTATCCCTCCCTCCCTCCCTCCCTCCCTCCCTCCCTCCCTCCCTCCCTCCCTCTCTCTCTCCCTTCCTTCCTTCTCCCTCTCTTTCCTTCTGTTACTTCTTCTCTATGCTGTTGATTTTTTTAGTTTGATTTTGAGGATGGAAGCTGCTGTCACAGACATATCACCAGCCACTCTGGGTGTCCCTTGCTTTTCTCCAAAGCACTGCCAAATCTCAGTGTAGGGAGGTCAGTGCTTAGCCTGCTGACTTCTCATGACAGGGTTCGTGGTTTTTTCTGGCTACTTTCTTATCACCAAAGCTGGCTTTTT
Organism: Saimiri boliviensis; assembly: GCF_048565385.1. Lineage (NCBI taxonomy): Eukaryota > Metazoa > Chordata > Mammalia > Primates > Cebidae > Saimiri > Saimiri boliviensis. The sequence continues at coordinate 190,662,398 of NC_133449.1, read as the reverse complement.
ACTAAGTCCCATTAGATTTAGAATTATTTAGATGCAAGAGAGCTAAGGTTTTTATATATTCATTTAAAGAACTTTGATTAACAGACAACAGCTAGACATGCTTTTCAAATTATTTTCTTTTCTGTCCTTCCTAACATTGGACCCCTGGATCAAATTTCAACTAGGCAAGAATTTACTTGCATGTACATCTGTTGCCATGACCATTAAAGAGTCCCAAGTATAATAGATTTGAGGGGGGAAATTATGTATTTACTGGGAAGACTGTAAAGAAAATGACTTGAGTACTTTATTAGAAAATTCTCAGTTGGAGTTGTTACAGGCATTTTCGTTAATTTTCATAAAATTATAGTTATTCATTAATATTAAAGGACTTGGCCGGGCACAGTGGCTCGCTCACACCTGTCATCCCAGCACTTTGGGAGGCTGAGGTGGGTGGATCACCTGAGGTCAGGAGTTCGAGACCAGCCTGGCCTGGCCAACATGGTAAAACCCTGTCTCTACTAAAAAAATACAAAAATTAGCCAGGCATGGTCACGTGTGCCTGTAATCCCAGCTACTAGAGGGGAGCTGAGGCAGGAGGATTGCTTGAACCTGGGAGGCAGACGTTGCAGTGAGTGGAGGTCACACCACTACACTCCAGCCTGGGCAACAGAGTGAGTCTCCATCTCAAAAAAAAAAGGACTTTTCTCTTTTTTTCCTTCTGAGCATATTTTTCTTGTATATTTGGGTCAGTATTTTATTTTTACCATATTTATTTCTAACTATAATTTTGATGCTAAAGCCAGAATTCCCTAAATATCAGTTTGCCTTATAGTAAATGTTGCTGAAATGGACAAAGGAAGAGATACAGAGACAGAGAGGGAGGGAGGTAAGATATAAGTAATGTAAAATAACATTTACACCCTATTTCTAGAAAACAATCTTAAACAGTTTTAATGTGGTGGTAGTGCTTTGTATGTTTTTTTAAATACAACATTATTTTTCATTAATGAACAATTTACATGTCTGTTTCCAAACACAAGTGAATTCATCTTAAGAGGCAAATCACTGAATGAATATTTTCAGTACTTTCTCCTTGGGGAGCATCTCTTGTTTACATTTTAGTTACTTCCCAGGGCATGCCTTAGGTCTTTCCCTCTGGCACATGTTTAAACATAGCTCCGGCCAGAAGTAGAGGTGGGCCTGTGTTTAATCTCCTACTACAGTTCAAGTCAGAACTACACCTTGCTTTTACTCTAAATATTTGCGTTATTGTCCTTGGATGTTTCCTCATTGTGCACAACGAATCTCTCCTTTTTAAAAGAACTGGTTGATGACAGTAAGAGAAATTTATACTCTGGAGTGCACTTGGAAGAAAACCACATGTTTAGTGAGGTGAAACAAATACTGTTTCTCTACCTTTTAATACAAACAAACAAAAACACCCACTAATGTATTTACAACTCTCATTGTATAGGCCAACATGTTTTCATAGAGAAGTATTTAAGTATATGTGGATGAGATAGGGGAAATTGATTTCTGCTTCTGTACCGGGCACTCTCTAGGCCTGCAAGATGACACAGTGAACATGATATTACAGAATCTTTGCTCTCAGAGTTTAAATCCTAGTAGGGAGAGGCAGACAATAAAAATGTAGGCAAATGATGAGGATTTAAGGAACAAGGAAGTGTGATAGTTAGCAAAGAACTTAAATGGAGCATCTTTTTTTTTCTTTTCTTTTTTGAGACAGAGTCTTGCTCTTTCACCCAGGCTGGAGTATAGTGGCGTCATTATAGCTGACTGCAGCTCTGCAGCCTTGAACTCCTGGGCTCAAACAGTCCTTCCACCTCAGCCTCCTGAGTAGATAGGACTTACATGCCCAGCTAATTCTTTTATAAGTTTTTTGTAGATGCAGGATCTTGCTATGTTGCCCCAGCTGGCCTCTAACTCTTGAACTCAAGTGATCCTCCCACCTTATCCTCCTAAAGTGCTGTAATTACAGGTGTGAGCTACTGCACCTGGCCCCATCTGCAAATTTCATTTTTTAAAACTCTGGCTAGTATGTGAAAAGAGATGGAAAGGGATTTGGACTAGGCAACTGCCCATGGAGATGGAGGGAAATGGATAGAACTCAGAGAAATGAGGGAGGACGGTGGAATGGAAAGAACTTAATAATGGACTGGGTAAGAGACAGAATGGTATGGTGGAAGATCCCCAGGTCTCTGATTTGATTGAACAAAAGGTTGGAAGGGATGCTATTAATTGAGATCATAAAGAGTGACAGAGGAACACTTAGTGGGAAGGCGGGAGAGAATCAGAGATCAGTTTTGATACATTTGAGATGCCTGCACAATAGCCAAGGAAAAGAAAAATCTTGAATGCATTTACAAAATGAGTCCGGAAAGGAGGTCAGGGCAGATTTATAACTATGGGAGTCATTGGCTCATGGGTGGTGTCTGAAGCTGTGGGAGTGGATGAGATCACACAGGGGTGAGGATAGACTGAAGGAGAAAAACTTGGTCCAGGACTAGCTGTAAGATACAACAGACCTTTAAGGGATCTGGTAGAGTGTGTGGAAGTGACAAATGAGCCTGAACAGGAATGGCTAACAGCAGTTAATTTGCAAGAAAAAGAAACATACTTCATGAGCACAGACCACACATCCCTGGCCAGCGACTCTCAGCCACAAGCCCCAGTTGGCTCCAGAAAAGCTTTCTCTAATGCTGGAAAATAAATCTACTCATGCATGTTCTTCTTGGTGGAGGAGGAGAAGAACTTCAGATGGTGGAGGGGGACAAAGAGCTTCAACCTCACTTAAAAAGATGACTTCACTGGAATAATACAAAGGATAAAAGGAAAGTGTGACACAGCTGCTGTGTTTCTGGATCAGGATTTGAAGTTCCTCTAAGACAAATATGAAAGCCTCAGAGATCAACTTCTCTATCTTGGTTCATACTTGATTACCAGTAAACAGGGAATGATCTTGCTTAGTTGGCAGTAGATATGCCTTTTACACAATCTCTTGCAGGAATTTGAAGTGCTGTATGATAGAGTTTTTGTTTTCCATATTTGAAGTTGAATGCGACATTGAGATTTAATCAGAAACTTAGCTGAGAAGAGGTGCAAACTTGAAAGTCCAGCCTTGGATTAAGGAGAAATACTATGAATACCTCTCCCTCTGGTTTCAGTATTTCACAACATAAAGTATGTCCAACTGATAGACTTGTAGTAAATCCCAGGTAAGATATTTGTAGACTATGCCATGTTCTTAAACATTAAAAACACAGTAACATTTCAACTTTATATGGAACGTATTACTGAAATCCTAGTTATTTGCTGTGCAGCTGAAATTGGTTGGGCATCCCTATATAAATCAAGTTAGTTGATTTTTTTTTGAGGTCTGTATCAGGAGTTCTGAGATGAAAGATGGTCCGTGGTTTTAATATGATACAGTTAGCTACATGTGTGCCATTTCTTTTGACATAAATTCTTTAGTGTGACTTAATTTTTAAACTCGTTTGCAAGTCATTGAAGAACAGAAATAGAAACGGACTTCTGCTTAAACGATAAAAACATAAAAGAACTTGGAAACTTCTACATGAAGTTGGCTGTTTCTCACACATTTTCACTTTCCTTCTCTTTTTCAAAATATATTTTAGTTCTGCAGTTTCAGTTCATGTTTCAGAAGTTTAAATATCAACATTTGTGAAGACACCCTTTCTCATTCGATCGAGACATTCTTTTAAAGGATGTATGACACTGTATTTTTAAATGACACTTGGGTCATAAGGAACCATTTTGAGCTACCTATACTATATACTATGAACTACTTTGGTCCGAATTTTTCAAATTTAATTTGGTTCTTCTTTTTCTCAATTTAATTTAATTTAATTGTTTTCTGAGACAGGGTCTCACCCTGTTGCCCAGGCTAGAGTATAGTGGTTTAGTCACAGGTCACTGCGGGCTGAACTTTCCAGGCTCCGATGATTCTCCCACCTACACCTCCCTAGTAACTGGGACTACAGGTGCATGCCACCACACTTGGCTAATTTTTTTTTTTTTTTTTTTTTTGTAGTTTTTTGCCGCAATGGGGTTTTGCTATGTTGCCCAGGCTGGTCTCAAACTCCTGGGCATAAGCGATCCTCTCACTACCTTGGCCTGCCAAAGTGCTGGGATTATGTAGGTGAGAGCCACCACACCAGCCTTTCCCCAATGTTAAATCCAACATGGCAGTTCTGCATTAAGGGAGTCACTCTTCTTATATGTCCTCCCAGCCTGGATTTTGAAGCAGCTGCCTTTTTGCTTCCTAATGATACTAGCCTATCCAAACTAGAAATAATCTTATATTATCATTGATGCCTTGACTCATTTGTATGTATCTGTATTTTTAAGCTTTTTATTTTTCATTACAAAATGACTGCTTTCCAACACCCAGGACTAGGCTTAAACACTGGCATATATGGAGAAAACACTTGTCCCTTGACTCAGAGATGGAGTAGACACCCGAAGAATTGCAGTTCTTAATCCTTTGGAGAAGCAGGAGAAAGCACAGTTGTAGAGGAGTAGCTTAAAGATTGCTACATGGGCCAGACACAGTGGATCATACCTGTAATCCCAGCACTTTGGGAAGCTGAGGTGGGCAGATCACCCAAGGTCAGGAGTTCGAGACCAGCCTGGCCAACATGGTGAAACCTCATCTCTACTAAAAATACAAAATTAGCAGGGCATGGTGATACACACCTGTAATCCCAGCTACTCGGGAGGCTGAGGCAAGAGAATCACTTGAATCCAGGAGGTGGAGGTTGCAGTGAGCCAAGATCGTGCTATTGGACTCCAGCCTGGGGGAACAAGAGCAAAATTCTGTCTCAAAAAAAAAAAAAAAAAAAAAGCAAAAAAAGATTGCTGCATGCATGGAGTGGGGGGAATAGTGGTAGATAAAATGTAAACTTGGTTTGGAGAATAAACATTTATTGAGCATTTTCACTAACCAGCTCTAGGCTAGGAAGATTATATATAGTGTCTCTTTTATATGATACGTACAACCATTATAATGTATATTGTAAAGATCTGTCAGAAGTTATAATTCCAAAAGTAAACTCTAAGCAACATCTTTTTCAAAGTATATTTCTCATGTGGCACATTTCATTAGCTGACGAAAAAGGTTATTTCTCCAAAATGTATAAAAATGTAAAGTGAACAATGACCATTCATCAGAAATAGCAAGTGACAGTGAGCTCTCCAAGGAGTACTTCTTTCTTCTCTTTTTTTTCTTTTTTTGAGACGGAGTTTCGCTTTTGTTACCCAGGCTGGAGTGCAATGGCGCCATCTCGGCTCACCGCAACCTCCGCCTCCTGGGTTCAGGCAATTCTCCTGCCTCAGCCTCCTGAGTAGCTGGGACTACAGGCATGCGCTACCATGCCCAGGTAATTTTTTGTATTTTTAGTGGAGACGGGGTTTCACCATGTTGACCATGATGGTCTCGATCTCTTGACCTCGTGATCCACCCGTCTCGGCCCCTCAAAGTGCTGGGATTACAGGTGTGAGCCACCATGCCCGGCCCTAGTCCTTCTTTCTGACAGTCAACTTCTGTAGGTTGAAATTCAGGCTGGTTAGGACAGGCAAATTGGTGGGCGCTGGCCAGTGCTTGAGAAATTTGACTTTTTGCAACTGCATTATAAAACAAGGCTCTCCTTTTGATTTGCTTCCATGAATCTGCCATTTTATTCAATATTATGACTTTACTATTTATTCTTCCATTTAAATGAATTTAAGTTACTTCTGGTTGCTGCTGCCAGATGACAGGTGTAGAGCTGATTTTGTATTTTTGTTTTGTTCTGTTTTGAAGCAGTAGTCTCGCTGTGTCACCCAAGCTAAAGTGCAGTGGAGCAATCTCAGCTCACTGCAACCTCCACCTCCTGAGTTCAAGCAATTCTTCTGCCTCAGCCTCCGAAGTAGCTGGGATTATAGGCATGTACCACTGCGCCCATGTTGGCCAGGCTGGTCTCAAACTTCTGACCTCAAGTGATCCGCCCACCTCAGCCTCCCAAAGTGTTGGGATTACTGGGATGAGCCACTGTGCCCAGCCTAAAATTCTTTTCTGAACAGAGACTAATGTCAGTAAATGGAAGACAAACCACAAATAGTGGGAAAACGAGGAAAAACAGTGCTCTCTAATATCTGTTTTTAGTTCACTTCTCTTGCTGATGTTTACTGATTGTTAATTCTTTTCTTCTCCTTTTTTTTTTTTTTTAGTGGCCACAGATGTCTTTAATTCCAAAAACCTGGCCGTTCAGGCACAGAAGAAGATCTTGGGTAAAATGGTGTCCAAATCCATTGCCACCACCTTAATAGACGACACAAGCAGTGAGGTGCTGGATGAGCTCTACAGAGTGACCAGGGAGTACACCCAAAACAAGAAGGAGGCAGAGAAGATCATCAAGAACCTCATCAAGACAGTCATCAAGCTGGCCATTCTTTACAGGAATAATCAGTTTAATCAAGATGAGCTAGCATTGATGGAGAAATTTAAGAAGAAAGTTCATCAACTTGCTATGACCGTGGTCAGTTTCCATCAGGTGGATTATACCTTTGACCGGAATGTGTTATCCAAGCTGTTAAATGAATGCAGAGAGATGCTACACCAAATCATTCAGCGTCACCTCACCGCCAAGTCACATGGACGGGTTAATAATGTCTTTGATCATTTTTCAGATTGTGAATTTTTGGCTGCCTTGTATAATCCTTTTGGGAATTTTAAACCCCACTTACAAAAACTATGTGATGGTATCAACAAAATGTTAGATGAAGAGAACATATGAGCACATGAGTTAAGACTGTGACTGATGATGATTTATTTGAAGATGGAGCACTGCTGATTTATGAAGGAAAAAATAATTTTCTAAACATTACATGTATTTCAGAAAGACTTTGCCCAATTTGGTTGTCAGACATAATGATTTATTTGAAAGCTTGTTTTATTTGAAGAAAAGCATATCTCGAAAAACTCTGGTTACAAGCTTCCTAACGGGTAACAGACCATGGGAGAGATGTGTGGTTGGGTAATGCAAATGTAGTTATACAAAGAAAAATAGATATGGCTCCAGACCCGAACACTTTTTTATAGGGCAGTTGTTGTGTTGGTGGCACATTGGATATTTCTAACATGTACAAAGTTATGTATTTTGATTTACTTTCATTTCTTGCTATGTAGATGTACTTTTCTTAAAATGCCAGGAACTTTCTCTTGCTATCATTGCCCCTTTTAAAACAATCCAATTTTCATGTCTACGGCTGCTTGTGTTTTGTTAAAACGAAAATGGCTTATCTGAAATCGGTACTGTGGAAATGAGCTCTATTAGCTATTATGAATAATGTCCAATATAAGAATACGCTTCTGGAATTGAGTTCTACTTTTAAGTACCAATGATACTTAAGCTTTTCAAAAATGTAATGGTGTATCATTGCCTTGAAATGCTTGCTTAGGGCTTCTTTTATGTTATCTTAAAATGTGCTAGTGAATTCTCCATTTTTACATCCATTTCACATGTAAGAGACAAAAAATCTAGATTGGTCTTGATATTGGGATAATAAAAAGTAAGTAGCATTAAGAAAGGTAAAACAACCTTCATCTTACAGATAAACTCATTAAAACAATGTAGGGGAATGAGGGGCAAAGGGGAGAAAAGACATTGCTAAAGAAGATGAGCATAAAAATGAGTGCATTTCAGTGTTTAAGAAGGTTTGATAAATAAAGAATGTCACTTTTTTATTTAACTGATAAGGTTTTTGTTATTTTTTGCTTTGATGAGTAAACCAAAAAATATTTGCATTTCAAGCAGTGTGCATGTTTCTATATAATTTTCTGTGTATAAATAATAAAGTAGGCATTTGCTTATTTTGTAAAAAAGAAATGAAAATCTGCTGGCCAGCTATGTCCTCTAGGAAATGACAGACCCAGCCACCAGCAGTAAATATTTGCATTGTCACTGTGTCTATGATTTTTTTTTTTTTTTTTTTTGATACAATGTCTCGCTCTGTTGCCTAGGCTAGAGTGCAGTGGCATGATTTTGGCTCACTGCAACCTCTGCCTCCCAGGTTTAAGCGATTCTCCTGCGCCTGCTTCCCAAGTAGCTGGGATTGTAGGCAGGCACCACAACAGCCAGCTGATTTTTATATTTTTATTCGAAATGGGGTTTCACTATGTCGGCCAGGCTCTTGACCTCCAGTGATTTGCCCACCTTGGCCTCCCAAAGTGTAGATGTTACAAGTGTCATCCACTGTGCTCGGCCAGTCACTGTGTCTACGATTTAGTGTACTCCCTTGCCTTAAATGTGCCTGCCTCCCAGAATATTGACATTAAAATAATAGTTTGCCAGGAAAGGTTCCACAACTGAAAATTCCAGAAGTTGAGATCTGCTCTAACCCTTGTCAGCCTAGAGGGGGTGGTCAGTTTCTCTAACACCCTCACTTGCTTGACTAAGACAAGCAGCCAAGGTGTAGAGCGTCTCCCTGTTTGATATTAAATCCTGACACTAAGATTTGAACTGAAAGTACCATTCTCACTTCCTAGAGCCAGTAGGTGGGCGGTATATGCTGTAGCAATGTTATATGTAAAATTTCCAGTGCCACAAGAGAAGCAGCACTTGAATGTAAATTTCCTTAGCAAGGCAATTTAGTTCTATCGAAGGGTGCAGCTCACAGATGGAACAATGGTGAGTGCACACTTGGACAAGGGAGGAAAAAGGGTACTTATTCCTAACAGAGGTTGCTCCTGCTGCTGTGTTGTTCCCCTACTGGCTAGGGTGAGACTAATCCCGATTGGCTATTTTAAAGAGAGCAGGGGTATGAGCCTGAGCGGCAGGGTGGGCAGTTTGGTGGGAAGGACGATTACAGGCAGGTCAGAGTAAGTAGCCAGGGGTGTCCTAGGTCAAAGCAGGTGACTGGAATGAGTCAGGACAAAGCAGGGGCCTGGGGGAACAGATGTGAACCTCTGAATAGAACTGGTGGAAAAGGTTGTTTACTGAAACTACAAGGAAGTTAAACTTTAATATGGAGGACAAAGAACTGAACATACTGACATACTGATTCTTTGAAGAGAAACTTGGAGTTCACTACGTCTAACAATAATAACACAGTGACTACAGAAATGAGCCCTCTAGCTTCATAACTTGCTGAGTGGCTTATAAATGGAATTCAGCAGCCGCCTTTGAGCAGCTGTTTTTTTCACATGTGAAGGCTGAGAGTGTGATGCGGTGTGAGCTACTGACTGGATATGTTCTTTCTGCAGAGCTTACTCAGCAGAGGCATGGGAAATGAAGGGCCAGGACAGTGGATGGATGCTTCTTACTCATTCTCTAGCTATAGACAGGACCGACCAGAAAGAAAAGACATACCGAGGGAGAAATGTGGATCTATGGACATGCTGGATCATAGGGTTGCACCAGCAGCCTAGCAACCAAATGTGCATGGGATTGGGGAAGCAACACTTCATCTCCCACAGAGAGAAGGCAGTGAGGAGTAGACTGAAGGAGGTAATCCTGTTTGCTACCATTTCTCAGCATTTTTTGGAGGGGACCCATCTCCTCACCAGTCCTGTGCCTGGAAAGCATGCCTTGGAAGGATCAGGTCCAAAGTCATGATTAGCAAGTTCATTTCTAATACAGTAAGACTCCCCTTGAGCATTTAGGGTGACAAGGAATGTGGGAGCTGGGAAGAATCCCCATGTGTTTAGGGTAGATAAATCTAACCCAAGTTAATACTAATTTGGGGATCCTATGAACCTTTTTATAAGATGGTATCTCTTCACATTTTGAAAGGAAATTGTGTTGTAATTGATTTTATTTTGTGCTGATGGCTTCTCTGCAAAAATTATGAGTGGATGATAATACTAATGGACAACTCACACAGTGTTTGTCTTATGTGCCAGGCACATTAACTCATTTAATTCCTGTCCCAATCTTCACCATTTTATAGATAAAGAAACTAAGACAAGAGAAGGAATTTCCTGAGGTCACACAGAATGTGTATAAAACCTTATTTTCACTTGAAGATGGTATGGCTGAAGGCAATTCTAGGAACATCCTTGGCTCACAGAAGCGTGGGCAGTATGCTGCTGAAATGGTTCCTCATATAGTGACATTTTAGGCAGTACCTAAGTCACTATGGGTCTGGCCTGTTCTCTAAAAATCTGGGTAGATTTTGTACAAAGACATTTTTGAAAGTTTTCAACATGACTCCTACTTTGGGGGCATCTTGTGGCTCATCTTTCTGTCTCTTGTGGAACTTCACTTCGCGGTGCTCACGATGACTATGAACATTGACTTCTGAGGTGCAGGGAGCTCCTCCCCTACAGCAGTCCCTAGTGGCGGTGGGTTCAGAGGACTACAAGGCACTTCATGTGCATTCACCAAGACAGACAAGGAAGCAGCAGTTCAGTACTGTGCTCCCCAGCGTAGGCATGACATTGGTTTCAAACTTCAACACTGTTTTCCAGATTTGGAGGCTCAAAATATTTGAGCAAGTAAGTTTTTAGCCTTTTTCTGATTATTAGGCCTTTCATGTAAAACTCAAACTTAGCTTAAAAGTAAAGCATGGGGCGGATGTGGTGGCTCACGCTTATAATTCCAGCACTTTGGGAGGCCGAGGTGGGTGGATCTCTGGAGGTCAGGAGTTCAAGACCAGCCTGGCCAATGTGGTGAAACCCTGTTCCTAGTAAAAGTACGGAAAGTTAGCTGGATGTGGTGGCAGGCATCTGTAATCCCAGCTACTCAGGAGGATGAGGCAGGAGAATTGCTTGAACCTGGGAGGCGGAGGTTGCAGTGAGCGAGATCACGCCACTGCACTCCAGCCTGGGCAAGAGCAAAACTCCATCTCAAAAAAAAAAAAAAAAGGTATAGCATGAATTAGGAACTTCAGTCATACAGAAATATTGCTTTTTAAACTCTTATAAAATAACAGTATCCCGTTCACAATTATCTGGAAAGTTCTTTTTCTCCCACCATGTGAATACACACACACACAAATATTTAAGCCCCCAAAGGCTTAAATTAGTACTTTTTGTGATTTGTACAAGTCAGTTGGATTATTACTAAGAATTTTAATTTATCATTGAGATAAATGAGAGTATATAAGCAGTTGCAATTTAGCATACAAAACCTGACAAATGGTAAATAAAAGAATGTGTTTATCCAAATGATGAAATATTCGTAGAAAAAAGTGCTATTCAAGTGCTAGGAAATTAAAATACTCCAACAAAAACTTATTTAGCATGTCAATAGGAATGATAATATTTAAAATTTTTAGTCAGTCTTGTATTTCCACACTTGCATTATCTAAATTAGCTGAACTTTTTAGTGTTTTACTTGATATATTGCATTCCTGAGCATTACACTTCTTTATGATTTGTTAAACTCATAGCAGGTTTTAGTACACAGTGCTGTTTATGACAAAATTGTATCCTACCTCTGAAGTAATCCTATTTTCTGTGATTCAGATAAAGACTTTATAGAAACTCCCTAATGAAAATATTGAAGCATTAACCAGAAAATGAGTCAACTTTTTGTTTCCAAAATGATACAACAGGAAAATCTTTAAGTACTTAAAATCCCATATAATCACCATCACCACGAAGTATTGAAAATCTATTTTCTCTTTTACTAAGTGTCCTCATGGTCACTTAGGTATACCCAAAACCAGAAAGATATTTTTATCTTAGGGAAATTCCAGAAATGGAAACATTTTTGTGTGTAATAATTTATTCATTGCTGTCTAGCCAAAGATGTATTTTCCACGTAGCAAAGAACATCAGCCCTTTATAAGGAACAAGCTAGTCCCAAATCGTACCATCTGCTGACAAGTGAGCCGGCATTCACAATTAAGAGAAAAACATCTGTGCTTTGGAAAATGTTCTTCAAGGATGAAGAACTGTGCTCTGTGTCCACCAAATTTCCATGAGATCTTTGTAAGATTAGACAGCCAGTGGAAAAGGCCCCGCTTATCTTTCTTCATGGATAGCTGAGGAAATTCTCTTCCTCCCCAACATCAGCGGCATAACTTTATTTCCGCCTCGTGAAAATGAAGTAGCTGATCAGGCACTTGGGGTTTGTTATTAACACAAGAAAGACGATTTGATTTTTAAAAGTGTACTTGGATTTGTCAAATGATCTAAGACAATACACTTCTCTCTACTTTGGCTTTTCCATTCAAAAGCATACAGATGGATTAATTCATTTAAAACTGCCTGATGTGAAGTTGAAACACAAGGCATGGAAATAAAAACCCAGAGTATAAATAGCTATATTGTTACCATTATCTGAGATAACTGATGTTTTATAAGAGGCTCAGGTTTAATCTTCCTAAAAGTGGACATTTATCGGGCCAGCAAGAATGACCACTTAGCCATGTAAATGACTTGTCAGCATCTTTTGCTGCTCCCTTCTAAGACCGCTGGTTTTCACTAAAGGATAAATACCTGCTAAGCAAATTATAAAATATTCTAAGACATTTAATCTCAAGAGCACTTGCTGATAATTAGATCAAAGTTCCAGCATTATTGCTCCTCCTGAATCATGTGGACGTGGTGTTCTCATGAGTGAGGAGTCACATTTTTAGCTTGCTGAAATGCTCATTGGAGAACATGGTGAAATCCATGAGTGGAAACGTTCCACGGTATTTTCAAACGCCATGTGTCAGGAATTTGGCATGCCTTCCTCCAGGAGACACACTGGAGGGTGGCCAGGTGGAACCCAGCAGGGTACAGAGGGCATGCGCGGGAGCAGCCAGGGAACCAGGACGTCCAGCTTCTGTCTGCCAGGGAGCTTGCTCATGTTGTCTCTGAAATTTGCATAAAAGCAATTACCTCATATTCTCATTTTACAGATAAAATTTTTTAATACGTAGAAGGCTTTGAAGCCTCCTGAAGACTATTCCTGTATGAGGTATTGTTTACCAGTGGCCTTTCACTCTTTCCGAATCAGCAATGAAAAGAAGCCTAAGTCTAAAATAAATGAAGCAACAGACTTCAGCAGCCTGAGAGAATTTTGTTCAATTCCAGTCTCCTTTAAAAAAAAGAAAATTAGTTTTTGCTTTCAATTTGTTTTGGGTTGAGTTGTTGAAAGTAGTGATTTCTGGCAGCTACTTATGTATAATTTCTTAATGAATTAAATTCTGTCTTAAATTATTTGATTATTCATGCTGGTTTTAGTTATCCACTGCTGTATTACAAGCCACTCCAAAATTTAGTGGTTTAAAACAGCAACCATTTTGTTCCCTCTCATGATTCTCTGGGTTGAATGGGCTCACCTGGGCAGTTTTCTTATTTGGGATCTCTCACCTGGTTGTGGTCAGATCATGGCTGGGACTGGAGTCTTACAAAGATTTGGCTGGGACACCTGGTTGACTGGGCCCCTCCTCTCCACCATGGTCTCTACTTGCTACTTACTAAGAGCGCCCCAAAGTGCAAGAGCAGAACTTTCCAGGCATTTTTAAGGCTTATATCCAGAACAGGCACAGTATCATTTCTGCCTCATTCTACCGTTTATATCATATCACAGGCTATATTGGGTTTCCCAAGACGCCCTCAGGTTTGATGATTATCTAGGTGGACTCAACTCAGAAAAACTATTATACTTACAGTTATGGTTTATTATAGATAAATGATACAGAATAAAATCAGCAAAGGAAGACGGTGCATAGGGCAGAAGCCAGGAGAGACCAAGGTGCAAGCTTCCAGCTATCCTCATCCAGTAGAATTTTATAGACAGCACAAAATTTTCCTAGCAATGATGTGTGACAACATGTACAAAATATTGCCAACCAGGGAAGCTGACCCGAGTCTTGGTGTCCAAGGTTGTTAATGAGGCATGGAGCACTCACATGACTAGCTTTAGTTATTCAGGCTCCAGCCCCTCCAGAAGTCAAACTGAAACAGGATTGCCCAGGGCTCCAGGTGAATATCATAAATCACCTTGTGAGCATAAACAATATGTCATGGCTCAAGCCTCAGGTATACAAAGGCACTCTTATCAAGCACTATATTCCAAGGGCTTAGAGAGTATCTCCCAAAACTAGTCAAGGGCCAGTCCGTTCTTTGGAATTTGCAGGGTTAGAACTGCCCAGTCTTGCTGCGTTAATCCTGTACTGCGCACAGGCTCAACCTGTATTTAGTACAGGAGGAACTACACAAGGGTGTGAATTCTGGGCTGCATGGCTTTTTGAGGCCACCTTTGGAGCCTAGCTCCCACCCTCTTGGCTCCAGCAAAGATAGTAGAATACTTAGAAAGTTTGGAGTTCTTCACACAACAGTATTCTTTTTTTTTTTTTTTTGAGACAGAGTCTCACTCTGTTGCCTGGGCTGTAGTGCAATGGCGTGATCTCGGCTCACTGCAACCACCTCCTCCTGGGTTCAAGCGATTCTCTTGCCTCAGCCTCCTGAGTAGCTGAGATTACAGGCACGTACCACCACACCCAGCTAATTTTTAAAATTTTTAGTAGAGATGGGGTTTCACCGTGTTAGCCAGGATGGTCTTGATCTCCTGACTTGTAATCCACCTGCCTCCGCCTCCGAAAGTGCTGTGATTACAGGCATGAGCCACTGTGCCTGGCCAATAGTTGGTTTTTAATTGGAAACAAATATATAAAATAAAGTAGACTAACCTGAATGCGGTTATTAACGACATGCTTGTTTGTCCATGTGAACATGTGAGTCCTGACGAGTTAATCTGTGTAATTCAAGGAATGATGATTGAAGAGCTCCTATGTGCCTGACACCAGGCTATACCCTGGAACTACACAGTAACACCTACTTCTTTATTGACTGGTGGGAACACTTACAATACACACGAACTTAATACTGAACTGGGCTTCCCGTGATGCAGATGAGCCTAAGAAAGGCTTTCTTAGCCAAGCATAGGCTTTCCAATGTAACCATTTTCAAACACTGTTTTGAGCTTTAAACATATTTAAGGCCGGGCACGGTGGCTCACGCCTATAATCCCAGCACTTGGGGAAGCCAAGGCAAGCGGATCCCGAGGTCAGGAGAAAGAGACCATCCTGGGCAACACGGTAAAATCTCATCTCTACTAAAATACAAAAAATTAGCTGGACATGGTGGTGGTGCCTGTAGTCCCAGCTACTCGGGAGGCTGAGGCAGGGGAATCACTTGAACCTGGGAGGCTGAGATTGCAATGAGCCGAGATCATGCCACTGTGCTCCAGTCTAGGCAACAGAGTGAGACTCTGACTTAAAAAAATAAAAAAAAATGTGAGGCTGAGGCAGGTGGAGGGTGTGGATCACCTGAGGTCAGCAGTTCAAGACCAGCCTGGCCAACATGGTGAAACCCCATCTCTACTAAAAATACAAAAGTTAGCCAGGTTGGTGGTGGCCGCCTATAATCCTACCTACTCGGGAGGCTGAGGCAGGAGAATTGCTTGAAGCCAGGAGGTGTAGGTTGCAGTGAGCCAAGATTGCGCCACTGCACTCCAGCCTGCGGGACAAGAACAGGCTACATCTGAAAAGAAAGAAAAGAAAAAAAAAAAGAAAAGAAAAGAAAGAAAAGAAAAGAAAAAGCTAGGGCTCACACCTATAATCCCAGCACTTTGGGAGGCTGAGCTGGGCAAGTCACTTGAGCCCAGAAGTTCAAGACCAGCCTGGGCAACATGGTGAAGCCCTGTCTCTATTAAAAATACAAAACTTAGCCGGGTCCGGTGGCGGGCACCTGTAGTCCCAGCTACTCTGGAGGCAGGAGTGGGAGGATGGCTTGGATGACTTGAGCCTCAGAGGCAGAGGTTGCTGTTAGCCAGGATCTTGCCACTGTACTCCAGCCTGGGCAACACAGCTCAACACCTGTCTCAAAAAAAAAAAAAAAAGAAAAGAAAAAAAAAAGAAAAAATATAAGTCATTTTTTTTTTTCATTTGAAATAATAATGGTTGTAAATGAGCCCATGGCAAAATGTAGATTACAAATTTTACTGAAGGGAAGAATGTCAAATAACATTTTAATCACTTTTGGGGGTTTGTCTTTTTAAGAAATAGGGTTTTGCTCTGTCGCCCAGGCTAGAGTGCACTGGTGTGATTATAGCTTACTGCAGCCTCAGCCTCCTGGACTCAAACGATCCTCCTGCCTCAGCCTTCTAGGACTACAGGTGCTTGCTACCACAGCCAACTCATTTCTAATCAACATTTAAGTAACAGCTCATTTAACATTTTGATTCTTGGGACTATCTGAGTAATAGCAACATGGCAGCACTTAAAATTTTAAAATCATTTATCTAGAAATTAGATGGCAGCCGGATATGTGAAGCTGTGTAAACTCTGACTTCTATCCTTGTGCTCAGTGAAGTATATGTGTGTCCCCTGACTCCTCAGGCCAGGACGTGGAAGTGCATGGTTGAAGTGGTTCACTTTGTGACCAGCCATGCCATCAACCCAGACCTCAGTGGGTACTGCTCACCATTTGGTTCTGTCTGTTCGCTTGTCCCTGTGATGACCCTGAGCTCCCTGAGTCTTGGAGAAGAAACATTAACAGAACAATCCGTCCTCTGCTGGTACCTGATTGGTGATCAAGCCCAGGAACACAGCCCTGTGGACGAAGCTCAGTGTGGGGGTTTAGGCTATAACTTATCCCTAGTGGCTTTCTCTGGGGCTCCAGACAAGACAAGGCTCTTTTTCTTGTCATCCAGTTACATTCAGAGAGTTGGAGTGCAAGGTCCTTTTTTGAATGAATTACAAGACTTCCTGATACATGCTGATTCATGAAAGAATTTTACAAAAAGATGGGCTTTTGTAGTTTCAGTTTTAGTTTTAAAAATTCTAACCTCTTGACTAAATTGTGTGATTTCAACCAAGAACAATAATATATACATGTCTGATTGCTTAAGAACCTACCCTATGTTCGGAATCGATTTAGCTTTTATTAGTAGGTTGAGAAAGATGTGTGCTCTGTTCTGCCTTCAAGTAGGCTTTGCCACGCTCCCCTCCCCCAGAAACTAAAAGAAAACCCCACCAACAGGACGTTGGCCCCCCACTCCTTTTAGCTTAAGGAAAGGGAAAGGTACTGTCTTGGTAAGAGGCTCTGACTTCCTGGTTACTGTCAGCCAGGATTGAGTTTGGAATTTAATCCAAACTAAGCTTTCAGACTTTTTCCCAATGCTAATTTCAGAACAGATGTTTTCCCTAAATAGCTTATCTTTAATTCCACTGTTTAGTTCTCATAACATCCAAGAAGATCTCCCCATTCATATATAAAGATTCCCATTTTAGGCAAAGAGCCCTGAGTTCTAAGTTGATGTGGTTCTTGTCACATAAATGATCACGAGCCCGAGGAGCCAGAGAGATCAACCCGAGTGTGTAAGAAGCATGGTTTGGTTGCTCCTTTTCCTTAACATTTGTATTTTCTGTAAATGTGCTTGCAAGTCAGACTTGTGTTTTCTGCTGACCATGCTTCACACTAAACTACAGGAGTTCCAAACTCACAGCCCTGCCTGAGGAAGCAACATTCATAAACATGTGTGTGGCCAGTTCAAATTGGACAGGGTCAGAGATTCTTTTTCCTTTAAACTTAAAAAAAATTATTATAGACTCATAAGATGTTGTAAAAAATAGTACAAAGAGTCCTGTGACCCCTTCATCCGGCTTTGTCAAATGGTGACCTGTAATACAGCACAATATCAAACTGGGAATCGACAGTGGTATATTGGTGCTGGACTACAGACTTATTTAGTTTTCACTGTTCTGTGAATGGAACCATGCCACTGTCCTCTGTTCAGGTTGGCTTTTTTCACTAAGTGCAATACTCTTGAGATGCAGCCAGGTTGCTGCATGTGTCGGTAATGCATTCCTTTTTCTTGCTGAGCAGCATTCTATTGCGTGGATGCACCAGAGTGTATTCAACCACGCACACTTTGAAGGATATTTGGGTTGTTTCTAGTATTTTTCTAGCATGAATAAAACTTCTGTGAATATCCATCTATAGGTTTTTGTGGGAACATAGTTTTTCATTTCTCTGGAATAAATAGCCAAAAGTGATTGCTGAATTGTATGGTAAGTACTGCAAAAACTGTCTTCCAAGGCAGCTGTGCCATTTGACATTGACACCGCCAATACAGGAGAGACTCTGTTTCTCCATGTCCTCGCCATTGTTTAACATTGCCATTGTTGTTTAGCTGTTTTAATAAGTGGGTAGCGATATCATGATGGGATTTGAATTATGATACTGAACGTCTTTTCAGGTGCTTATTTTTTTTGCTTGCTTTTTGTTTTAAATTCCATGCATTTCCTTTTGTTCTTTCTTTCATTTATTTCCCTCTTCTTCCTCCTTGCCTCCTTTCTCTTTCTTTCTCGTTCTCATCTTCTTCCTCTTTTCTTCTTCTTTCTCTTCCCCATCATCTTCTTCCTTTTCCTCTCAGTAAACTTACTGAAGTATAATATATATATAGAAAATCATAAGCATACAGTTCGAGAAATTTCTCACAGAGTAAACATATCTGTTAACTAGCAACCACATTAAAAAGCAGAAATTGCTATCACCCAGAAGTTCGCCACCCAAGTTAACCACTATTTTGACTTATAGAGATTTGATTTGCCTATTTTTGAACTTCACATAAACAGAATCTTTCAGTTTATTTTGTGTAAACACAAAAATACTCTTTTGTGTCTGGTTTATTTGACTCATAAGATTTATCAAATATATATTTTTTAATTATTATTTTTTTATTGCATTTTAGGTTTTGGGGTACATGTGAAGAACATGCAAGATTGTTGCATAGGTACACACAAGGCAGTGGGGTTTGCTGTCTTCCGTCCCCTCACCTGTATCTGTCATTTCTCCCCATGCTATCTCTTCCCACCTGCCCACCCCCCGCCCCTCCCCCATTTCCCCCCAACGGACCCCAGTGTGTAGTGCTCCCCTCCCTGTGTCCATGTGTTCTCATTGTTCAACACCCGCCTATAAGTGAGAATATACGGTGTTTGATTTTCTGCTCTTGTGTCAGATTGCTGAGAACGATGGTTTCCAGGTTCATCCATGTCCCTACAAAGGACGTGAACTCATCGTTTTTGATGGCTGCGTAATATTCCATGGTGTATATGTACCACATTTTCCCTATCCAGTCTATCATCGTTGGGCATTTGGGTTGGTTCCAGGTCTTTGCTATTGTAAGCAGTGCTGCAATGAACATTCGTGTGCACGTGTCCTTGTAGTAGAATGATTTATAATCCTTTGGATATATACCCAGTAATGGGATTGCTGGGTCAAATGGGATTTCTATTTTTAGGTCCTTGAGGAATCGCCACACTGTCTTCCACAATGGTTGAATTAATTTACATTCCCACCAACAGTGTAAAAGTGTTCCTATTTCTCCACATCCTCTCCAGCATCTGTTGTTTCCAGATTTTTTAATGATCACCATTCTAACTGGTGTGAGATGGTATCTCAATGTGGTTTTGATTTGCATTTCTCTGATGACCAGTGATGATGAGCATTTTTTCATATGTTTGTGGGCCTCCTGTATGTCTTCTTTTGTAAAGTATCTGTTCATATCCTTCGCCCATTTTTGAATGGGCTTGTTTGTTTTTTTCTTGTAGATCTGCTTTAGTTCTTTGTAAATTCTGGATATCAGCCCCTTGTCAGATGGGTAGACTGCAAAAATTTTTTCCCATTCTGTTGGTTGCCGATTCACTCTACTGACTGTTTCTTTTGCCGTGCAGAAGCTGTGGAGTTTGATTAGGTCCCATTTGTCTATTTTGGCTTTTGTTGCCATTGCTTTTGGCGTTTTGGTCATGAAGTCCTTGCCTACGCCTATGTCTTGAATGGTTTTGCCTAGATTTTCTTCTAGGGTTTTTATGGTGTTAGGTCTGATGTTTAAGTCTTTAATCCATCTGGAGTTAATTTTGGTGTAAGGTGTCAGGAAGGGGTCCTGTTTCTGCTTTCTGCACATGGCTAGCCAGTTTTCCCAACACCATTTATTAAACAGGGAGTCCTTTCCCCATTGCTTGTTTTTGTCAGGTTTGTCGAAGATCAGATGGTTGTGGGTATGTTGTATTTCCTCTGAGGCCTCTGTTCTGTTCCATTGGTTTCTATCTCTGTTTTGGTACCAGTACCATGCTGTTTTGATTACTGTAGCCTTGTAGTATAGTTTGAAGTCCGGTAGTGTGATGCCTCCTGCTTTGTTCTTTTTGCTTAGAATTGACTTGGCTATGCAGGCTCTCTTTTGGTTCCATATGAAGTTTAAGGTGTTTTTTTTTTCCAGTTCTATGAAGAAGGTCATTGGTAGCTTGATGGGAATAGCGTTGAATCTGTAAATTACTTTGGGCAGTATGGCCATTTTCACAATGTTGATTATTCCTAACCATGAACATGGAATGTGTCTCCATCTGTTTGTATCCTCTCTTATTTCGTTGAGCAATGGCTTGTAGTTCTCCTTGAAGAGGTCCTTTACGTTCCTTGTTAGTTGTATTCCTAGGTATTTTATTCTCTTTGTAGCAATTGTGAATGGCAGTTCGTTCTTGATTTGGCTCTCTTTAAGTCTATTACTGGTATATAGGAATGCTTGTGATTTTTGCACGTCTATTTTGTATCCTGAGACTTTGCTGAAGTTGTTTATCAGTTTCAGGAGACTTTGGGCTGAGATGATGGGGTCTTCCAGATATACAATCATGTCATCTGCAAATAGAGACAATTTGATTTCCTCCTTTCCAATTTGGATACCCTTTATTTCTTTTTCTTGCCTGATTGCTCTGGCTAGAACTTCCAGTACTATATTGAATAGGAGTGGTGAGAGAGGGCATCCTTGTCTAGTGCCAGATTTCAAATGGAATGCTTCCAGTTTTTGCCCATTCAGTATGATGTTGGATGTTGGTTTGTCATAAATAGCTTTTATTGTTTTGAGATACATTCCGTCAATACCTAGTTAATTGAGGGTTTTTAGCATAAAGCATTGTTGAATTTTGTCAAAAGCCTTCTCTGCATCAATTGAGATAATCATGTGATTTTTGTCTTTGGTTCTGTTTATGTGGTGAATTACGTTTATGGACTTGCGTATGTTGAACCAGCCTTGCATCCCCGGGATGAATCCTACTTGATCATGGTGGATGAGCTTTTTGATATGCTGTTGCAATCTGTTTGCCAGTATTTTATTGAAGATTTTTGCATCTATGTTCATCATGGATATTGGCCTGAAATTTTCTTTT
Organism: Saimiri boliviensis; assembly: GCF_048565385.1. NCBI lineage: Eukaryota > Metazoa > Chordata > Mammalia > Primates > Cebidae > Saimiri > Saimiri boliviensis. Next base: position 190,641,236 of record NC_133449.1, on the reverse strand, counting down.
CTTGTTGAGTCTCTGCCGGGTTTTGGTATCAGGATGATGTTGGTCTCATAAAATGATTTGGGAAGGATTCCCTCTTTTTGGATTGTCTGGAATAGTTTCAGAAGGAATGGTATCAGCTCCTCTTTGTATGTCTGGTAGAATTCGGCTGTGAACCCATCTGGACCTGGGCTTTTTTTGGGTGGTAGGCTTTTTATTGCTGCCTCGACTTCAGACCATGTTATTGGTCTATTCAGGGTTTCGGCTTCTTCCAGGTTTAGGCTTGGGAGGATGCAGGTGTCCAGGAATTTATCCATTTCTTCCAGGTTTACTAGTTTATGTGCATAGAGTTGTTTGTAATAATCTCTGATGATGGTTTGGATTTCTGTGGAATCTGTGGTGATATCCCCTTTATCGTTTTTTATTGCATCAATTTGGTTATTCTCTCTTTTCTTTTTTATTAATCTGCCTAGTGGTCTGTCTATTTTGTTGATCTTTTCAAAAAACCAGCTCCTGGATTTATTGATTTTTTGAAGAGTTTTTTGTGTCTCTATTTCCTTCAGTTCTGCTCTGATCTTAGTTATTTCCTGTCTTCTGCTAGGTTTTGAGTTTTTTTGATCTTGCTCCTCTAGCTCTTTCAGTGTTGATGATAAGGTGTCAATTTTAGATCTCTCCTTTCTTCTCATGTGTGCACTCATTGCTATATATTTTCCTCTAGAGACTGCTTTAAATGTGTCCCAGAGATTCTGGTATGTTGTGTCTTTGTTCTCATTGGTTTCGAAGAACATCTTTATTTCTGCCTTCATTTCATTGTTTATCCAGTCAACATTCAAGAGCAAGTTGTTCAGTTTCCATGAAGCTGTGCGGTTCTGAGTTAGTTGCATTCTGAGTTCTAACTCGATTGCACTGTGGTCTGAGAGACTGTTCGTTATGATTTCTGTTCTTTTGCATTTGCTGAGGAGTGATTTATTGCCAATTATGTGGTCAATTTTAGAGTAGGTGTGATGTGATGCTGAGAAGAATGTATATTCTGTGGATTTTGGGTGGAGAGTTCTGTAAATGTCTATTAGGTTTGTTTGTTCCAGGTCTGAGTTCAGGTCCTGGATATCCTTGTTGATTTTCTGTCTGGTTGATCTGTCTGATATTGACAATGGGGTGTTAAAGTCTCCCACTATTATTGTGTGGGAGTCTAAGTCTCTGTAAGTCATTAAGAACTTGCCTTATGTATCTGGGTGCTCCTGTATTGGGTGCGTATATACCTAGGATCGTTAGCTCTTCTTGTTGCAGTGATCCTTTTACCATTATGTAATGTCCTTCTTTGTCTCTTTTGATCTTTGTTGCTTTAAAGTCTATTTTATCAGAGATGAGAATTGCAACTCCTGCTTTTTTTTGCTCTCCATTTGCTTGGTAGATCTTCCTCCATCCCTTTATTTTGAGCTTTTGTGTATCCTTGCATGTAAGATGGGTTTCCTGGATACAGCACACTGATTGGTTTTGGCTTTTTATCCAATTTGCCAGTCTGTGTCTTTTGATTGGGGCATTTAGTCCATTGACATTTAGGGATAGTATTGTTATGTGTGAATTTGATACTGTCATTTTGATGCTACCTGGCTGTTTTGTTGGTTAGTTGATGCAGATTCTTGATTGTGTTGATGCTCTTTTACCATTTGGTGTGTTTTTGGAGTGGCTGGTACTGGTTGTTCCTTTATATGTGTAGATCCTCTTTCAGGAGTTCTTGTAGGGCAGTTTTGGTGGTGACGAAATCTCTGAGTGCTTGCTCGTTCACTAAGGATTTTATTTTTCCTTCACTTATGAAGCTTAGTTTGGCTGGAGAGGAGATTCTGGGTTGAAAGTTCTTTTCTTTAAGGATGTTGAATATTGGCCCCCTATCTCTTCTGGCTTGTAGGGTTTCTGCTGAGAGATCTGCTGTGAGTCTAATGGGCTTCCCTTTGTGGGTAACCCGACCTTTCTCTCTGGCTGCCCTTAGCATTTTCTCTTTCATTTCAACCCTGGTGAATCTGACGATTATGTGCCTTGGGGTTGCTCTTCTTGAGGAATATCTCTGTGGTGTTCTCTGTATTTCCTGGATTTGAATATTGGTCCGCCTTGCTAGGTTGGGGAAGTTTTCCTGGATAATATCCTGAAGAGTATTTTCCAGCTTGGATTCATTCTCTTCATCACATTCAGGTACACCTATCAGGCGTAGATTGAGTCTTTTCACATAGTCCCACATTTCTTGAAGATTTTGTTCATTCCTTTTTGTGCTTTTTTCTCTGTTCTTGCCTTCTGTCTTTATTTCATTGAGTTGATCTTCGACCTCTGATATCCTTTCTTCTGCTTGGTCAATTCGGCTGTTGAAGCTTGTGCATGCTTCACGAAGTTCTCGTGTTGTGTTTTTCAGCTCCACCAATTCACTTATATTCCTCTCTATGCTGTCCATTCTCTTTAGCAATTCGTCCAATCTTTTTTCAAGGTTCCTATTTTCTTTGCGTTTGGTTAGAACATGTTCTTTTAGCTCACTGTTGTTTCTTACTACCCACCTTCTGAAGTCTGATTCTGTCATTTCATCACCCTCCTTCTCCATCCGGTCTGGTTCCCTTGCTGGTGAGGAGTTGTGATCCCTTTTAGGAGGAGAGGTGTTCTGGTTTCAGGAGTTTTCTTCCTTTTTGCGCAGGTTTCTTCCCATTTTTGTGGGTTTATCCACCTGTTTGTTGTCTTTGTAATTACTATCTTTCAGATTGGGTCTCTGAGTGAGCTTCTAGTTGGTGGATGCTGAAGTTACTTCTTTTTTTTTTTTTTTTAAGCTTTCCTTCTAACAGTCTGGCCCCTCTGCTGTAGGACTGCTGAGGTCCTCTCCAGGCCCTGCTTGCCTGGGGATCACCTGCAGCAGCTGCAGAACAGTAAGGGTTGCTGCCAGTTTCCTCTTCTGCTATCTTTGTCCCAGAAGGATGCTCGTCTACTGTCAGTCCGTTCTCTCCTTTATGAGGTGAGTCTTTGGATCTATGGGGATCAGGGAGCTACTTGAGGAGACAGTCTATCTTTTATTGGGGCTTAAGTCCTGAGTTGTGAGCTCCGTTGTTCGTTCAGAGCTGCTGGTCAGGTACGTTTAGGTCTGCTGCAGCTGAACTCATAAAGCACTTTTTGTTGCCAGGTGCTCTATCCCAGGGAGTTGGACCTTTATGAGTTTCCATTGCACTACTGCCTTTTTTGATTTTTCTTTCAGGTCTGACCCACCCAGCTAGCAGCACGCCTAGCCACTGCCTGCCCGCAGGGGCTTTGCTGAGCTGCTGTGGGCTCTGCCCAGCTGCCCTGAGCTCTTCCCTGCAGTCCTGTTTATATGGGCCTAGTTAGAACTGTCTCGGCAACGGTGGCCCCGCCTCTGTTATGGCGGACTCTCTCTGTTGTGGCAGGTTGCCTTGGCAACGGTAGCCTGCCTCCGGAGCGGTGGAGAGTCTCAGTAATGGCGGAAGCCCCTCCCCCACCGAGCCGGACCGTCCGGGTTCAGCTGTGCTTGGTTTGAAGGGCTCAACCCAGAGGGTTTCCAATTACTGTTTTTGTTTTCGCTGTTGTTGGGGGTGTGGGGGGGGACCAACCGAGCCTGATCACCTGGCTCCGTGACTCAGAGTCTTTTCTTTTAAGTTGAACGACCCCGCGTTCCAGTCGCTTGTTGAAAAGGCGCCGGGATCTCCCGTGCTGCGACTCACTGATTCGGCTCGAACTGCGGAGCCGGCTCCTGGCAGATTTTTTGCCTAGGAATCTCCTGGCCTGACTCGCTATTTCAGCTGACTGGGCAACTCTGCCGTCTCAGGGCTCTGCTCGCCAGCTAAGAGGGCTCCCAGACCAGTGGCTTTTGTACGGAGAACCGCAGCAACAGGGAGTGGTCACAGCAGCCGTGCGGGCAGAATCAGCCCCACAGGGGCCAAAACAGCCGCACCGGCTGGGACTGCGACGCTGGCGACCCCTCTGCCTGGGTATCTCCTGGTCTGTGGGCAAGAAGAGTTCGTCTGGAAATGCGGCGTCCACTCACCCTCTGCACTTTCACTGGGAGCTGAAGTCCTGAGCTGTTCTTAGGCGGCCATCTTCCCAGCATAGGCAGCCATCTTCCCAGCATTAGCCTATTAAGATTCAGATTCATCAAATATTTAAAAATAATCTCTAAGATTGACTGACTGCCGACTTTAGGCAGCAAACACCATGAGGATGTTCTCCCAGGCATGTTGTGGAGTCAAACATGAATGTCATACCACTCTTGGTTCCTTGCTCACTTGAGCCTAATGTCAGCAATCAAGCCAGCAATATTTCTGAGGCCTGATAAACACCAATGACCAAATACTGTTGAGGAATGATGATGGTCGTGGTGCTTACAAGTATATGCTGAAATACAAACAACCGAGCTAATCCCCACCTCTGTCTAGTTTCTCCTTGCTCCATCTTTTTTCCTTTTTGTGAGGAAGTTTTGCTCTGTCACTCAGGCTGGAGTGCAGTGGTACAATCTTGGCTCACTGCAGTCTCCACCTCCCGGGTTCAAGCGATTCTCCTGCCTTGGCCTTCTGAGTAGCTGGGATTACAGGCACACACCACCACGCCCATCTAATTTTTGTAGTTTTAGTAGACATGCGGTTTTGCCATGTTGGCCAGGCTGGTCTCAAACTCACGACCTCAGGTGATCAGCCTGCGTCAGCCTCCTGAAGTGCTGGGATTACAGGGGTGAGCCGCTGCACCTGGCCCTTGGTTCGTCTTTTGAAGGGAGGAACAGCTGTTTTCAGGGATCACTTCGGTGATGGGGAAGCAGACATGATGAAGAAGACTAATGAGCTTGAACAGGGATCGTTACATGCTGTTACCCCAAGGTGCAATGAACCACCAGCATCAGCTTTTCAGTATCCCAGGAAGTGACATTTCTGAAATGGTCTGGGTGGCGATAGAGGCCAGTTGACCTGCTGCTTTTCCTCACTAGGAGCAGGGCTGCTACAAGTTCCCGTCTGAAGACTTTTGTTGACAAGTAAGAGTGTATCAAGGGACGCTTTGGCATGAGTTCTCACAGATGATAAAATTATTCTTTGTTCCAGAAAAGATGAAGTGGCACATCTGAGGTGGTCAAGATTAGTTCTCACAGAGATAAAATTAGTACCTCTAACTTGAATCCCTTCCTGTGTGCAGTCAGTTCCGTTCCCTCTGCAGTCACCTTCTCTTAGTGATCTCGGGATTCAGACGTCCCCACTCTGAGTAGGATGCCATTATCATGAACCATTTCCTGTATGCTAACGTAAGGTTGTGGTATCAATCCCTTTTATAGAAGAGAAACTGACACTGAGAAGATTACACATTTCCTCAGCAACACAGCTGGTCAGGGGCAGAGCAAGGGCTTGAACCCAGGACTGACACTGAGAGCCCTGCTCTGTGCACAACACCCTGGCACTCCCAGAAGGGTGGCTGACTGAAGTGAATCTTCCATATTCTCCTCTGGTTCCAGATGTTCAGTTGCAGAATGTTGTATGGTGGGTCAAAGAAAGTTGTCATCAAAAAATTGTCTAACTCCACCTTAGTCCTGTCTTTACCTATGTGTGGCATGCCTATGTAAATATTCAAGTTAGAAAGCTGATATTTATTAGACGTAGCAACTAGCTTGTTGCTGAAAGTGAGAACATTGAGACCGTTACTATCATATCCACAGATCAGATGACTGTTAAAGATATGAAGGGGGAATCACGAATGGCTGTGATCTTGTTTAGTTTTCTTATTTTCTCTGCTCCTCATTGTTTTCATTTGTTAAGTAGAGATCATTGTAGTATTTGTATAGAATGCACGTGAAGCCCTTGTGTGAAGAAGAGTGCCTCACATACAGCAAGCGTTCAATTACTGTTAGTCATCGCCACCACCACCATCACTGTCATTGTCCTTCCCCGGAGGACGTGGATGGGGATGTGGAAGTGACAGTGTGGTGTGGAGTGTGGGCTGAAGCCAGGTCTCTGGGCTGAGATACTTCTGTAGCTGGCAGCTGCCTTTCCTGAGAACATTCTAGTGGTTGAATGTTAGATGTGAAATGCACTTTAGCAAACATCCAGGCTGTTTTAAAGAAGAAATCTGATGCAGAGTGAGTTTATTTGGAAGACTTGCTTAATCCTTGCAGCATTTTAAATTAGCAGTTTTTATATGAAGAAGATTTAGATTTGGAGTGAAATGTTAATCTTCATTTTGAAAATATTCACCGGTTATTATTTTCATGTCTTTCTTTTTACTTTGGAATATAGTAACACACTTAACCAAGAGGACCAGGGCTGTGCTAACGGTTTCATTCGACCAAAACCGAATTCCGTTTTAACATTCTGCTGGCTCCTTTCAACAATGACCCTTCTCATTCCCCGATGTCTGGCTGAGATCATGTTCTTGGTGGATTCCAGCTCCAAGAAAGGTGATTGGTCAGTTCCTTCTGCATCACCCGTTTCTGGCTGTAGCTTTACATAAATTCCACATACACAATATGTAAACCATATGGGCACCATCTGACAAGAGCCTCTCTCCTCTGTTAACTCTTTAGGACAAGCTGAAACTTATCTGCTTACCTCTGCCTCCTTTAGTCTTTGTTATGGCTCCTCTGTTTAAATCTTGGGATTTCCAAGGTCAGGACCAAGTGTGTGAGGGTAGCAGGCTGGGAGTGGGAGAAGGATGATTGGCACTTGCTACATTACTCTGGATTCACATATTAATTCTCGAATAATAATTGCTGAGTGAAAGCTGCTTTATATTAACTGATTAAATCCATACTTTGCCAGAACATAAGAGCTCTGCCCTTACGTTAGCAGTGGTTATCTGGCCTGCATTTTAGATTGTCCTGATTTCTAAAGTTATATATTGCTCTTCTTCCATATGCCTGGAGTTTAGTTAAAAATATATATGGTTGAATCCCTAAATGTATAGGGCATTTGGGCCTAGAGTCATGTATATTTGTGATTGTTTACATTTACTATTCAGTATCTGTTCCTTGTTCTATTGTTAAAAATGTCCTGGGCTGAGTGCAGTGGCTGATGCCTGTAATCCCAGCACTTTGGGAGGCCGAGTCAGGCAGATCACCTGAGGTCAGGAGTTCAATACCAGTCTGGCTAACATGGCGAAACTCTGCCTCCACTAAAAATACCAAAAATTAGCTAGGTGTTGTGGCTCGTGCCTGTAGTCCCAGCTACTTGGGACGCTGAAACACGAGAATCGCTTGAATCTGGGAGGCAGAGGTTGCAGTGAGCTGAGATCACACTCGAGCCTGGGTGACAGAGTAAGACTCCATCTCAAAAAACCAAATTAAAAAAAAAACTCATCCTGGTTTTTCTTCAGAGTTACCACCCTTCCCTAACTCTCTATCCATGTGCTGATACCACTTCTGACAATGGTTGGGCACGTGAGCTGGATCTGGCCAATCATAACATTTTACCCCTTTCACCACAGGGATTGATTCAGGGTGAATACGCAACCATGCAATCAGCATGCTGTACAGCACCTAGGACTTCTGCTTGAGATACAGATAAGAAAACACTTGGCCAGGTGTGGTGGCTCATGCCTGTGATCCCAGCACTTTGGGAGGCCAAGATGGGCGGATCACCTGAGGCCAGGTGTTCGAGACCAGCCTGACCAACATTGAGAAACCTTGTCTCTACTAAAAATACAAAATTAGCCGGGCGTGGCGATGCATGCCTGTAATTCCAGCTACTCGGGAGGCTGAGGCAGGAGAGTCTCTTGAACCCGAGGGGCGGAGGTTGTGGTGAGCAGAGTTTGCGCCACTGCACTCCAGCCTGGGCGATGGGAGCAACATTCCGTCTCAAAAAAAAAAAAAAAAAAAAAAAAAAGAAAGAAAACACTTCCTCTTTCCACTGAACTTGAAACTATGAGGTTAGGAACCTGGAGATTCTTGCAGTCAATGTGCTCCTGTGAGGAAAGAGCCAGCCTGAGAAAAAAGTGGCTCTGAGGCTGGGCGCGGTGGCTCAAGCCTGTAATCCCAGCACTTTGGGAGACCGAGGCAGGTGGATCACGAGGTCAAGAGATCGAGACCATCCTGGTCAACATGGTGAAACCCTATCTCTACTAAAAATACAAAAAATTAGCTGGGCATGGTGGCGCGTGCCTGTAATCCCAGCTACTCAGGAGGCTGAGGCAGGAAAATTGCCTGAACCCAGGAGGCGGAGGTTACAGTGAGCCGAGATCGCGCCATTGCACTCCAGCCTGGGCAACAAGAAGGAAACTCCGTCTCAAAAAAAAAAAAAAAAAAAAAAAAAAAAAAAATGTGGCTCTGGAAGGCAGAGCCAAGAGAGGGACAGCAAGGGAGCTCTCATGCTGTCATCTGAGCTGCGCAGTTTCAAAAGACAATACATTTTGGTTCTTTTGTTTTACTTAAGCCTATTTGAGTGAAGTCTCTTTATTGATACAGGATGATTGCTAGGTTGATACTGCATTCCCTGTGGAAAGTTCTTGCTCTTTTAGAGAACAGAGAACACTAGGCAAAGTGTTCATGGACTAGAGGTTTCTTAGGACTAAGGAAAAAAAATACACAAAATTGTTTATTACTAAAAATACACACAATTTTCCAGGCGTGGTGGCTCATGCCTGTAGTTCTTCCATATGCCTTAGTCTTAGGACTAAGAAACCTCTAGTCCACGAACACTTTGCTAACAGCCTGGAGAGTACCTGGCATGGGCAGTGGAGACAAACCAGCCAGAACTCAGAGCTAAAGTCTGTCCGGAAGTATCACGAGAATGTGTGGCTCTAAATCAAGATACGTTATTTTTGAGCATTTGTGATCATTAATTTATTTTGTAAGTCTGCAAAGTATCCTCAAGTTAAGAAAATAAGCTTGAATTAATAGCTGGAGCTTGGGAAAGTTACTCATTTATTTGAACCTCAGTTTCTTCATCTGTAAAATGCCCTAACTCAAAGGACCATTAAAGGAGATAATTTCTATGAAACATTCAGAATAGGGTGTCAAGTACATCCTTAATAAACAGAAGCTATCACTATTAATAATGCTCTAAATGTTTCCTTTTTGGATTGAGTAATGATGGATCATATCACATCTTTGAGTCAGAATTAGAGTCAAATGTAAACTAGAAGCACCAACTCTCTAGGAAGAGGATTCTGGATTTTCGAAACATTTCTTAGAGTCACAGAATTGTTTTCTAACTCCTTCAAGTTGGTAGGCAAAGGAAAACCTAAGTATTGGTTGTTTCTTGGTCTCAGTGAGGGGCCAGGTTATCTGATACTGTTTCCCTTGCTCAGTTAAGTTCTTAGTGACAGACCTTCTCCTGATGGAAGGAAACCGTCAGGCCAAGTTTTGCCTCTTGGTCACAAATGGAAAAAAACCACGCAACACAAATCAAAAAGCCTAATCCAGACTAATCTTCATTTGGTACCGTGTGCTCAGCAGTAAGCTAAATGCTCTTGCGGACTATCCGGTCTCTGTCACAACTCCAGAAGGTGGGAACTCTTACCATCAGTTTACAGGTGACTAAACTCGGGCTCAGAAAGACAGGACTTGTTGAAGGACACACGGCTGTAAACAGTGGCAGCTGGTTTGAATCCAGTGCTGTTCTTGCAGCTACTGTGCACACTGATGTCCCCCTGTCTGTGCACACTTAAGTCTAGCAGGATTTGAGTCCTAAGCCTCTGCTTGTGTTCCCCGTGCTCACAGTAGTCCACTGAAAATCTGAGGTCATCAGGAGACCTAGTTCCCAGGAGTAAGTACTCCCAGAATCACTCACAAGGCTGACAGTGGGATTTTCCAGGGACAGGCGACAGAGGACTGCACACAACTGCATTGCTTAGGGGGAAAAGGATGTTGTTTCTGGGAAGAACTGTTATATTTTCATTATTTCTGCATTTTGCTCTGCAAATCTGGAGAAGATGTCTCATTAGGAAGGACAATGGCTCCTTTCTAATGAACCACTTAATAATTGATTTGATTACATGTAGTTAATATGAGAACGAGATGGGAGCAAAAGGTAATTACTCTATTTTATTACAGTGCTCAAAAAGGTAACTCAATATGTTTACCTGAAACAAATGACTTATTTTATGTAAATTTTGTATTGATAGCATGCCTTGGACTACAGTGAATTAAAGACAGTGGTAATGAATATCTTCTACCACTCCAGGGATTCCTGAAGTTTCCCTTATCACCTTGACAGTTATTATCTGAGATCTGTGTTGTTTTCATCAAATGTTGTCACTGTCTTGGCTTGTCTCCTTGAGATCTGTGTGTGTGTGTCTGTGTGTGACTTGGTGACTAGAAATTCATGAAAGATATGGGCAGAGACTGAAACAGTACTGAGCAAATGAATACTAATGATCCTCATCACGCAGACCAACCAGCACATGATTGCTGAGTCAGGGCCACCACACCGCACAATACCAAGAATCCGTTTGCTCTTTCTTCAAATGCACAAGGTTCCGTAGTCACCTGGGCTATGCTGGACTACTGAGAGGGAGTGGCTGAAAGTGATTGAGGTGGATTTGTCTTGCTTCTTGGCTGCCCAGTATCCACTTACTCTACTTGGAACAGCCTCCAACCTTCAGGTGGAATCTACACTTCTACATGCAAGGCAGGGGGTTCCAGTGGAGCCGATTTCCAGCTCTAAGGGTGGCATGTAACCCACGTTTGACCGATCAAAGCTTCGCATTCCCTTGACTGCCGTGATTGGGTCAGAGATGGATAATGACAAGCCACCGGGACTTCATCCTCTTTGGCTGAGGCTTCTGAGATGTCTTCTTGACAGTGATTTCTCAGCTAGAGTACAAGGCTGGCCTGTTTCTCGGAAGTCCCTGAGCCTTGGGGCCCATGTATAAAATCATATTGACTCAAGCGGGTCTCAAGCTGGGAAGGAACATATACCGTGGCAGGAATAAAAGTTTATGGTGAGCTGGAAGCACAAATTCTTGGTAATAAATGAGCATTGTGTAGGAGGGACCAGTGTTAAGAGCAGAAGGGTGTTGGGGGCGGGGGATCAGGGGGTTTGAGGAGTCTGGATCTGAACTCTGCTGGAGGATTCCAACATGCTGGATGCGATGGGTCTCCAAAGTTGCAATGTGCTCCTCCAGGCTTTCGAGGCGGCTGTAGTGAAGGCCCTGGGCTGCTCCCTCTTTCCTTGGGCCAGCTGCGTGTTCGCACACTGAAGGATTTAGCCATTGCTCGTCCTCCAGTCCTCTCTGCTGTAAGGCATCTCTGTTACTGTTTTTCCCTTCTCCCACCTTTTCTCCCGCCATCAAGGTGAGACTTCACTTCCTCTCTGGCAGTGTTTAAAAGAAATTTCCATTCAGCACAACTCTTGGAATGGCTTGGAGAAGAGTTCGCAGAGAAACGTAGTAGGAAAATAAACTCTCGTGGCAGACATTTGGCAGTTTATCTTCAGTTTTTTCCCGGGTCGTTTGGCGACCTGTCCTGATGAATCCGTGGGTGTGAGTAGGCGTCAGCCAGAACTCGGGGACTCGTCCTTCCGTGGTCTCAGTCACGACTTCTCTCCCGCTGTGTTGACGCTTCCCTGTATTTTTCGCCTGACACACTGCGTGCAGCTTCTGAGTAACTCTGCCGAGGGACTAAACTACCTCGCTCAGCCCTAGCCTTCACTCCTTTGTCCAGGCTGAACTTAACAACAGCAAACACAGATCCCAGAACACCCTGTGGGGTGATCAGGTAGAACACGCCACCATTTACGAAGCCTGGTTTTGGAACGTCCCCTGGATGCGGAGCGTCCTTGGGGCTTTCCGTGTACGCCATTCCGAGGAAGGCGTGTTTCCCGGGCTCTCGGTCGGACTGTTCTCTTGCCGAGTGCCGACTGTGGCCTCTGAAAGTGACTCGTCGGTCTCTACACCATCGGATTGCTGCAGTGCCATGATAGATCCATGTAAGCAGCACTTGCAGCGTTCAACATCGCAAGTATTCCCATAAACCAGGTATTTGGGCTCTGGTGGCAGGTCAGAGAGCAGAGACAGGCCCCGAAGGGACCCTCAGCCCTGGGACAGGGGCCCCCCGCGGGTCGCCTGGACTGGGAAGTGTTCCTTGGGGAAGTCAGCGGGACAGCAGGGAGAGAAAGAAGCTGCTCCCGGCTAGCTCCGCCTCATCGTAACAGCGGCATCTCTACCTACTGGCTCTGCCTTTGGTCAGAAGAAAGTCTCTGAATTACTAGAAGGAAAAAGAGAGTGAGGCAGATAGAAACAGCAGACGTTGTTCCCTATTTTCTCGGGAACGGTAGCAGCGCCCAGCCTTAAAGACGCTGATGTGTCTGTGGCTCTTTACTCCCTCTTGTGGCCGTGCGGTGCCAGTGTTCTCTATCACAGACCGTGTTTGCATAAATCACTGGGTTGTTCAACATGAGACTATCATTAGTTTGGATGTAATAATCTAAGGACACAATCAAAGAGGGCCTATGTGCATTTGGAAACACTTCTCAGAGAGTTAAATAATTCAGTTGTATAAAGTAAATATGCATGTATATCCAAGGTTCCTGCCAATATATAGCTTCACAAACTAAAGCCAGCTTCCTTTTCCACCAAATATTGGGTTAGTACAGGAATTACACGATTTGGGAAGGAAAGAAAGCACAAGAATTTTACTCTTTTACTTCAGCTGAGGGTAAATAATATAAAACTTTCCTACAAAAATTAAAACATAGGATCTTAATTCATGCGTATGCTTCGGCGATGTAATATATGTAATGTTTTTGGAATTATTTTATTTATTGCATATTATATTCTCTGTAACATGCTCTACTCTGCAGCACAGACAAGAGTGGAACAAATGACAATTTAATTGGAAGGTCCCTTTTTTGAAAACTTAAATGGGATGGGCAGCTCTCCAAGAAAATGGGCCAGAAATAGATTCTATTTTTCAAGGAAAATGAGCTGGCAGCCATTTTTAAAGTGTTATGCATTGCTTTATGATTATTCTCAATAAGGCCAGGTACATCTGTGTGGCTTAAAGTTTTCAGTACTTTGGTAAATTATGTGACATTAACACAAGAATACTATACTTTTTCCACAGGTACAGACTCTGTACAGGGCATTCTTTTTTTGTTTGTTTGTTTTTTGAGATGGAGTCTCACTCTGTTGCCCAGGCTGGAGTGCAATGGCGCAGTCTCAGCTCACTGCAACCTCTGCTTCCTGGGTCCAAGTGATTCTCCTGCCTCCCAGGGAACTGGGATTACAGGTGCCTGCCATCACGCCTGGCTAATTTTTGTATTTTTAGTAGAGACAGGGTTTCAACATGTTGGCCAGGCTGGTCTCAAACTCCTGATCTCATGATCCGCCCTCCTCAGCCTCCCAAAGTGCTGGGATTACAGGTGTGAGCGTCCGTGTACAGGTCATTCCTTAACTGGCCTGGCTGCTTGGGCATGGTCAAGGTGCTGTAAACATTTATCTCTCCTGGTGGGGTGAGCAGTCTCTACAATTGTCCCTGCAATCTTCCCCTCTTGGTATCCATGCCCTTGTACAATCTCTTCCCTTTGAGCAGGGGGTGGACTTACTGACTTGCTTTCAATTAATAAAATATTGAAAGAGTAATGGGATCTCACTTCCTAAGGTGACAAAAAGGACCATGGCTTGCCAAAGATGGAGGCAACAAGATGTCCTTTTTCTGAAAGAAAAATAATCCATAGTATGGCACATCCATGCATTGGATTATTCTTCAACACTTTTTAAAAAAAGAACTTCATCTTCACTGTTGAAATTGACAGTATGGTGGATCATAAAGCCAGCTTCCATAGATTTAAAATGCTTGAAATCAGAGAATTGTTCTTTGACAATAATGCGTGAAGCTAAAAATCATTAACAAAAAGATTAATAGGAAATTTCCTTGTTTGATATTAAGAAGCAAACTTGTAAATAACTCATGCATCAAGAAAGAAATGCCAGAAGTTAGAAAACATTTTAAACTGGAAAACTTCTAAGTTTTCTTTGAAAAGTAGGAGGGCATGATAGAAGGAAAAGAGAAGCAAGGTTGTGGATTGTAATGATGGGTCATGGAGTCTAAGCAAGACAAGGAAGTAAGACAGAAAAGGGTCTGGGTATTAGGAGAGCCAAGGGAGTCAATGCCCTTCCATGAATAGGCATGGAGGAAACTGAAATTCATATGACTAAGTGAAAGAAGCCCATCTGAAAAAGGCAGCATACTGTATGATTTCAACTATACAACATTCGGGAAAGGAAAACCTATGAATGAAATAAAAAGATCAATGGTTGTCAGGGGCTAGGGGAGAGGGAGGAATGAATAGGCAAAGAAGAATTTTAGGGCAGTGAGAAACTTTGTGTGATACTATAATGATGGATACATATCATTACACATTTGCTGAAACCCACAGAATGTACACCACCAGGAATGAACCCTGATGTAAACCATGGACTTAGACGGATAATGATGTGTCAGTGTAGGTTCACTGACTGTAACAAATGTACACCTCTGGTGGGGATGTTGATAGTGGGGGAGTTTGTATGTGTGGTGGGGGGAACAGAGTGTATGTAGGAACTCTGTACCTTCTGTTCAATTTTTTAATGAACCTAAAACTGCTCTAAAACATAAAGTCTAGTTTTAAAAAGGTCGGTAGCTTCTTTTTTGGAGAGTCTTCTCTTGCTCTCTCGTTTGCTCACTCTGAGTTGCCAGTTGCATGCTGTCAGTGGCCTTATGGAGTGGTCCTGGTGGCAAGGAACTGATGTCTCCATCCGATAGCCAGCGAAGACCTGAGGTCTGCCTACTGCCACAGAGGTGAACTCAGAGTGGGTCTTCCTCTAGATGAGCTTTGAAATGATTGCAGCTGAAGTGGACACCTTGATTGCCTTGTGAGATACATTTTGAGAGACTGCAAGCTTTAGGTATTTGGCTAAGCTATGCACAGATTTCTGACCCGCATAAACCAAGATATTAAAGAAATGCTTGTGATTTAAACTGCCTAGGTTTGGGAGTGATTTGTTAAACAGTAATAATAGCTAATACAACTGTTAAGCCATCTCTCATATCCAAATGTTGACGAGATTCTTTAAAACAGAGAATTAGATGAGAAGGACTAAGCCCATAGTTTATATTATGAACTCCATGCGTAATTAAGCATAAATATATCTAATCATCTATGAATATAAAGTTATAATCACTGTAGTGTTCTAGAGTAAACTACCCCTCCTTATGAAGGAAATTAACCTTTACTGAGTACTTAGTATTTACTAGGCACTTAAATTATATCTTTCAGAAGGGGTTCAGAGTAGGCAAATAATTTATACATGTTTATATAGATAGGGAAGATGTTGGAATTCAAACTGAGGGATGCCTTTTAAGGAAAAGTAACTTGTATTACTCTTTCCATAACTTTTCTTGCATATTCTGATTCTATAGTCTCTGTTAATCTACGTTAAATACTTAGCCCCTCCCGTGGTTATATTGGACCACTACTGCTTTGAATCTGAGTTGTTACTGCAAACTTCAGAGAGTTGTCATGCTGTCTGCTTACAATTGTAAAAAGCTAGCTGCAGTGAAAATGTGTTGTATTGTCTGTGCAAAACAGTAGTCCACCTTTGTTTGAGGAATTTCTCCACGTTTTCTGTGGGAGCTGACAGTCTTAGGTCTTGCCCTAAAGAATTAGCTTATGACTTAGCATTGGCTTGTCAAGACACTCCTTGGCCATAGTGATTGTTTTCCAGTGAAACACCAAACAGACAGTTTCTCCAGAATTTAAGAAAGTAAACCTGCTAAGTCCCTCATGACCCCCAAGAGGGTGTAGATAGTTTCCTGAGGTCTGGTTTTCTGTAGTATAGAGTGGATCACAGGACAATAACAAGCCTTCAAATATATATAAAGCAAACAATGGAAAGAATAACAGCAGATTTAGAAAAACCCGGAATCATAGTGGGGTATTTTAAACATATTCCTGTCAGTAACTGATAGCACAAGCCGGCAAAATATCAGTAAGAAAGTAGAAGACTTGAACAATATGATCTGCAAACTTGACTTAATGGCCATATATAGAACCCTGAGCCCCAAACTGCAAATACTCATTGTTTTCAAGTATCCATGGAATTCCTGTTAAAATTGACAGTATGGTGGATCATAAAGCCAGCTTCTGTATATTTAAAAGGCTTGAGATCAGAGAATGTTCTTTCATGATAACGCATTAAACTCAAAATCATTGACAAAAAGATTACTAGGACATTTCCTGGTTTGACATTAAGAAGCAAACTTGTAATTAACTCATGCATCAAGATGAAATGTTACAAATCAGAAAACATTTTAAACTGGAAAACTGCAAAGTTTTCTAGGAGAGTGTGACAGAAGGAAAAGAGAAGCAAAGTTGTAGGTTGTAATGATGGGTCATAGAGTCTAAGCAATACCAGGGAGTAAGACAGAAAAGCCTCTGGGTATTAGGAGCGCCGAGGGGGTCGTGCACTGGAGGTCATGGTGTCAGAGACTTCCGCGGTGCGAGCCCTTGTGCTAGAGAGGCAGGACATTTGGACAGGAGATTTCAGACATGGTGAGATGTTTGGTAATGAACACATTGGGGGTATGGCTATGGGAGAAAGTACAGCAGTTGTTTAAAAAAGTCACTGGAAATGAGAGCATTAACTAGGATACGAAGTATTGGATGGGCCCAATTCAATGGGTCCAATGCACATAAATTCTGAAGTCTCTAAGCAGAATAAAAAGAGTGGAGGTGGAGAGCAAGACGGCAGGAAATAAACTAAGTGATAAAAGAGGAGTTGTGAGCAGGAAGTTGGAAGACTGAACGCAGTGAAATGTAAAAGTGGGTGGTAAATCCCAAGTGGGTTAAGTGTCAAAGGAGTAGTGAATGAGGTAAGCCAGTTTTACTCCTAAAGCACGTTTCATCGGGTACATTCTATAAAGAGAGACAAATGCAGACAGTAGCTCGGCTTTACCCTGAAAGTGGTTTTCATAGTTTATACAATGCACAGATCATCCATAGCTTTCCATTTAGAGAACTAGCTAAATTCTTCTTCCTGAATTGCATTTTCTCAGCATCAGCATGCAGCTTTACTTAGCGTGTTTCTTCTCAGTACTTCCAACTTCTCTGCTTCCTAAGCTGGTTCGCTCGCTGTGCAGTACACACGGCTGCTTGTGGTTTCTCTAAGGGAGACACACATCCTAAAACTCAGGGTACACAACTGGTACAATATTGTTTTCTTTAGCATGCTGCATCTGCTTGTAATTGAGTAGGTTTTATGCTTTGCGATACGTAATATCTTAAGGAGCTTAAATTGTTTTTTAAAAAGTTATTCATTTGTATAATTACACAAGTACATTTTCATGTGAAAAGAAAAAGATCAAGTGAAAGTTTCTTTGATCACTGTCCTGATCACAAATGCATCTCCAGAATTAACCACTGTTACCAGATGGTGTGCTCCCCCTGCGGTTTTCTCTATGCAAATACACTCTTTTAAGTGTATGTGATGAAATTTGTAGTTTTACGTATCCGACCATTTTACTCCCTGGCTTTTCAAGTGGTTTCCATTACAATTAGAGGAAAATCCATACTCGTAACTGTTGCCTGCAAGGGTCTGTACAATCTGTTCCCTGCCCACTTCTTTGACCTCCTCTTGTACCCAGAAGCCACAGTGTGTTCCCCACAGAGATTTTGCAAGTGCTGTTTATTCTGTCCAGAAGGCTCTGTCCTAATCCTTGCTTGCCTGGTTCCTTGTCAACATTCAGGTCTCAGCTCAAAATTCACCTCCTTACAAGCCTGTCCAAGATACCTTCTCTAGCTTTGTACCTCCCCTCCCTGCCTCTGCTTCCAATTTCTTTTGAATCGAATTACCCTCTTTTAGGCAAAATTACCCAGTTTTAGGCAAAAATCACCGGGGTTCGAATTCTCACTTCACTATATGCTAGTGGTTATTTAACCTTGTGCGAGGTTTCTCATCTGAAAGTGAGGATCATTATGGCATCTACTTTTTAGGTTGTTACGAAATCAGATAAGTTAACGTTTGTAAAATACTAAGAAAATACCTAGAAAATAATGACATCTGTTAATAAATATTTTCCCTTAGCACTTGCAGTTATCTGGAATTATTTATTTGTATGTTTATTATCTCTCTTTTCCCTCTAGAATGTAAGATCTGTAAATGCAGAGACCTTGTCTGTTTTGTTTGCAACACCAAGAACAGTGCCTGACTCATTGCAGCCCTGATATGGTTTGGCTGTGTACCCAAATCTCATCTTGAGTTGTAGCTCCCATAATTTCCACATGTCGTGGGAGGGAACTGGTGGGAGATAATTGAATCACAGGAGCGGTTTACTCCATACTGTTCTTGTGGTAGTGAGTAAGTCTCAGGAGATCCGATGGTTTTGTAAATGGGAATTCCCCTGAACAAACTCTCTCTTGCCTGCCGATATGTAAGATGAGATTTTGCTCTTTGTTCACCTTCCGCCATGATTGTGAGTCCTCCCCAGCCATGTGGACCTGTGAGTCAATTAAACCTCTTTCTTTTATAATTACCTGGTCTTGGGTATGTCTTTATTAGCAGCTTGAGAGCAGATGAATACAGTAAATTGGTACCAGTAGAGAGTGGCAGTGCTATAAAAATACCCGAAGATGTGGAAGTGGCTTTGGAACTGCGTAACAGGCAGAGGCTGAAACAGTTTAGAGGGCTGAGAGGAAGACAGAAAAATGTGGGAAAGTTGGAACTTCCTGCAGACTTGAATGGCTTTGATCAAAATAATGATAATAACATAAATAGTGAAATCCCAGGCTGAGGTGGTCTCAGATGGAGATGAGGAACTTGTTGGGGACTGGAGCAAAGGTCACTCTTGTTATGCTATAGCAAAGAAACTGGTGGCATTAGGTTCCTGCCCTAGAAGTCTATGGAACTTTGAACCTGAGAGAGATGATCTGAAATTGGAACTTGTGTTTAAAAGGGAAGCAGAGCTTATACGTTTGGAAAATTTGCAATCTGACAATGTGATAGAAAAGAAAAACTCATTTTCTAAGAACAAATTCAAGCCAGCTGAGAATTTGCATAAGAAATGAGGAACCAAATGTTATTCACCAAGACAATGAGGAAAATATCTTCAGGGCATGTCAGAGGGCTTCACAGTAGCCTCGCCCATCACAGGCCTGGAGGCCTAGGAGGAAAACCAGGTTTTGTGGGTAGGTCTCAGGCCCTCTCTGCTGTATGCAGCCTAGAGGCTTAGTACCCTGTGCTCCAGTCACTCTAGCAATGGGCTCAAAGGGACCAAAGTACAGCTTGGGCCATGCCTTCAGAAGGTGCAAGCCCCAAGCCTTCGCAACTTACACATGGTGTTGAGCCTAGGGGTGCACAGAAGTCAAAAATTGAGGTTTGGGAACCTCCGCCTAGATTTCAGAAAGTGTATGGAAACTCCAGAATGTCCAGACCAGAGTTTGCTGCAGGGGCAGAGACCTCCTGAAGAGGCTCTGCTACAACAGTGCAGAAGGGAAATGTGGGGTTGAGGACCCCACATGGAGCCCACACTGGGACACTGCCTAGTGGCACTGTGAGAGGAGGGCTGCCATCCTCCAGACCCCAGAATGGTAGATCCACCAACAACTTGTACCAAGCGCCTGGAAAAGCCGCAGACACTCAATGCCAGCCATGCAAGCAGCCAGGAGGAGGACTGTACCCTACAAAGCCACAGGGGCAGAGTTGCCCAATACCATAGGAACCCACCTATGTATCAACATGATCTGGATGTGAGACCTGGAGTCAAAGGACATCATTTTGGAGCTTTCAGGTTTGACTGCCCTGCTGGATTTTGGACTTGCGTGGGGCCTGTGGCCCCTTTGGTTTGGCCAATTTCTCCCATTTAGAACAGGTATATTTACCCAATGCCTGTATCCCAGTTGTATCTGGGAGGTAACTAACTTCCTTTCTGATTTTACAGGCTCGTAGGCAAAATGGACTTGACTTGTCTCAGATGAGACTTTGGACTTTGGACTCTGGAGTTAATACTGAAATGAGTTAAGATTTGGGGGACTGTTGGGAAGACATGTTTTTTTTTCTTTTTCTTTTTTTTTTTTTTTTTTTTTTTGAGATGGAGTCTCACTCTGTTACCCAGGCTGGAGTGCAGTGGCATAATCTCAGCTCACTGCAATCTCTTCCTCCCAGGTTCAACTGATTCTCCTGCCTCAGCCTCCTGAGCAGCTGGGACTACAGGCATGCACCACCACACCCAGCTAATTTTTGTATTTTTAGTAGAGGCAGGG
Source organism: Saimiri boliviensis (assembly GCF_048565385.1). Lineage (NCBI taxonomy): Eukaryota > Metazoa > Chordata > Mammalia > Primates > Cebidae > Saimiri > Saimiri boliviensis. The sequence continues at coordinate 190,621,071 of NC_133449.1, read as the reverse complement.
TTTTACCATCTTGGTGGGGCTGGTCTCCAACTCCTGTCCTCAGGTGATCCACCTGCCTTGGCTTCCCAAAGGGCAGGGATTACAGGTGTGAGCCACCACGCCCCACCAGCATGATTGGTTTTGAAATGTAAGGACATGAGATTTGAGAGGGGCCAGGAGTGGAATGATATGGTTTGGCCGTGTCCCCACCCAAACTCATGTTGAACTGTAGCTCCCATGCCTCCCGTGTGTCATGGAGGAACCCGGCAGGGAGATAATTGAATCATGGGGACTGGTTTCCCCCATACTGTTCTCGTGATAGGGAATACGTCTCACAAAATCTGATGCTTTTATAAATGAGAGTTCCTGTGCACAAGCTCTCTCTTGCCTGCTGACATATAAGATGTGATTTTGCTCCTCATTTGCCTTCCACTATGATAGTGAGGCCTCCCCAGCCATGTGAAACTGCGAGTCACTTAAACCTTTTTTCTTTATAATTATGCAGTCTTGGGTATGTCTTTATCAGCAGCATAAGAACAGACTAACACAAGCCCTTAATAAATAAAGGCTGAATGTATGCATGTTCAAATCTTACCTCCTGCATAGGGATCTGTGTGCCCAAGAGATAAGTTTAAAATGGAAAAGATGGTTCTGCTTTTATTAAAAGCACCACTTTCTTTTGATTTGGAAATACTTTATTTTGTTTTTTATTTACTTTAAGTTCTGGGATACATGTGCAGGATGTGCAGGTTTGTTATATAGGTATACGTGTGCCATGGTGGTTTGCTGTGCCTATGAACCTGTCACCTGGGGTTTAAGCCCCTCATGTATTAGGTATTTGTCCTAATGCTCTCCCTCCCCTTGTCCCTCACCCCTGACAGGCTCCAGTGTGTGATGTTCCCTTCCCTGTCCATGTGTTCTCATCGTCAACTCCCACTTATGAGTGAAAACGTGCAGTGAAAGCACCCTTTTATACACTGGTCCCCACTGGATGCTATCTCCATAGCTTGGGCTGTTATACTAGAATGAATGTTAGTTCCTTTTACAATTCCAAAGTGGGATTAACTCAACTGTGATTCTCTCACGTCTTACTTTTCCAAAGAGCACAGGATACATAAGACCAGTGTAGCAGCAGCCACACTCCCACAATACTTAGACAACGTGAGCAGCGTTTTGATGTTTCCCAGATCCCAGCACAATTTAGCTTCATATTGCAGTTGCCGGCTAAGTGATTTAGGATTATCTGCAGAATGGAGAAAGGAGAAAAGCTGGTTTGAGATTGTCAGGTTGCCAGTCACGCTGTGCCAGTTGGCCAGGGTCTGAGAGCCTAAACTCAGTTGGGAAATATCTGTGTAAAGAGGTTATTTGTGCTTTTATGTGCTCCTCCTGATACTCTGAAGAAACTCAAGACTTTCTCCAGTTGTGCTGTACCTTTTGTCGCCCCCATAACAAGGTTTCAGAGGCCCAGTTAGGGTGCAATGACATTTGCCAGACATCAGTTAGTAACACTGACTTTGCTACTCCAAAGGATGCTTAAACATTTCTTTCTTGCAAATATTTTCTTGCTGCAGCAGGTTCAACCTGGATCATCTGTCCAATGCTAAGGAATAAGATAAAGGATAAAAAAAATCAGAAAAAGAAATGTTAGATTTCTACCTAGTAAGCAGAGCTTGAGAAAAAGAGTAAGCCCAAGCTTCGTTCCTGGCTCTAGCAATGGTTCTGCAGTTTATGCAAAATTCAGCTGCTGCTGCAGTTTAGGGTCCTCTAGAAAGCTTCTTGTGACCCCAGGAAAGGAATTCCTATCTCCATTCAAGCCTTGATCGTGACTTATGCAGTATGAGTTCCTGGAAAGCCTATGTTGATTCCCACATGGATCCATTTTCTTATTAAACTCAGAAACTGTGGTCTAAAAATGTTAAAGCATAACTTTCAGCCTGCATAGCTGCCATCTAAAGCCAGCTGCAGCTCAGTGACAGCTCAAATCAGCCATGGTAAATACAAAAGCTTTCATCTCTTCCTGTCCTATTTTGGTTTCAGATGGTAGTTCTCATTTGTTGCCACATTGAGCACCAACACGTTCAGGATTCAATGTGGGCCTCTTCGTGTTTCATACCTCAAGTTCTGTAACTGCAGAGATAGGAAAGCTATGCCCATAGAAACCAAATGAAAACAAATAAGAGTACAAAAAGAGTGTTCTTGTCCCAGTGCCCAGTGCCCGGCAGGTCTAGGCTGGCCACTCCATAGTTTTAAGTGATAGTCTGGACCAAGCTGCCATAGTGGAGATAAAGAACAGAAAGGAGATGGCTTAGCCTCTTCCTAGATGAGGAATAGTCTTGATCAGCTTGTTGCTAATCCATGCTACAGAATAAAGGAAGCAGAAGGAAGCCCACCATATAGGAGTAGGAAGTGAAGAAGAAATGGTGAGGCTTGTTATTGCCTTTAGAGCATGGTGTCTTCACCTACTAGGAAATGTGGTTTGGTGAATATCTCTGGCTGTCTTCAATCAGATGGGTTTTCCTTCCTTCCTTCGGGGAGAGATATTAAGTGGAGACATACAAAAGAGGGGCTAGCTATGTCTCTCTTTACGGGGCCAAGGTTGAATCATGGTTTAAGATGCAGAAAATTTCTCCTCCCCAAGTAAGAAATGTCCATGAAGGTGACACTTTTTGTGACTGCGTTCTCTGCGGCATCTGACACTACCGACCTCTACGTTTTCTACTCTCCCTGTGGTGAATGCTGTATTTTTCTGGTCACTGTCCACAGCTCTCACTCACTTTTCTTCAGTTTTTTATTGTTGCCTTTCCTCTAACTGGGTCTTAAATATGGGAAGCTCTTCTCTCTCTCTCTCTCTTTCTTTGTGTGTATCTCTCTCCTTCTTTCTCTGTCTTTCTCTAGCTCTGCATATTCTGGCTGGATAATTTCATCCACTTCCAAAACACCAACTCAATTTTCATGTTGTTCTTTTCTGTATCTTAAACTCTTGATTATCTCTTAATTTACAAAACTAATTTTCCAAATGCTTTCTAAGTTGGCTACAGAAAGTCCTCGCTTGCATCTTAGAATCCACATGTCAAACCAAATTTGTTGACTCCATCCCTGTTCCCCCAGTTTTTCTACTCATTGCCCTCCATAATCTCACTCCTCTCCTGCTGTTTCCTATTCCAGTTAATGGCATGCCTACCTAAATCCTTCAAGCTTAAATCAAATGCCTTCTTCTTCTTGAAGTCTTTCATGTCATGTTGGTTAGAACTACGAGCTATTTTCTTTGCACAATATTTGCTTATTTTTCTTTCTTAGCATGGATTTGCCAAGAACCATGTAGGGTCTGAGATTATACATCACTGGCAAGCTAACTAGTTAGCCTAACATAGTTCAATGGATACTGAGATAGGATGTAAAGCTCCAGGGTCAGAGACAAATGCTTTTATTGTTTACAGCACAACAAACTCTACGAGTTTCATGTTTTCATTGATTACCTTGTCCTTGCCATGCTCCATGAGTGAGAGGCAGAGGGACCTAGGTGGGTGCTGAGCATGCAGCAGTTTTGTGCCACAGCTGAAGAACTCTGAGGCTAGAAAACCTGGATCTTTTATAATGGCTGAAAGCAAAGCTTCCCGAACTTTGCCTGAGAGGGAGACATTATATTTATTATGCAGGACAGTAAATAAACCTGTCCATTGTTCCATAAGCAAATACTATCTCTATTTTTCATTTCATTGTCTTAGTCATGATACAAACATCCTTAAAAAGATAGTCAAGGACAAAAGGATAGTTAGTACCTCTTGTCATAGATGAGAAGAAACATGAGAGGTCCATGGAGAATTGGCTTTCAGTAGGATTTACCCTGCCTTGTATTGTACTAAGTATTTAAAATTTTTCTCTACGTGTCTCAAATGTAATCTCTGTAATGTTGGAAATTGTGGGTAATTTAGGATTACTTTTGATAAAAATAATCAACTGGATGAGGATCCAAGATGGCTGAATAGGAACAGCTCTGGATTGCAGTTCTTAGCGAAAATGCAGAGGGTGAGTGATCACCGCATTTCCAAACGAATTTTTACTGCCCACAGACCAGGAGATTCCCAGGTGGGAAAGTGACATGAGTCTCCAGCATGACTGGTTCAGCCAGTGCAGTGGATCTCTGCACAAAAATTCAACAAATCTGGGCACCGTTTCAACTGGTGACTGGAAAGCCTGGGAGACAGAGTTGCCCATTCAACTGTAAAAAAGGGGGCTGAAACAGGGAGCCAGGAGATCTGGCTCAGCTGCTCCCACCATGACAAAGACCAGTAACCGAAATGCTCTGGACTGAGAGTTTCACAGCAAGTACAGCTGGACCTGGGACTGTCCAGCTTTGGTGGGGGAAGGGCGTCCACCATTACCAAAGCAGTCTACCACTGCTGAGGCAGCCTGCCATTACCGAGGCAGTCCAGCATTACCGAGGCAGTCCAGCATTACCGAGGCAGTCCACCATTACAGAGACAATCTGCTATTACTGAGGCAGACTGCCATTACTGAGGCAGTTCTAACTATACCCCTATAAACAAAACTACAAGGAAGTTCACACAGCAGCTGGGCAGAGCCCACAGCAGCTCAGCAATGCCTCTGCTGGCAGACTGTGACTAGGCCACCTCCTCGCCGGGCAGGGCATCTTTGAAAAAAGGCAGCAGAATGACAGGAACTAATAAATAAAGCCCTACCTTCCCGGGACAGAGCACCTGGGAAAAAAAGGTGGTATGAGTTCCACTGCAGCAGACTTAAACATACCTGCCCATCAGCTCTGAACAGAAAAATGGAACTCACAGCTCAGCACTTGAGCTCCTATAAGGGACAGACTGTCTCCTGAAGCAGCTCCCTGACCTGTATAAAAAAAGAGACATTTTGTAATGGAGCGCTAAGGCTGACACCTGGCAGGTATCCTTCTGGGACAAAGATAACAGAAGAAGAAACTGGCAGCAACCCTTACTGTTCTGCAGCCACTGCAGGTGATCCCCAGGCAAGCAGGGTCTGGAGTGGACCTGCAGCAGTCCTACAGCAGGGGGGCCTTACTGTTAAAAGGAAAACTATGAAACAGAAAGAAATAACCTCATCATCAACAAAAAGGATGTCCTCGTAGAGACCCCATCTGAAAGTAAAAAACCACAAAGACCACAGGTAGATAAATTCACAAAGATGGGAATAAACCAGTGCAAAAAGGATGAAAATACGCAAAACCAGAACGCCTCTCCTCCTCCAAGGGATCACAGCTCCTCACCAGCAAGGGAACAAGGCTGGATGGAAATGAGTCTCATGCATTGACCCAAATAGGCTTCAGAAGCTGGGTAATAACAAACTTCTCAGAGCTAAAAGATTATGTTCAAATTCAATGCAAAGAAATTAAGAACCTTGAAAAACGGTTTGACGAAATGGTAATAAGAATAAACAGCTTAGAGGGCCCACTGAGCTATTTAACATTTAAGCCATCAGTGGATGGCAAAGCTAAAAGAGCACTGTATCACACACCCTATGGGGCTTCAGGGGTCGCAGGTACCCACCTAGACACTGCCAAGGGCCACACAGTTTTGCTCCTGCACACACTGGCCCTGGCTCCTGCACCCACTCACCTGTGCTCCCCCTCTGTGAGGCAGCAGGACCCAGCGGGTGTAGTACGCCCCTGCCAGCACCAAAGCGGCCTGCTAGTTCTAGAACCTATGCACTCCAGTTCCTGCACCCACCCATAAAGGGGTCAGGAAAATTTCCTGCTTCAGAACTAATTAAGTCTTTTTGATTAATTAGATATAGAGATGAGGAAAGAATTACTGAAAGAATCCCATATTTCTGATTTGAGAATCTCTCTGTAAGGCAAGCCTAAAATTCAAAAAAGTACATCCTTCCATTGCTCATCCCTAAACTAGCACCTTGTTCTCTTAGCCATTTGTCCACATCTACCTTAGGTTGACCCCTGAATTCTGATGCTCACCAAAACCCATAGAGACAAGCTCCAAGAGTATAGGACCCAAAGATAAGAAAGCTTTTGAGATAAGACGTGCAGTCCTCCAAGGGCACACTCTGCACTTTGGGCCAGGACCTCAACCCACTCAGCGCAGCCTCCAACTATGGGATGCAATGCCTGGAGGTGAGTCCCACCTCTCGGTCCCAAAGCCACCCTGCCAGCACCCAACACACCTCTCTGCCCTTCAGGCATATACCCCTGCCATTATCCCTAGTTTAAAGGGAGGACGAACTTCTTTGCTTACTGGTCATGAGAAAGCCCCTGGCCATTTCAAATGCAAGATCAAACCAAAGTGTAAAAGTGAGCCTCCACCACGGCCACTTGGGAATCCACACGTCAAGGGTAAACCCGTACTGCTGCAACTCATTAAAACTTTGGTCTTCACACTCCAATAGTCCACTTCCCAGACTCAAAACTGGATATTGGCTAGTCCTAGACCATAGACAACAGGGATAGGTAAATGCTAATGCCTAGTACAGTAACGACCCAAATAAATATGACCCGAATATGAATGAGCGGCGATACAGATTAGAAATTACAGTCATCAAAGTACAATGACATGTGTAATTTAGCACATTACAAAAGAGTGTTGCTATAGAAGTGTGGATTATTTTCTTTAATGGTCTTATCTTGTTCTCAAATTCTCTTTTTTGTGGACGCAGAGGCAGAAAAAGGGTCTTAGAGTTGCCAGTTTAAAGTAATTCTGTTTAGAGTAAATATTGTCTTTCTGAAGTCAAGCTGTTTCTTCTCTCCTCTCTGCCAGTGGAGCCAGGGGTTTTTATGGGCATAGGATCTGGGGCTGGGAGGCCATAGGTGGTTTTAGGAAAGGCAACATTCAAGAGGAAAAACAGGGATGCATGTTCTCACTTTGGGCCATCGTTCCAGGCTTGAGGGCGGAGCTGGGAACCTGCCCTCTTCTGTCCAGAATTTCCCCGCCTCCTGTTCTTGGATATCAGTTCCATTTCCAAATACAATATAACTCAACATTTTCCTTCTTCAACATTTCCTCTGCCTTACTTCTAGCTGCCATAATTCCCTCCAAATGTTTTCTATGTTTTCATTGCCCATCTCCAATTAATGGAGGGAATAATGGGCAAAGTGATCTTTCCATAATGTAAATGTGTTCTGACCACACTCTAGAGTAATCCTACTTAAAACCATTTACAGGGCCGGGCGCGGTGGCTCAAGCCTGTCATCCCAACACGTTGGGAGGCCGAGGCGGGTGGATTGCTTTAGGTCCTGCTTCACCTCCTTCAGAAAGTTTATTCTCTTTCGCCCCAACGGGGATAGGACCTGTTCATTTTGACACCACTAGCATACTTACACACATTTGTCACAAGTCTTAAACTGCACCGTTATTGAAAATTTACCATCTGACTGAGCTTCTAAAGAGGGCCCTATCAAAACCCAGCAGATGTTCAATAAATGTTGCATGAATGACACCCTGTGACTATTCTCAAAGTCCAAATGCAAGATCATTTAGGAACACTTGTCAAAATGTTTTTGTTCCCTGAGATTCTGTTTTGGGAAGTCAGCAGTGGGGGTCCAGTTCCCTCTGCTGCATTTTGATAGTTCCCTGAAGTGCAGGGATTACACTGATAAATCTACCATCGCTAAAGGGGACTTTCCTTCTAGGGGTCTATCTCTGGAATGATAGGGGGCGCATGCATTTCTCCAGGCCAGCAACTAAACTCAGAAAACGTTTATTGAGTGGATGACAAAACGATAGGTGAGTAGGTCACAGGTCCTAGCAACTCCCACTGCTTCCAGCCGCAGAAACGGCCCTTTCAAGGCCAGACTCTTTGGCAGGACCTTCCAGCGAGTGGAGTCACTCTGAACTACGTTTCCCAGGATTCCAAGGGAGCCGCGCGCAGACGCACTAGGAAAATACGGCGGCCGTCTTCCTTCCAGCAATTTGCAGGTCACTTACCCTCGTCCCGCCCCGGCCACTCCCCTACTCCTCCAGTCCGGCAGTCCCAGCCCAGCGGCTCTACTTGTGTGTGTGTTACTGCAGGCCTTACTCATGGGCTCACCGCTGAGGTTCGACGGGCGGGTGGTACTGGTCACCGGCGCGGGGGGAGGTGAGCATGCGAAGGTTGCAGGCTGCCAGCCTTGCTCTCCTAAGGGCTGCTGGCCGCCCTTTGCGGGCCCGGGATACGCGCTCAGCCGCAGCTGAGGTGTCGGCGCCAGGGCTGTTGGTGGTGACTGGGAGTTTGGGGACCGAGCGGCTGCACCGGGTGGTGGCGGTGGGGAGGGGAATGGCACCGAATCTGCTGAGGAGGAGAGAGCCCGGAACACCTGGTCCCTCAGGCAGGTACCGCAACTCGGTGTAGGCTTCCCAAGGGGACGGGCCAGGCTGGGGTACCGGTTGCGAAACTGGGTGAAAGTTCTTCCTGACTCTTACCTGTGGGCATTGATCGTCACTTTTACTGCAGTTAACGCTCTTCGATCTTTGCACAGTCTTTTAAAGGACTGAAAAGCCGCGAGGGGCGGGGGCTGTAATTCGCCCCAGCTCCTGAAAAGTCAGTCGTTCAGTGTTGCTTTCCCTCTGTCACACGATTTTAAGTTCTTGAGAGGGCCTTTTTAAAAGAGGGCGTCTCCTAAGAGCCCTCCCTGTTGGAGTTTATACTCCAAGTTGGAGTCTTGGCAAGGGTTGTAAACTCAAATGCGGACTTAGGTCAGGCGCATGATGGAGAGAGAAAATGGGAGTACAACGTGGAGGGACACTGAGGAACTGGAAAGCAGAGACTTCCCAAATGGCCCAGCCAGTGGGAAAGTTTCCTGTATTTCAGGAGCGGCAAAATGGAAAATTGTTGTGTAAAATAACAACATTTTTAAAGGACGAAAAACTAAAATCACTCATACCCGCATAGATGCTGTGCAGTGAGATTTTACACTAGTTTCTCGCCAGTGAGTGACCTCTGTGACCTCCAAGTGCAGGGATCTTGACATATGCACCTTTGATTCTCCACTGGTAGTGCCTTGTGCCTGGAAAGGGCCTAATGCATGAATTATTTGAATTACATATTAAACGTTACAAACTGTGGAATTCTGTCAGTTAATTCCTGTGTACTTTGATGTCTGTGTTGATAAAGTGGATTCTTATGCTGCCTTTCACAAAATGCTTTTTCGTATTTATTAATAGCCAAGTATTTTATACCCATAGCTGTCTGGTTATATCTCGATGTATTTGGGTATACCCATACCTTCTAAATGTTTTTAGGAAAACGTTTTGTTTATACTTTCCTTTTGATGGAAATAGTGTGTTTTAAAATGGTTGGTGTTTTAAATCTTTCCTGACAGTTCTTGGATAATTTTCATGCAGAAGGTCCAGGGATTACATTCTGAAAAATTGTTTTACCATTGCTAAGGGGACTTTCCTTTTCAGGGGCTGTATCTGAAAACCATTCAAGAATAGGGACTGTTTGTTTTGATGCTGTTAGCGTACTTACACATGATATGCAGTACATTTTACACCAGGACTCAGTACACTTACACATGCCCACACATCTGTATTTAAAACCAGTTCATGATACAATATGTAGTACTTGCGTTGTATCCTGAAATTTTTCTATTCTGTTTTATTTATAAATTTTAATTGCAGTCCACAAAATTGATTTTGTGAAACAATGAGTTGTGACTAGACAGTTATGAACTTAGCACCTGCTGTTCATAAACTGGTTAAATTCTCTCTTACTCGTTCAGAGTGGATTATTTTTATTTATTTATTTATTTCAGAGAAAAAGTTGTACTCTGTAACCCAGGCTGGAGTGCAGTAACCCAGGCTGGAGGGCGGTGACCCAATCATGGCTCACTGTAACCTTGAACTCTTGGGCTTAGGTGATCCTTTTGTGTCAGCCTCCTGCCTAGCTAGGACTATAGGTGTGTGCCTCCATGCCCAGCTAATTTTTAAATGTTTTCTAGAGATGGAATCTTGCTTTGTTGTTCAGGCTTGTCTCAAACTCCTGGCCTCAAGCAATCCTTCTGCTTGGATTAAATTCTAAAATAAGTTTGGTAATATTTTCTAGTTTTGGAAAACGCTGTGTTTTTAGTGCTTTTTGTTTGTTTGTTTGAGTCAAAGTCTCACTCTGTTGCCAAGGTTGGAGTACAGTGGCACAATCTCGGCTGACTGCAACATCCACCTTCCCATTTCAAACAATTCTACCTCAGCCTCCCAAGTAGCTTAGGGTACCAGGTACATGCCGCCATACCTGGCTAATTTTTGTATTTTTAGTAGACAGGGTTTCACCATGTTGGTCAGGCTGGTTTTGAACTCCTGACTTCAAATGATCCACCCACCTCTGCCTCACAAAGTGTTGGGATTACAGGTAGGTGTGAGTCACCATGCCTGGCCTTGGGTTCTTTTTTGGAAGGGGCTAATAACTTAGGGTTCTTAGTTTGTTATTTGTATACGTATAGATTAATTTGTACTAAATGCAAATTGTTAATTAAATTTATTCATTTGTCAATAAAATTTATCAATTAACTTAAAATGTAAAAAATATACACATACTAAAAAATGTAAACAATCCAGAAAAACAATCCAGAAGTAAGCCTTCCACCCACCCCTTCTTGCTAGCCACGCAGTTCTATTCTTCAGAGGTAACGACTAATTGCCAGTTTCTTATGTATTCTTCTCGAGATTCTCTATGCCTATAAAACTTCTCTCTCGGCCTGGCATGGGAGCTCATGCCTGTAATCCCAGCACTTTGGGAGGCTGAGGTGGGCAGATTACGAGGTTAAGTGATTGAGACCATCCTGGCCAACATGGTGAAACCCACTCTCTACTAAAAATGCAAAAATTAGCTGGGCATGGTGGCAGGCACCTGTAATCTCAGCTACTCAGGAGGCTGAGGCAGGAGAATTGCTTGAACCTGGGAGACGGAGGTTGTAGTGAGCCGAGATCGAGCCACTGCACTCCAGCCTGGCGACAGAGTGAGACTCTGCCTAAAAAAACAAAAACGAAAACAACCCTCCACCCCCCATCAAAACGTGTCTCTCTCTCTCTCTGTATATATATATTATTTCTTTTTGAATATATAAACTTATACCTTATAGCTTTGAGTCAGAATTAAATATTTTTTGTGTTTGATGACTGTGTAGTCAAGGTTCAGGGCAGGATGCAGAAACCACTAGATATTTTAAGCAGTAAAGGATTCAATGTAGACAATTAGGTTTTAGAGAGGTCTTAGGATAACTTCTGCATCAATAGGAAATTGATCTGTTAGAGGAGGCAATACCTCTGAGGCTGTCACTGGAGCTGTGCCACAGCCCAGGTAGCACTGCACTAGGGACCTGAAGTATGGAAGCTACCATCTGGGGATTAGGGAGTTGAATGAAGAAGTTGCCTCTATAGTCATTGTTTTTTAATATCGAGGAACTTTCAATTAGCTTCTTAACAACAGCAACAGCTAGAACTCTCAGTAAGGTGACCTGTCTCACTTCCACCTTCTAAATTTTATGCAGATGCATCAGATGGTGGAACCCAATCCACAGCATCCTAGCAGCTAAGTAGAATGGTAGGAAATGGTAGTAGAATAGGAAAAAATACAGTTTTAAGTTTTCCAACCTCTGCAAGCCGAAGAGAGTGGTTAGGTTGAGAGTGCCAATGATAAGATAGGTTGAGAGTACCATTAAAACATAATTAATTGCTCACCAGTTTTTTAAAATGGGGATTGAGTTGAGTGGACCAAAGAAACTATGCTGACATTTCTTCAACTTTCTGATTATTTTGTTTTTGATTAGGATTGGGCCGAGCCTATGCCCTGGCTTTTGCAGAAAGAGGAGCATTTGTTGTTGGTAAGTTGGTGTATTTTTCTTTTTAATCCATAGCTGATAACTGACATACAATCTTCACAAGCTACCTTTGTTTTTCTATCAAATAATTTGTCAAGGTTGAATTTTATCCTTAATTTTTACTTTTGCCAGAAGGTTTTACCCCCAACTAAGGCTGTCTTTTTAACTTACTTTTAAAAGTTAATAAGTTTCACAGATTTCCCAACTTAACAGAATTGATAAATAAAGGCTAGAGGGTGGGCATGGTGGCTTGTGGCTATAGTGCCAGCAACTCAGGAGGCTGAGGTGGGAGGATCGCTTGGGCCCAGGAGTTTTCGGCTATAAAGAACTATCATTATGCCATTGCATTCCAACCTAGGTGATGGCGTGAAACCCTTTTCCTCACAGAAAAGGGTGGGGACAAGCATTTATTGTATAAAAGGAAATTCTTTTTTTTTTTTTTGAGACAAAGTTTCACTCTTGTTATCCAGGCTGGAGTGCAATGGCATGATCTTGGCTCACTGCAACCTCCGTCTCCTGGGTTCAAGCAATTCTCCTGCCTCAGCCTCACGAGTAGCTGGGACTACAGGCGTGCGCCGTCATGCCCAGCTAATTTTTTGTATTTTTAGTAGAGACGGGGTTTCACCATGTTGACCAGAATGGTCTCGATCTCTTGACCTCGTGATCCACCCGTCTCGGCCTCCCAAAGTGCTGGGATTATAGGCGTGAGCCACCGCGGCCGGCCAAAAGGAAATTCTTGACTTTAGTAAATTGTGGGCTGTAATTTTTTGAGGTGGGAGATTAACCTACTGGTGTGAGATCAAAAGAGAGCCCAGTAAGAAATAGCAGAATTTTGAGAGCTGGAAGTTTGGAGTCAAGGTATCTAAAATTTGGGTTTCTTGTCTCTTTCATCAAAACTTCTCAATTGGAAGCTTTAAAAAAAATTTAATTGAGGGGGCAGTTACATGAGTTTTTGTTTAGTAGTGGAGGAGTCAGATATATTGAAGAATCCCAAAGTGGGAGGTTTTAGTAATCTAAATGGTTTGGACTGACCTGATGTGCTTGACAGTTGATGTGGACGCAGAAATGAATTTGTCCACAACTAAGCCTTTGTGGGGAATAACTAAATGAGTACTAAGTGCAGAAGGATATATAGGATCCATTGTTTATTAGTGTATTCCCTGTGATAAAATTATGGGCCCACGATGACCTTCTATTTCAGCTTTCTGACATCTTATGAGGCAATACAGAGAGATGAATTTTCATCAGTTTGTTCAGGGAGATACACATAACAAAAGAGTGAGCAAGCAATCACGTTTTCTAAACAAAGAAGCCCTAAGCTGAGCATTTAATATCCTTTTCTCCTTCAGTGTGGGTGTGTAGCTTATCTTTATGAAAGGAACACAGACACCCTGGATGTTCCTTGTTTACGATCATAGCCACTATCTGCTAATCCAGTCTGCTTCTTATAGCAAGGACGAATTTTGACTTTGTAGTATTTGGACAGCAGGTATGTATTTCAGGCCCTCTTTGTCAGATTTTCCCAGGAATAGCTTGCGTTGAGGCCTAAAGACACATGCTGTTACTGTTTTTTCTTTTTCTTCTCTTTTTTTTTGTTGCTATTTAGTTCTTAGTATTTTTACTTTATATATTTTTCTTTTTTCTGCTTTACTTTATGTGTTTTTATTTTTATCTTTTCTGCTCAATTCCACAAGTTCAAGGATCTTGTTTTATTTTATCTACTAAAGGACCTAGAATATTACCTTGTGCAAAGAAGGTACTTTATTCATTGGTTCTTTTATTCTTGAAACAGTCTTTTTCGGGGGAGGGACTGGTGTGTTTGAGATTGGTTGAATACATTTCTTGTGTGTGTGTTTTTTTTTGTTCTTGACTACAATATAAACTTAGTTTATAAACTTGTTTTATAAAACATTTTTTAACAGTGTGTTCATGTGCATCAGTTTTCCTTTATTTCCCTGTCCTTCTGAATTTCTTAAATTCAGATTAGGAATGTTTGAATTCTAAGAAAAAATTAAACGGAGAGGCTGTGTCTATCTATTCTGTCATTGCATTACTGTAGTAGGGATGATAATTGTGTCAAGTCCTGGTAAAAGTCCAAGAATACGGAAGAAAACTATTTCCTAAACCTGGTTGAAGAGCCAGATTTAGTTTAGTGTTAAAGGGGAGAACTCAGTCTTTGTGGAAATGCAGAAATTTTGAGTATGTTTTCTATTCCTTTTTAGTCTGTGTCTTAACTGGGAACTTTCTAGACCACCAGTGGATTGTCTTCTTCCCTGCCACGCCACTTTCTATGTTAGCCTTTTTACATGTACGCGATAGACACTCTGTTTCCAGGTTGCTTCACATGCGCTAATTTTTTTCTTTTTTTTTGAGGCGGAGCGTCCTTCTGTTGCCCAGGCTGGAGTGCAGTGGTGCAGTCTCGGCTCACTGCAACCTCTTCCTCCCTGCTTGGATTCAAACAGTTCTCTTCTTCAACCTTCTGAGTAGCTGGGATTACAGATGCCCGCCACCACTCCTGGCTAATTTTTTATTTCCCATCTAATTTTTTGTTGTTTGTTTGTTTTTAGTAGAGATGGGAGTTCACCATCTTGGCCAGGCTGGTCTTGAACTCCTGACCTCGTGATCCACTTGCCTCAGTCTCCCAAAGTGCTGGGATTACAGGGATGAGCCACCATGCCTGGCCCACAGACACTAATTTTTCCTATGTTAAATTTCTTCTGCTCAGCAAAATTTTTACCTGGGTAAGCAAAAAATAGTAAAGAAGAATAAGCAAACTTAGGATGTTATGATGACATCAGAGTGTCTTGCTTTTGGAAAAGTGACCAATCAGATTGCCCTGACTAGCTCAGAAGCTAGTAAGAAGTAAGGCCTTAAGAAATAAAGTAGCTTTTTTCTTATATGTCATCTTTTGCTATGTTATGGCTACATTTAAAACAACCTCTAAATCTCAGTGGCTTACAATGACAAAGGATTATTTCATGCTTCTGGTCACCTATGATTCTTCTTTGTGTGTCTTCCTAATTTCAGGATTCCAGCTGGAGAAGCAGCTCCTATCTGGGACATTGCTGTTGCTGGGGCAGAGGGAAAATAACAATGGATCTACTTAGCGGTTCTTAAAGCTTATTTTTAGAAGTGGCCTGCCACTTCTTCTCACATTTCATTGGCCAAAGGAAATCACCAGGCTAAGCCCAAAGTTAGGGTATCACTTAAGATACTCTCCAATTGTGATTGCCCTGTTGTATATTCCATAATATAAAGCTCATGGAATATTTAAATTTGGTATAAGAACTGCTAAGCCTTAGGCTGATACTGCGAAAAGGGACATTTGCTTTTGTGTAAATTACATCTTTCGGGAAATGCTTGCTCATATCTTAAGTAGGATGTTGGGAATTTGGTAGTTTTGAGGCTTCTTCATTAGGTGAACTGTATCAGGTTCTCTGAATAGTAAGTTTTATTTTGAGTACATAAACACAAGAAGAACTGACAAGGAGGAGCAAAAGAACCCCTTAGTACAGGCGTCCCCAAACTACGGGCCGTGGGCCGCATGCGGCCCCCTGAGACCATTTATCCGGCCCCCCGCCATACTTCAGGAAGGGGCACCTCTTTCACTGGTGGTCGGTGAGAGGAGCACAGTATGTGCCGGCCCTCCAACGGTCTGAGGGACAGTGAACTGGCCCCCTGTGTAAAAAGTCTGGGGACGCCTGCCTTAGTAAGAAAGGCAGTTCTACTCTTGAACTGAAGTAACACCTTTGAGTAAATTAAATTACAGTCCTTTAAAGTAAGATTGACATGCTTTTTCCGTGCTGCAGTTCCATAATAATGATAAAGCTGAGTCTTAACTTCCTGTGTGCCGATGCTAGCGCCAGTGTTTTTAACCACTTTTAACTTCCAGTTCACAGCTGGAAGGTGAACTGTAGTGGGGAAGGTGCATTGCCTTTGAAGTCAGGCCAAGCTTTAAAATCCTGCCTAATTACATGACCTCTCTTTTTGTAGCGGTCTTACCTAACTTCCAGGATTATGGTGAGGGTAAATGACACAAAATTAAAGACTTTTGGAAAGGGAATAGAGGAAAAGAAAGGAACCAGTATCAGTGCCTGCTTACCGTGTGTGAGTCACTCTGCTCAAGCACTGGATATATCAATTGAACCTGAGATCTTGTTGACTTAAGGCACATCCCAGCCCCTTTATACATGTTTCTCCTAGATGCTTAGAGTAAAAGCTCGTGACTTAGTCCATTTTCTGTTGCTTATAACAGAACACTTAAAACTGGATAGTGCATTTTAAAAAAGGTATTTATTTCCTACACTTATATATGCTGAGTAGTCCAGTGTTGAGGGGCTATATCTGGTGAGGGCCTCTTTGCTGGTGGGGATTCTGTAGAGTCCCAAGATGGCACAGGCGTCACACAGCAAGGGACTGAGTGTGGTGACTCTGGTCTCTTTTCCTTTTCTTATAAAGTCGCTAGTCTCATTCCCATGATAACCTGTTAATTTATTACCCAGTTAATCCATTAGTCCCTGAATGGATTAATGCATTTATAAGGGCAAAGCCCTCAGGACTCAATGACCTTTTAAAGGCCCCAACTCTCAATACTGCCACATTGGGGATTAAATTTCAACATGAGTTTTGGAGGGGAGAAATGTTTAAACTATAGCAGGCTGCTGTAGGCACTGATATACTCTCTGCAATGATAAGTATAGTACTTTACTTAGTAATCAAGAATATATACTGATTGGATGAGTTAAACTTAACGTAACACAGGGAGAAAGATTATAAGAAAGCACATGTGAATTCTAGCTTGTAATAAATGAGCCATCCATAAAATACCCACGTCTCCCTTAGATACCTCTGTGACTATCACCAATCTGGGTTATGGGGGAAAACCTTTGAGTAAATTTAGAATAGCTCTTAGCCATCTGTCGTTTTAAGAGCTGGAGTAGTTCTTAGCAATTTGTTATTTTGTCATTTGCCAGTTTTTTACAAATGTATTAAAGTTAATACACTTAACATTAAATAGATTCATTTATTCATTGAACAAGTATTATTAGGCATCTATTATGTAGCAAATACTGTTCTAGATGCTGGAGGAATATAGTGGGAATAAAACAGAGTCCCTGCTTTCATGGTGTATATATTCTAGTGGGGGGCAGTGGAGAGGGGCAGATAATCAACAAACACATACGTAAAAATAGATAAAGTTCGGTGCCATGGAGAAAAAAATGAGTGAATGTTGAAAGAAGACTTTTAAGGAGAGACTGCAGGAAGTGAAGGAGTGTGCTTTGAGGAGATCTGCTGCCTAAGCATCCCTGGCAGAGGAAGCAGCTGATGCCAGGTTACTGAGGCCAGAGCAGACATTGTATGTTTTAGGGTTAGGAAGGGGGCCAACGTGGTTGTAGCAAGCAAAGTCATGAGAGGGACAAAGGTGAGAGATGAGGGCAGAGAAGTCAGAGAAGGCCAGATCACATAGGACCTTTAGTTTGGAGTAAGGACTGACTTTTACCCTGAGATGGGGAGCCATTAGAGGTTGTGAATAGAAGAGCAACATGACCTGATTTAAGGGTGAAATAGATCAATCTCATTGCTGTTTGGAGACTAGACTGTAGGGGAGCATGAATGGAAGTGGAGCAGGAAGATGGGCACACTGAGATTTATTAGCTATTAATACATTTGTGTATGCTTTGTAATTTTCCATAAAAAAGAAGTAGCAGCAGAGAGACCAGTTGGAGGTTTTTGCAGTAATCCACATAAGAGATAGTGGTGGTTTAGATAATGTGATGGGGATGGAAGTGGTGCAAATAAGTTAAATTCTGGATATATTTTGAAGGAAGCTATGGCAAATTTTTTTTGAGATGGAGTTTCATTCTCGTTGCCCAGGCTGGAGTGCTGGAGTGCAATGACACGATCTTGGCTCACTGCAATCTCCGCCTTCTGGGTTCAAATGATTCTCCTGCCTCAGCCTCCTGAGTAGCTGAGTTAACAGGCATGTGCCACCACATCTGGTTAATTAAAAAAAAAAAATTTAGTAGAGACAGTGTTTCTCCATGTTGGTCAGGCTGCTCTTGAACTCTGGACCTCAGGCCCACCTTGGCCTCCCAAAGTGCTGGGATTACAGGTGTGAGCCACCATGTCTGGCCCAGTTATGGAAAAATTTTTTGATGGTTTTTATGTGGATTATAAAGGAAAGAGAAGTCCAGATGGTTCCAAGGTTTTTAAGTCAAACATCTAGGAGGATAGAGTGGCCATTTACCGAGACAGTAAAGACTGAAGGAGGAACAGATTGGCACAGAGGATACAATCCTATTCGACTTTCAGATGGAGATATTAAGTAGGCAGTGGGATATAGGATGCTGTAGTTGAGGGGACAGGTTGAGGCTAGACAGAGAAATCTGAGTAATCTCTGTTTATAGATGTTATTTAAAGCCAGGAGACTAAGTCAGATTATCTGGGTAGTGAGTACAAATAAACAGGGAAAGAGGTTGAAGGACCGAACTTTGAATGACCCAGTCTCTCATTTTCCGTTTTCTTCTCCCTTTAAGGATACATTTGACACCTTCTTATTGTTGAGGCAAAGTCAATTAAAGGGACCTAATTTAAGATACTGCTGTCTAAACTACCATCATATGTTGGAGTTTTTTCAAATATTTAGATGCAGTTACGGCCATTCTGGAAAAGATTCCTGAGGAACTAAGATGATTGTATCCTTCTACCGAAAGTGAAAACAGTGTGACAACCCTGTGTTTCCCATTTCCTTGGCTGTAAAGAAACTTAAGGGTAAACCTGACACTGTCTTCAACTGGAGTAACTACCATTAGCTTATGCTTTGTACCATTAGCTTGTCTTTCCTTAACATAACATGTTGTTTAATTTTTCCCATCTTTAATAGTCCTGTTGCACATGCATTTTTAATTTAAATCAGTTCAAATAGTTTTGATAGCATTAAGGACATAAACATAATACAGGAATAAAAATCTCCATTGGGCCCACAGCTCTAAAGTCAATGAAATAATTCTTAATTCTATTGTCTACCACAGGAAACTTTATCAAAATGGAAGGAAAGACATCAAGCATGGAAATAGGAGGCTGGGTGTGGTAGCTCATGCCTGATTCCCTGTGCTTTGGGAGGCTAAGGCAGGAGGATTGCTTGAGGCCAGGAGTTTGAGAATAGTCTGGGCAACATTGTGAGTCCCCATCTCTACAAAAAAAGAAAAAAAAAGAAAGAAAATGGAACTGTGTGGAAGGACATCCAAGAAATGGTTAATAGCAGGTACCTAGGTATCTCTGGGAGAGAGTAGAATAAGGGCAAGGAGTGAAAAAGGACTTCTTGAATATACATGGCTTGAATGTCTTTCAAAGTATATGAATAAGGTAAATAACCCCTTCAAAAAGGAAATACATTTGTAATATTTTATTGCCCTCTTATCCTTATATATGTTTCTTGGGTTAATCAGCACAAAGAATGTCACTGTTGGTACATATAAAAATTATTTCAATTTTGTAGAATTGGAAGCAACATTTTACTTTGGAAATAAAATAGTTTATATATATGTCATTGTTAATGGATACAACTTTGTTGGTGACAGATCCTCGGATTGAGTGTCTGTATATGTGTGAACATAAATATGCATAAATGTTATAAAACACTCTTCAAATGTAAAGCTTTATAACATTATTACTCTTGGTAATAATGGTAAGTGGTAAGTTAGAAATTGGTGTATAAACAATTTTCCACATTGATATATAGCAAAAAGAAGGAACTTTGGGTTAAATTGAAGCATTAAAATGAGGCTAGGCTACGAGGTATCTTTAAAGTTATGCTGTGGATAATAGGAAAATCCACTGTGAATTATGAGCAAGGGACTGACATATTATAAAGGCCTCCTAAAGAGTACTACCCCCGCAACAGTCTGCTGATAACCTGGGAGGTTAAGAGTGGAGGCAAAAGACCACCTAGGCAGCAACTGCAGTTACCTAGGAATGAAATTACAGAATAGAGAAGAAATGGATATAGCTAATTTCTTGAAAGAACTGGCAAATCTTCACTGCATAAACTGTCTAATTTAAGGGTCCAAAGCACCCAGCGCAGTGCTGGATACAGAATGGCAACACAGTAAATATTTGAAGAATCCTAATGAAATTGATGACAAGATCTGATGACTGAGTGGCATGTGCTTTTCAGAAAAGGGAGAAGAGAAAGAGTACCTGGGACAAGTCTCACCCAGCAGAGAAGTGACAGAAGGGGATGGGGGGCAGTTTGAAGAAGATGATGTTTGGTTTGCTTTGATGCTTTTTTTTTTTGATATGTGCCTGCAAAGTATAGGATATATTCCCTCAGCTAGTTTAGCAGCCCTGGTATCAGGAGACTCAAAGCTTATTTCTTGCTGTAGTCTTTGGTGCCCTTAGAGATGGCTAGGGTCAAGGACAGAGAAAAAGAACAAGAAAACCAGCTTCTAAGAATAAAGACCTGTGTAGCAAATAGAATTTTTAAGGACAAGTCCAGACTTCTTAATCTGGTTTCTATAAAACACTGAAAAACAATGTACATAATATCCGTCAAGTAATATTGGTGCTCAGATATGAACTTTATTACTCTCTCAACATTTCAGTAAAGGAATTTATGATCCCTATTCATATGTAACAATGAATTAAAATCTTTTTATAAATAAGTGACACTTAGAAATATATGAGAAAGACAAGTATCCCAAATAAAATGTGAACTAAACAGCCAAAACAGTAATATAAATGGCCAATAAGCCCGTGAAAATAAAATGTTACTTTACTTGTGCTCAGTAAAATGTAAACTAAAATAAAGAGCTACAAATTATAATCATTTAATTGTCAGACTGAAGACCATGATAACCAGTGTTGTGAGGATGTGGGGTAACAGGCATTCTCACAAACACATGGTTCCGTTTTCAGGCTGTTGATGCCTAATAATTTGGTACCTTGTACTTAGTATTTATTTACCTACTTATAAAATACTTTTTATTAGATCTAAGTGTGTTTTTAGAACTCCCTGGATCCTGGCTGGGTGCAGTGGCTTATGTCTTTAATCCCAACACTTTGGGAGGGTGATTGAGGAGGATTGCTTGAGGCCAGGAGTTCAAGACCACCCTGGGAAACATAGCAAGACCTGCTGTCAGTAAGACCTACTGTCTTTGCCAAAAAACAAAAACAAAAAGCCAGGTGTGGTGGTACATGCTTATAGTCCTAGCTACTCAGGAGGCTGAGGCAGGAGGATGGTTTGAGTCTGAGAGTTTGAGACTTCAGTGAACTATCACTGTGCCACCGCACTCAGCCTGATTGACAGTGACACCCTGTCTCAAGAAATGTCACTGTCACCCTGTCTCAGTGACACCCTGTCTCAAGACTCAGCCTGGTTGACAGTGACACCCTGTCTCAAAAAAAAAAAGGATTTCCCAATATTCTTACATTTCCAATATAGCATGTATTTGACAAAATTTTGGGAATGCTTTTTAAGAAAAATCTTCTGTAGTTAATAGACTATTTGAGTCACTGATTTATTTAAAATGACAAAAATGAGGAAAGATTTATGTTAAAAGGAAACTTTCAGGGTTATGAACTGGATTTTGTATAGAAAATTTACAAATGTATCACACTTTGGAATATTTCGATGATTTCAGCTGAGAAGACTTGACCCTTGACTATCATAGTCTTACCATTTTTTTGCTACCTATTTGAAAGCCATTTATTTGAGTTGGTGGTTGGTTTATCTTTTCCTTCGTATCTTCCCCAACAAATATGATTTCTTTTGTCGTAGTGGAAATAGTGATCTTTTTAGGGTACAGGAATCTTGCTTAAAGCATTAAAGAAGCAGAGTGGTATTGTAGTAGGTCCAGTTTCTAGTGTAAACTTTGCTGTTTCTTATAGGCTGGAGACCTGTGGTAAGACAACTTTTTCCAAACTGTTTCCTTATTTGTGAAAGTAGGAACAGTTGTTACTGCCAGTCTCTTAAAAGGCTATCTGGAGATTAAATGGATCAATGTACATAGTGGTTTTATTGAAATGTGAAGTACACACATAGCAGTATAAGTTGTTATTACTACTACTAGAATTTTAGCCGTGCATTTAAGTGGTAACGGTGTCAGATGTTATGGGTACACATCTCTTTGTATATAGTTGCAAAAAGTATTTTTAGCTTATTTAGCTTCCACATATGAGTGAAAACATGCTGTATTTATCTTTCTGTGCCTGGTTTATTTTACTTAACGTAATGTCCTCCAGGTTCATCTATGTTGCTGAAAATGACAAGATTTCATTCTTTTTTTTTTTTTTTAATGGCCAGGGAGTATTCCATTATGTATTGTGTGCCACATTTTCTTTATCCATTCATCTGTTGATGAACACTTAGGCTGGTTCCATACTTGACTCTTGTGAATGTACTATTGTAAACATGGGAATGCAGATACCTCTTTGACATACTGATTTCCTTTCCTTTGGGTTGTATATACCCAGCAATGGGATTAATTCACATGGTATTTCTGTTTTTAGTTTTTTTGAATAACCTCTGTACTGTTTTCTATGATGGCTGTACTAATTTACATTTCCACCAATAATATGTTAGAGTTGCATTTTCTCCATATCTTTGTCAGTATTTGTTTTTTTTTTTTGTGGGGGGGCCTTTTTGATAGTAGCCATTCTAACTTGAGATGATCTCATTGTGATTTTTATTTGCATTTTCTTGATGATTAGTGATGCTGAACATTTTTTCATAAACTTGTTGGTCATTTATATGTCTTTTTTTTTGTTTGTTTTTTGAGACAGAGTTTTACTCTGTCAACGAGGCTGGAGTGCAGTGGCATGATCTCAGCTCACTGCAACCTCTGCCTCCTGGTTCAAGCATTTCTCCTGTTTCAGCTTCCTGAGTCACTGGGACTTCAGGTACCTGCCACCACACCTGGCAAATTTTTTTGTATTTTTAGTAGAGACGGGGTTTCACCATGTTGGCTAGGTGGTCTTGAACTCCTGACCCCCAATGATCTGTCCACCGCAGCCTCCCAAAGTGCTGGGATTACAGGTGAGAGCCACCATGCCTGGCCATTGAGAAGTGCCTATTCAACTAATTTGCCATTTAAAAAACAGAATTATTTATTTTTGGTATTGAGTCTTTAAAAAAATATGTTTTAGATATTAATCTCTTGTTGGATAAATAGTTTGCAAATATTTTCTCCCATTCTACAAGTTGTCTTTCACTGTTGATTGTTTTTTTTGGTGTGCAGGAGCTTTTTAGTTTGATCTAGTCTTATTTGTTTAGTTTTGCTTTTGTTGCCTTTGCTTCTGAGGTCAATTTATAAAATTTTTGCCCAAACCAATGTCCTGAAATGTTTTCCCTATGTTTTCTTCTAGTAATTTCATAGTTTCACATCTTATGTTTAGGTTTTTAATAAATTTTGTGTTGTTTTTTTTATATGGTGAGAGATAGGGGTCTGATTTCATTCTTCTCCATATGGATATCCAGTTTTCCCATCACTGTTTATTGAAGATACTATCCTTTCCCCCATGTATGTTCTTGGTACCTTTGTAGAAAATCAATAGGTTTTAAATGTGTGGATTTATTTCTGTGTTATCTATTCTGTTCCATTGGTCTATGTATCTAGTTTTATGTCACTACCAATGCTGTTTTGGTAACTATAGATTTATAGTATATTTTGAAGTCAAGTAATGTAATACATTCAGCTTTGTTCTTTTTGTTCAGTATTGCATTGGTTATTTGGGATCTTTTGTGGTTTCACGTGAATTTTAGGATTTTTTTTTTTCTATTTCGTTGAAGAATGTCACTGGTCCCCTGGTTGTCTAGTGGCTAGGAGCAGCAACAACAAAAGAATGCCACTGGTATTTTGATAGAGATTGAATTGAACCTGTAGATCACTTTGGTGATATGGCCATCTTAACAGTACTAATTATTCCAATCTAGGAACATGGGATGTCTTTCCATTTTTTGTGTCCCCTTCTGATTTCTTTCATCAGTATTTTATAGTTTTTATTATATAGATCTTTTGCCTCAGTGGTTAATTTATTTCTACGTATTTTATTGTATTTTTCCGGTGATTATAAATGAGATTGCTTTCTGGTTTCTTTTCCAGCTAGTTTGTTATTGGTTGATATGCTTTGGATGTTTTTCTCCTCCAAATCATGTTGAAATGTGATTGGTTTGACACCAACCTGTTGGTGATAAATGAGTTCTCACTCAGTTAGTTTATGTGAGAGCTGGTTGTTTAAAACAGTCTGGGACCTCCTTCTTCTGTCTCTTGCTCCCACTCTTGCCATGTAATGCACTTGCTCCCCTATTGCCTTTGCCGTGATTGGAGACTTCTTGAGGGCCTTACTAGGAGCAGATGCTTCAGCCCTGCCTGTGCAGGCTGCAGAACTGTGCTCCAATTAAACCTTTTTTCTTTATAAATTACCCGGCCTCAGATATTTCTTATAAGAATGCAGAAACAGCCTGACACATTGGTGTATAGAAATGCTACTGATTTTTGTATGTTGATTTTGTATTCTGCAATTTTACTGAATTCATTTATCAGTTCTAAGAGTTTTTTTGGGTGGGTCTTTAGATTTTTCTCTATATAAAACCTGTCATCTGTAAACAGGAACAGTTTGAAGTCCTTCTTTTCTTTTCTTTTCTTTTCTTTTTTTTTTTTCTACCTGAGGTCAGGGGTTGAAGACCAGCCTCATCAAGATGTCCTTCTTTCTAATTCGGATGCCCTTTATTTCTTTCCCTTGCCTAATTGCCCTGGCTAGGACTTCCTGTACTATGTTGAATAAGAGTGGTGAAAGTGGCATTTTTATTTTGTTCCAGTTTTTAGAGGAAAAGCTTTCAACTGTTCCTTGCTGAGTATGGTTAGCTTCAGGTTTGTTATATATGACCTCTATTGTATAGAGGTACATTCCTTCTATACCTAATTTGTTGATAGTTTTTATCATGAAGGAATATTGAATGTTATCAAAGGCTTTTTCTATGTCTCTTGAAATGATCAGATGGTTTTTCCTCCTTTATTTTGTTGATATGATGTATCACATTTATTGATATGCGTACATGGAACCATTGTTACATCTCTGGGTAAATTTCACTTGATTGTGATGTATGATCTAATTGGATTCACTTTGCTGGTATCTTGTTTAGGATTTTTGTGACTGTGTTCATCAGGGATATTGGACTTCAGTTTTCTTTTTTGTTGTTGTTGTGTCCTTGTCTGGTTTGGGTATCAGTGTAATGCCAGCCTCTTAGAATGAGTTTGGTTGAAGTCCATTCCCCACCTTCAATTTTTTGAAATAGTTGGAGAGGAATTGGTATTAGTTTTTCTTTAAATGTTTGGTAAAATTCAGCAGTGAAGCTGATACTGCTCTTTTCTCTCTTGGAAGACTTTATCAGTTGTAAATGTCTTTTTTTTTCATTGCTGATTTTATTTATTTGTGTGTCTTCTCTTTTAATCTAGCTAATGGATTGTCAGTTTTGTTTATCTTTTCAGAAAACCAACTTTTTGTTTCAGTGACTTTTTTTGGTCTCAATTTTATTTCTTCTCTGATCTTTATTCGTTATACTGATTTTGGATTTGGTTTGTTCTTGCTTTTCTAGTTCTTTGAGACACATTTTTAGGTTGTTAATTTAAATTCTTTCTACTTTTCCAGTGTAGGCAATTACTGCTATAATTCCCTCTTAGTACTGTGTTTCATAGGCTTTGGTATATTGTGGTTTTATTTTCATTTGTTTCAAGAAATGTTTAAATTTTCTTCTTAATTTCTTTGCTACCCCATTGGTTACTCAGGAATATGTTGTTTAATGTGCATGTATTTGTACAGGGTCCAAAGTTCTTGTTACTGATTTCTAGTTTTATTTCATTGTGGTTAGAAAACCAAAATCATATCAAACAAAAAATTTATTGAGACTTTTTTTTTGGCCTAACTTATGGTCTTTCATGGAGAATGTTCCATGTGCTGATGTGTATCTGCAGCTGTTGGATCGAATATTCTGTTAACATCTATTATAACCATTTCATTTATAGAACAATGGTCTGTTAGGTAAATTTTGTTTATAGAGCAGTTTAAGTCCAAAGTTACGTTGTTGATTTTCTTTCTTGATGATCTGTCCAATGCCATGAGTGAGGTATTGAAGTCCCCAACTATTATTGAAGACTATCTTTCTCATTAGATCTCGTAGCATTTGCTTTATATATCTGGGTGTTCAGTGCTGGGTGCATATACATTTAAAACTGTTATGTCCTCTTGCTGAAATGATACCTTTCTCTTTACATAATGACCTTGTTTTTCTCTTCACACTGTTTTTGATTTAAAGTCTGTTTTATCTGATATAAGTATATGGTTGACTCTTGAACAATATAGGTTTGAATTGTGCAGGTCCACTTATACATGTGTATTTTAAAAGTCAAATATCAGTAGAAAATACAATATTCATAGGGCGTGAAATTTGCGCATATGGAGGGCCTACTTTTTGTACACATGGGTTTCACAGGGCCAACTTTAGGACTTGAGTATGCACGGATTTTGGTGTGTGTGGAGTGTCCTGGAACAAACACCTTGTGCATACTAAGTTATGAATGTAGTTATCCTGCTTATTTTTTGTTTCTATTTGTGTAGAATTTCTTTTTCTGTTCTTTCATTTTCAGTTTGTGTGTGTCTTTACAGGTAAAGTGAGTTTCTTGTAGGTAGCATATAGTTGAGTATTTAAAAAAAATTATCCAGCCAATCTGTATCTTTTAGTTGGGAAATATAATTCATATATATTCAAGATTATTACTGATATTATTGATTATTAAGAACTTCTGTCATTTTGTTAATTTTTTTTCTGGTTGTTTTGTATGTTCTTTGTTCCTTTCTTTATCTTTTATTATATATCTCTTCAGTTTGGTGGTTTATTTTGTAGTAATAAAACTTGATTGTTTTCTCTTTCTCATTTGTGTATCTGTTCTACCATTGAGTTTTAAGCTTTCACATGTTTTCATGATGGTAGTTCATCCTGTCACTTCCGTATGCTGGATTCCCATAAGCATTTCTTGTAAGGCTGGTCTAGTGGTGATAAATTTCTCAGTTTTTTCTTGTCTGGGAAAGACTTTATTTATGAAGACTTTATTTATTTATTTATGAAGGATAGCTTGCTGGAGTAGTATTCTTGTCTGGCAGGTTTTTTTTTTTTTCCTTCTTTCAGCATTTTGAATATATCATTCCATTCTTCTGGCTTGTAATGTTTCTGCAGATAAATCTGCTGTTAGTTTGGTAGGGATTCTGTTATATATGACTTGATGCTTTTTTCTTGCTGTTTTTAATATTCTCTCTTTGTCTTTGCCTTTTGACAGTTTTACCAGAATGTGCTTTGGAGAGGACATTTTTTGGTTGAATCCATTTGAAGACCTTTGAGTTTCCTAAATCTGGATGTCCACCTTTCTCTCAGGACTTGGGGAGTTTTCAGCTAAAATGTTTTCTATGCCTGCCTTTGCTCCTTTTTTTAACTCTCAAATATGTAAAAATTTGTTTAGTTAATGTTGTCTCTACCATAGGCTTTCTTCATTCTTTTTAATGTTTTCTTCTTTTCTTTCTTTCTTTTTTGTCTGACTGGGTTATTTCAAAAGAACTGTCTTTGAGTTTACAGATTCTTTCTTTTGCTTGATGTAGTCTGTTTTTGAAGTTTTCAATTATATTTTTAAATTTCATTCATTGAATTCTTTTTTGTTCCCCTATCAGATGGGTAATGTGCTTATTTCATGGCAAAGTTTGAGGGAGCCATGTCTTACACGAGTGTGAACACCCTATCATCACACTGCATTCATTGAATTCTTAAGCTCTTTTTAAAAATGATATATATATATATAAAATATATATGCACATATAAAGTATATATCATTTAACGATATATATATCTTTTTGTTGATTGTCTCATAGATCATGAATTGTTTTTCTGATTTTCTTGTATTATCTATCTACATTTTCTTGTATCTCACTGGATTTCCTTAAGATTATCATTTGAATTCCTTTTCAGGCATTTCATAGATTTTTCTTCTATTTAGGTTTGTTACTGGAGAGTTGTGTTTCTTTGGAGGTGTCATGTTTCCTTGTTTTTTCATGTTTCTTTTTTTTAACTTAAAATAATTATTTAAAGAGAAATATCTTTTAATATTTATTCATTCATTCACTCACTCACTCAGAGACAGGGTCTCACTCTATCGCCCAGGCTGGAGTACAGTGGCACAATCTTGGCTCACTGCAACCTCTGCCTCCTAGTTCAAGCAATTCTCCAGCCTCAGCCTCCTTAGTACTGGAACTACCAATACTAAGATGCCCACCACCATGCCTGGCTAAGTTTTGTTATTTTTAATAGAGATGCGGTTTCATCATGTTGGCCAGGCTGGTTTCGAACTCCTGACCTCAAGTGATCCACCTGCCTCGGCCTCCCAAGGTACTGAGATTGCAGGTGTGAGCCACCACACCTGGCCTGTTTTCCCATATTCTTTTGTTCCTTCATTGATGTTTGTGTGTCTAGTAGAAGAGTTGCATCTTTCACTTACATGCAGTAACTTTTGTAGGGAAAGACTTTTCTCTATGAATCAGTTGGGTTGGGTGTTTGGTTTAGCTTCTGGTTGGGCACAGAAGTCTAATGGCCTTGTGATTTCTTTGGCTGTAATCCACATTAGCATATCAGCAATGTCTGCATGTACTTCAGTGGCCTTGACTTTGGTGTTTGTGGAGACAGTGACACAGTTTTGCTGGGGACAGGGATTGCCAGATGGGTTAGCCTCAGTCCCTGGTGGGTGAGCATGGTGCATGGTAGATCCTCCATGACATTGCTGCTGATGTCAGTTGTCTTGGTCCATATGGGGCACAAGTGGCGCATGGTTGCTCTACTGCCAGATAGATCATGGTTGCTTGAGGTGACAGATGCTGGCGAGGCTAATTCTTGGCCCCTGGGGAATGCGTATGTCAGCCTTTCCCTTTCTAGTGACAGCTTCTCCATTGTACTTGAATGCTTGAATGTCTTTTTTTTTTTTTGAGTGTAGGGTGCTGCATGGATTTAGGTGCTGAGGTCATGGTGGTATCACTGAAACTAGCTGAGGTCATGATCCTGCGGCCTCCTGTGTGGACATGGTGGGATGATGGCAGATGGCACCCCTAGGATGTGGAGATGTCTGGTCTATTGGCCTCCAGGTCAGGATACCCACCAGTAGTGGTTCCATTCCCCAAATGGTGTCATATTGTAACTGCTTGGGTCTCGGGATGGGAGGACTCAGCATGTGTTCCGTCCTTTTCAGGAGCAATTCAGCTGTGTATACTCCAGGCAGGTCCCTATACTGAGCCTCAGGGTCTGTGAACTGTGAAACTCTTCGGTAGCTAAGATTATAGGTATTTGTGATGGTAATGGTGACTCTTTGGTATTTCCCACTTAACCTTCTACTCACAATGGGAAGTCCCTGTCAGCTCAGCTGATTCCAGCTGGATGCTTCACTTCCTCCTCTAAGCTGCCATGCAGAGTTTCTGTGCCTCAGAGAGTTTTTGTCGCTTTCTTGCTGAATTTTTATGTTCTCCCTTGGACATTCTACCTGAAGTGCTGTTATTTGTTGTTTTGGTCCTTCTTTGCAGTGGAGACAAGTATTGGGCACCTCTAGTTGGCCATCTTCATGACATTTAACCAGTATTTAGAATTCTAGTTAAGGTTTTAATCTCTGTGATTTTGCTCTGGTGATAGTGGGATGGCTGAATGTGTGTCAATTTAGTGATCTTTAATGTAGAGATTTGTTTTAGATATATTTACCCCAGTATTATTTAACTGCCTATCATTGATCTCAATAAATTATTTATCCGGCTTTCAATGCTTGCCTGCTTGGTTGCGCTTTGTAAAATTTCCACTTGGGGGTAGTGTTTCATTGAACAAACAATTCTCTCTTCACTTAAGTATCACATTTTCTAATTTGCTTTTGAACTTTCCTGTGCTTAAAAAGAGTCATAAAAGACGATTAGCTACCTTAAAAATCTTGGTATTTTTAAACTGGTTGTTTCCTGTCATTTGAATAATTGCATTGAAATGTACAATTAATAAGAATTCAGTCTTCTGAGAATCCTAACACTTTTTCCATCACTTGAGGTGTAATATAAGCTTCTTTCTATTATTTTGTGTCTTTGTTAGATTTTTATTTGCAGTAAGACTTACACGGTCAGAAAAAAATCTCAGCTCACATTTTGAAAAACTCATTTCCTGTTTTAAAAAAGTTAAGTGAAAATATATGTGCCTTAGCTGATTTTTAGGCATTGGCTTTTTCTCTGTATCATCCTGTTACCTATTTATCCAATTCCACTTTCAGCCTTTATCCCAATTTTAAAAAGAGAAATTTTTCAGAGGAAAAAAAATGGTGTTTAAAAAATTGTGCTAATCATAACTATTACATTTTCATATATACCATTATGCTATTTATTAATTAGTAACTTTTTTATTACTATAGTTTTCAAAATCTATACAATAACCTCATGGAGAAGATCATTTCACAATGTAAATTCTTCATTTCAAGCAATTCTCTTAAGTTATGTTTTTCCAAGTTATTTGGCATTTACCTATGTATCTTTTTATTTGTTTTTGCATGTTATTTTGTAAATTTTTTCATAAATTATTGTGTAAGTTAACTTTGTTATTTGTTTCTATTTGGTTGTGTTGGCTTGGATGTATACTTTATGCTAAACTCTGTGTTTTACTGTGGCCATCACATACTTAACTTTCGATAGATTATAAACTCTTTGAGGGCAAGCACTATTCTAATACATTTGTGTGTCCCTCTGTAGATTTTCTTGCAAACAGTAAATTCTGAATTAATGTTGGTAAATATATAATTGGATGTAGGGAGATGTTATATGGTAAGTGTGATCAGTTGTTAAACATATGAACATGAAGTTATGGTATAAATTAGATACCAAATATATATTGAGTCTGTATGTAATTTTTGACCTCTTTTATTTCTTTTGTTCTAGACACTGTGTGTGTTGTAAAAACTGAAAATATGATTTTCTGTCTAATATTTTAAGCTCTTGCCTATTTTAAAATAACCATTCTTAGACATAAAGGCTTTCTTATCATGAAGAAATTATTTCAACACTGTGTGCTTAATTTTTAAAAACTGTTTTTTATCATGGTAGTAAGAATACTTACGAGATCTATCCTTCTAACAAGGTTTTAAATGTACAATGTAGTATTGTTATAGGTACTATGTTGTATAGCATATCTCTAGAACTTATCTATCTTGCATAATTGAAACTTTCTATTAATTGGTTAGCAACTCTCCATTTCCAGCTTCTCTGTAGTTCCTGGCAACCACTGTTCTATTTTCTGATTCTATGTGTTTTGATATTTTAGATAGCCCACATAAGTGGACTCATGCAGTATTTGTCCTTTTGTGACTCACTTATTTCATTTCACATAGTGTCTTCAGAGTTTATTTATATTATCACATATTGCAGGTTTTCTTCTTTATAAATGTAGAATAATATTCCATTGCATATATATACCCCATTTTCTTTATCCGTTCATCCCTACATGGACATTTAGGTTGTTTCCACATCTTAGCTATTATGAATATGACTAGTGTTTCAATTCTTTTAAATAAAGACCTAGAAGTGGGATTGCTCAATCTTACGGTAGTTTTTTTCCTGTGTATTTATTCTTAAAATGATTTTCACATTTTTCTTTTCTTTCTTTTTTTCCTGAAAAGTGGGTTAAATCATGTTTTTTCTTCATTGTACTTTAAGTTCTGGGGTACATGTGCAGAACATGCAGGTTTGTTACATAGTTATACATGTGCCATGGTGGTTGGCTGCATCCATCACCCTGTCATCTACGTTAGGTATCTCTCCTAATGCTGTCCCTCCTCTAGTGTTTTTTTGTTGTTGTTGTTTTGGTTTTTTTTTAGCTTTTCTTCCCATCTCTTCCTTTTTTTTCTGGACAGGGTCTTGCTCTGTTGCCCAGGCTGGAGTGCAGTGGCATGATCATAGCTCACTGCAGCCTTGATTTCCCAGGTTCAGGCAATCCTCCCACCTCAGCCTCCCGAGTATCTGGGATTGTAGATACATGCCATCGTGTCGTTTTTTTTTTTTTTTTTTTTTTTTTTTTTTAGTAGAGATGAGATCTTGCTATGTTGCTGAGGATGGTCTTGAACTCCTGAGCTCAAGCAGTCCTCCCACCTTAGCCTCCCAAAGTACTGAGATTACAGGTGTAGGCCACTATGCCCAGTCTTTTTTAATTTTCAAAAGAGGAAAAACACTACATAGTTAAAATTTTCATGAGAAGAACCTATTTTTGCTGTTTCTTTATGTTTGTATTATTTTGAAAATGCATGTGGTGTGTTTAGTAAGATGGGGTAGGGTAAGAAGGAATTGGGCAGACAACTGAAGGGATGTGCTAGTAATTAGAAATTCATTTTCAACACACACACACACACACACATACACACATACACATACACATACATGTACACACACATACATGTACACACATACACACACACATTTTGAAGTCTAGAATTTAATTATTGTTTGCTTTGTTTGCTTATTTTTGTATTACAGTGAATGATTTGGGAGGGGACTTCAAAGGAGTTGGTAAAGGCTCCTTGGCTGCTGATAAGGTTGTTGAAGAAATAAGAAGGAAAGGTGGAAAAGCAGTGGCCAACTATGGTATGGTATTTGAGAGAACTATACTATTTATTTTCCTTCAACTAATGCTGTTTGTCACGTTAATATTCTTTGAGCAAATATCTCAGCATTCCAGTGTAATTATGATTTTGTAAGTCTGCCAAAGTTCTCTGAATACATATTTTATATTTGTGAGAATTTTTTAAACTTTTAATGTAGACTGTTTCATGATTCTAACCTTTGTTCTGTTTTAATATTTTATTAGTGAGCATATGATATAATTAGTAAGTTATTACAGATATGGATATCTCTTGTAAGTTCTGTAGGATAAATAGGATCTGTTGTGTACTCTGACTCACAGAATTTAGAAGTCATTTGGAAGGGAGAGGGCTGAAATTTCATACAAATTTTCCTTTTCCTCAGATTCAGTGGAAGAAGGAGGGAAGATCGTGAAGACAGCACTGGATGCGTTTGGAAGAATAGGTGATGTTTCTTTGTGTTATGGCCCTGATGGAGCAACTTCTGCCTTCCTAATAAAATATTTTTAAGTTTACTTTTATTTACTAAACAGATATCTCTTTCCTCATAATCAAATTTTAAAATTTTATTTATAATTTAATTATTTTACTTGTTTCATAAAGGGCTTAATAATTGAGGTGGCAATTTTATGGATATATGTATTGAATTTGTTTTTCTCCACCTCAAGTGCTTTAAAAAACTTACAAGTGTTTGCTCAGTGCCCTTTTTAAAATAATTCAGTTAAACCTCAAAGGTGTTTACAAGATAAAAAGTAAACCAGTATTTTGGCAATAGAGGACCCAGTGGATTCTTTTGGATACTTATAATGAGTTGGATTAAGATGATCCAATGTCTTGCAAATTACTTAAGATAATTTCTCTATAATAAAAATCTTAATTATTAAGAAGTACTTCAAATTAATTCTTTAGTCTGTTATTTCTCTAGCTAATCTTCCCAGTTTAGTCCCACACACTCTTAATAAAAGTTACTGGATTACTAGTTGGAGACATCACAGAAGATAAGCCCAGCATGTTTACAGTCTGAAAAACATTACTTTTTGTTAATTGAATGTACGCTCCCCTTTTTTGTTTGGTCTAGCATATTTATTTTTCTAATTATGTTAGATTGAACTAATAAGAACCATGTTCACATATCATCTCACAGGGATAGAGACCATAAAAATGTGAAATCTGAGAGTGAAAATAGCCACAAGAAGGCTGAACCTTAAAAACTAATTATTTTCTTTCATAGTGAGAAAATAATTATGTATCAAGATAAAGCATCAGTTTGTAAGTCTAATGTTTTTCTTTTTGGACTTTCTACTTTTGAGTGGCAAGGAAAAATCCAACTTTAACTTGTTAAGTGAATTTTGAGGTTAAGTGTAGAATGGCTTATGGTTCTGAATTCTCAGAACCTAAGAGTTATACTACAGCTAATTCTATAAATAAGTGGACAGAATTTTGATAGAGAGGTGGGAAAATTTACAGATATTAGTTTGAGAGGAAAGTGCTTGATATAATGTGATACTTAGGCTTTTGTGAGTCAGGTTTTTTTTTGATATAGATATAAACTTTTGATAGTACTCTTTACCTATTATATCTACTTTTTCATGGTTAAAAGAAGCCAGTTTTGAGAGAAATGTGATTTGTAAGAAAATGCAAATAAATATGCTTGCTTTTATATGTGACTTGCATCTTTTTATATTGTAGATGTTGTGGTCAACAATGCTGGGTGAGTATTTCTTTTTTCATTTTTAGTGATGTGCATATAATATTTTTTTAAAGTGTATACTCTCCCCCTTCTTACCCTATACAACATCATTTTTTTTTAGAATTCTGAGGGATCGTTCCTTTGCTAGGATAAGTGATGAAGACTGGGGTAAGTTGTTTTTAACATGTCTCTATGGAACATACTTATCCATTTAGCCTTTTAAATATTTGATAAATTCATACATTTATGGAAAAATCTGTTTCTACCTACTTTTGCTGCTAATATAAATGATAAATAAACTGTATACTGAAAATGATGAATAGTTCCAAGTAGGCGCTTTTAAAAAACATTTAATACATTTAAAAATTGTAAAATTATTTGGCAGAAGTTATCTAAAAGGATTTTGTTTCTTCAGGTTTCCCTCTCCCTCCTTTTTCTCCTTAAGAGGTGGTCAGCATTTTCTAGCAGTATTAACTCTTTAACAGCCTTTAACGTACTTACCCAGTTGTGTGAATCTTTTTCAAGAGCAAGAGCAGGTTATGCAAGGAAGTCTAGGGCACTAAAAATGATGGAGATCTCAGAGCAGGGTAGGACAAAACCTGGATGTCATTTTGAAACTTCTAGTAAATAGGAAAGTTTTCCATCCTTTCCGAATTGGAAAGATTGAGTTTAGATAATGAACAAATCACAGTTAAGAATAGTTCTTTTTTATTTTGCTCTTCTTTGTCCTTACTTTCACTGGCCATCAGAACTAAAATGAACAGTGGTGGCTGAGACATTGGGAGGCATGGCAACTGAGGTGAAACAATGGTATCATTGTTTATAGAGTGGGTTTCTGGGGAATATTGCCTGACCATCTTTTGGACAAAGAGTTAATATCATTGATTTAGAATTAAACTAAGAAGAGCTTTTAGTTTCTGCTTCCCTTGTAACAACTGGAGTAGAAAAGAAGCTGAGAAAGATAGGCTTTGCTGGCAAGGGGGCTATGTTGGTGCTTTTCTTGGTGCTGTGATGGGACTGAGGTATTTCCTTCTCTGATTTCATCCTACTAAGCCCACTACTCCTGACTACCTTTCTTTCTTTTTTTTTTTTAAGTTCCTCTTTTCACTCTTACATTCTTCTTCTAATGTACACATGAAAATATTTGTTTTAGCAAAAATTAGTAAGAATGCTTAACAACTTGACAATTAAAATCTAGAGTTGTCTATCTAAATGTTTTGTAAGTGGTCTGTTCATTAGATGGAAATCTGAGAAAACAGGCCTCTCCTTTATGCCCTCATTTGCAAATGGTAACAATAGGGAACTAGTGAATATTTTCTAAGTATTTTTTTAATGAATGATGTGGTTTATTATCATGCTTTAACTGATGTTAGTGTTGAGTGCCAATTATCTTCGTAAAAATCTTAGATGTTTCTATTAGCACATTTTTATATAACGGGGGTATAAACTAATAGTATTTAGATGTTTATAGGCATTACAATTATTTTATAAGTTATGAGGAAAGCTGTCGTAAGTCTGGGTGTGAACTGTTGATTAGTAGCGTAACTGGAACAAAGGCAAAATACTCATTGGGGTGGGACAGTAGGTGATTTTATATATACATTAGGTATAAAATGAACATCGTTGTATAAATACGTTGCTTATTAATTTTCAGACATGCCTATCTAATTTTAATAAAATATTTATTAAAAATAATTTATTGTTTTAGATATAATCCACAGAGTTCATTTGCGGGGCTCATTCCAAGTGACACGGGCGGCATGGGATCACATGAAGAAACAGAAATATGGAAGGTAGAATTGCATGTGGTTGTCAAGGGGGATTGAAGATGTTGTGTAGGGGGGTTCTTGTGTACAGGGAAAGATTACATGTAGTGTTGTGAAATGATTTTTGACATTGAGGAAAACATCTTTAGATATGTACATGCTTTTAACAGATGATTTTGGCACATACCCTCATTAAATTGGTATGATTTAGTCACAGATTGACTGAGCTGGACAGATTTGTATTTACTTTTTACCTCTTTTTATTATTAAAGATTTTCTTGCTGTTCTCTGGCAATTTATTTTATTTTATTTTATTTTGAGACATGGTTTCATTCTTGCCCAGGCTGGAGTACAGTGGCATGAGCATTCACTTTACCTCACTGCAGTCTTATCTCCTGGGTTTAAGCAATTCTCCCACCTCCGCCTCTCAAGTAGCTGTGACTATAGGTGTGTGCTACCATGCCTGACTAATGATTTAATTTTTTGGTAGAGGCGGTGTCTCATTTTGTTTCCCAGACACGTCTCAAACTTGGGCCCAAGTGATCTTCCTGCCTTAATTTCTGGCATTTTAGAAGGTAGTACACACATTGAGGATTTGGCTGTAGCTTATTCTGTAACTCGAATGTTATTTCATATCTTCCCAACTAGGGAGAGATGAATGGCTATTTCCTGCTGGCTCGTGCTAGTCAGACATAAGTTAGTTTTTATAAACTGTTTAAGAATTGTAGGGCCTCCCATGACTGCTCGTAGATAAGTAACTCACTGTGGTCCTGTTAGTACTCTTTTTTTTTGTTTTTTTGTTTTTTTTTGAGACGGAGTTTTGCTCTTGTTACCCAGGCTGGAGTGCAATGGCGCGATCTCGGCTCACCGCAACCTCCGCCTCCTGGGTTCAGGCAATTCTCCTGCCTCAGCCTCCTGCTGTTAGTACTCTTAATCCATGTCCTCTGTTGCACTCTAGTGTTGAGGTCATTCCTGTTAATTTAGGGTTCATGTATACCTAATACAAGCAAGTTGCTTGTGATGCCTGTTTTTGCTGGAGATTTCTAGTTTGTGCTGATCCTGACAGTTTCTGAAAATAAATGATATGATTTATTTTACTCAGCCTAAGTAGAGTGAGTAAGGTTGGGTCAGATTTTGAGATGGCATTGTTTTAATGAGGCATTTAATA
Source organism: Saimiri boliviensis (assembly GCF_048565385.1). NCBI lineage: Eukaryota > Metazoa > Chordata > Mammalia > Primates > Cebidae > Saimiri > Saimiri boliviensis. The sequence goes on along the minus strand of NC_133449.1, from coordinate 190,584,008 downwards.
TTATTCAGAAAGGGAGAGAGGCAAAGTGATGAGGACTGAAAAATTAGAACTGTTTGATCCAATGTTTCTTGCTAACATTTTAACTTACATGTTACAAGGTTATTTTATAGTTGTAAATATTTATTGATTTTGATAGATAGTGAATATACATTCTTACATTTAGCGTGAGTGTAAGATCATTTGGTTCTGGCCAGAGAATCCTTTTGAAACAGTTAAATCTTGTAGTTGAATTTCGAGAGGTTACTTATAAATTAATATTATTTTAGATACATGAATCATGATTGTAAGAAGCTAATGACAGTACACATAGTTGCTTTCGGTAGGTCTAGTAGTACCAAAACAGAGTTAGAGTTCCAATGTTATCGAACTATGGAAAAGATGATATTGAGAGATTGATTTTCTTTTTAGGATTATTATGACTTCATCAGCTTCAGGAATATATGGCAACTTTGGACAGGCAAATTATAGTGCTGCAAAGTTGGGTCTTCTGGGCCTTGCAAATACTCTTGCAATAGAAGGCAGGAAAAGCAACATTCATTGTAACACCATTGCTCCTAATGCTGGATCAAGGATGACTCAGACAGTTATGCCTCAAGGTAAGAAAGCAAGCTTATATTTTTTCAGTGGTGTTACTTACTAATCTACGTGGAGTGAGCTTTGCAAAAGTATTTAATTTTCTGAATACTTAAAAATTATTTTTGTTCAATTTTGAAAGCTTTATGTGTAAATTGTATTCATTGTGGAAAATTTAGAAAAGCACAAAGGAAAAAAAAATGACCCATAATTCTACCACATTGATAAAAACTTTTGTTCTTTTTCTCTGTATAGATATTCATAATTTTTTTTTTTACAGAATGGGGTAATGATGTTCTTCCTGTTTCATAATAATTATTTTAAAAATAGATTATTTTTTAGAGCAGTTCTAGATATACAGAAAAATTGTACAGAGAATTCTTACATACTTTACCTTCCATAGTTTCCCATGTTATTAATCTTTGGTCAGAGTGGTGTATTTATGACAACTGATGAACCAGTATGGATCCATTGTGATAAGCTAAAGTTTATTGTTTACACTGGGATTCATCCTTTGTGTTATACAATTGTATGGGTTTTCACAAATGCGTAAACTTATGTATCCACTGTTACAGTGTCACGTGGAATAGTTTTACCGTCCTAAAAATCCGCTGTGCTTCACCTGTTTGTCTCTCCCCTTTTTCTCCCTGAATTCTCAGGGATTGAAGCTCCTTTCTTTTTATTGTTCAGTAACATTCCATAGTATGACTGTACTACAATTTGTTTATTCATACACCTATTGAGGGAAACCTTAGTTGCTTCCATTTTTTGGCATTTATTAATAAAGCTGCCATAAACATTCATGTGCAAGTTTTTGTGTGGACATAAGTTTTTAAGTTGTTTGGGTAAATACCATGGAGTGTGATTGCTGGATGGTATAAGACTACGTTTAGCTTTGTAAGAAATTGCCAAACCAGCTTCCAAAATGGTTTTATCATTTTGCATTCCCACCAGCAATTAATGAGCCTTCTTGTTGCTCTACATCCTCGATGGCATTTTTTACTTCAGCATTTTGGATTTTAGATTTTCAAATGGATATGCAGTGATATCTTATTACTTTAATTTGCAATTATGTAGTGATGTATGGTATTGAGCGTTTTTTCCTATGCTTATTTGCCGTTTATTTGTCTTTTGTTGAGATGTCTCTTCACATCTTTCACTCATTTTAAAATTGGATTGTTTGTTATCTTGAATTTTAAGGGTTGTTTGTATATTTTAGAAACAAGTCCTTTATGAGATCTATGTTTTACAAATATTTTTTTTTTCAGTCTGTGGCTTGTCTTTCTATTCTTTTAATCTTTATTTTTGAAGGATAAGTTCATTGGATACAGAATTCTAGCTTGGTGGCTTTTTTCTTTCAACACTATATATGGCCATATCTTGGAGATGTTGCAGGTTTGGTTGTAGATCACCACAATAAAGCTAAAATTACAATAAAGCAAGTCACACAAATTATTTGGTTTCTCAGTGCATATAAAAGTTACGTTTACACAGTACTGTAGTTCATTAAATGTGCAATAGCATTATGTGTAGATCTAAACCATATATATGCCTTAACTAAAAAACACTTTATTGTTAAAAAATGCCAGTATGGATAAATAAAGTAAGCACATGCTGTTGGAAAAATGGTGCTGATAGATTTCCTTGATGCATAGTTGCCACAAATCTTCAATTTGTGAAAAATACAATATTTGCAAAGCACAATAAAGTAGAATATAATAAAATGAGGTATGCCTTTATGTCACATCACTTTCCTCTTGGTTACATGGTTTTAGAAAGGAAGCCTGACATAATTCTTAACTTTGTTCCTCTGTAAGTAAGGTGTTTTCTTCCCTCTGGTTTCTTCCAAGATTTTTTCCTTATCTTTGGTTTTTTGCAGTTTGCATATGATGTGTTTAGGTGGAGATTTTTGATATTTATGCTGCCTGGTGTCTTCTGAGATTTCTGTGGTTTGCTGTCTGTTATTAATTTGGAAAATTCCCAGCCATCGTTCCTTCAAATATTTCTTCTGCTTATTTATCTTTTTCTTTTTCTAGGGTTCTCATTGTATGCATGTTATATCTTTTGCAATTGTCCCACAGTTCTTAGATGTTCTATTCCATTTTTCTCATTCTTTTTTTGCATTTCAGTTCAGGAAGTTTGTATTGACATGTCTTCAAGCTGATTCTTTCTGATTCTTATTTTTTTTTACAATGGTTTTGATTTTTAGCAGTTTATTTTAGCTTTCTTTTTTAGAGTTTTATCTCTATGCTTACAATAACCATTTGTTCTTGTGTATTACCCGCTTTTCCCATTAGAGCCCTAAGCACAGTAATCATAGTTATTTTAAATTTTTTTATCAGATAATCTCCAGATATGAATCTGGTTCTAATGTTTGTCTCTAAAATCATAGGCTTTTTCTTGCCTTTTAGCATGGCTTGCAATTTTTTGTTGAAAGTCAAAAGTAATACATTGAGTAATAATAGCAAATGAGATTAATAGGCCTTTAGTGTGAGGTTTTATGTTTATCTCGTTAGGACTGTGTTCATTATTTACTATAGCTATGAGTATCAGACGTTTCTGTTTCCTCTCTGTTCTTTTTTTTTTTTTTTTTTTTTTTTTTAAATACTCTGTTGTCTTTGATTTTCCTTAGAAACTCTTAGTTAAATAGAGTTTGTGTCTTAGAGCTCTCTCACTTGTGATTGTTATTATTCTGGAGCCCGATTGATGGAGCGGTAAGGTTAGTTATGGAGGGGAAGTGTTCTGTACTCTTAATATTAGATCTCCATTTTTTTAGTGGGTGAGAATCCTGGGTTGGGAGCGTCAGAAGAGTTTTTTTAGCCTTTTTCCCCCTTTTTTTCTTTTCCTTTCCTTATTTGAGATGGGAAAGCTAGGTAAGCTCCAATTGTCTAATCACTCTTCCCCTAGGTCAGAGGATGCTCTGGCAAAGTAGTTTCTCTTGAGAGCAGGCCTTAAGTAGAACAGAATGCTCTGAGCATATTTCAAAATGGTTCTTTCCCCTTTTCTTGTCCAAAGCATGAAGGGATTTTTCTCTGATCTTCACTGTGTAGTGGGGAATTCTGTAGGTAAAACTTACGAAAGTGTTGGAGTGCCCCCTAAGGTTGGGCCTTCCTAAGATGAAACAAGTCTATACTCAGCCTCTAGTAATTTGTCAGTTACTGTTGTTAAGTGTTCTAACTGCTTGGGCTCTGGAAGCTGCTGTTCTCAGTAAGCTGGGTTTTCTGAATTTGCCTTTGTCTTCAGTTTTCCCGGTGGTACTTTGCTCCAAGACCTGAATTCTCTGGTGGCGATAAGCAGAGTTGTTGATTTTTAGTTTGTTAAGCTTTGTCTTGGTTTGAGGATGGAAGTAACAACTTCCAAGCCCTTTTTATGTTGGAGTGCAAACTGGAAGTCTAGTTATTATTTTTTTATTTCCTATATCATGAACATTTTCCCATTTAATGATGCAAGGTATCTCTTACTGGTTGCATTTTACCTTATTTAGTTAAATAAAATGCTTTTTGTGGTCATTTCTTTGTGAAAAAACAAAACAAACAAACAAACAAAAAAGACTTTTTTTGTGTGGCTTTCCAATATACATAAGAGTAAAGAAAATTAAGAGCTATTTGTACTCATCATTCAGTTGCAGCAAAGGGTCAACATTTAGCCAATTTTGTTTTATTTTTTTGTCACCTTCTCCCTTTTCTTCTGTAATATTTTGAAGTAAATCCTAGACATTATATTTCACCTAATGAACACTTGGAAATGAATCTCTAACAGACATTATAACCACAGTGCCATTATTACAACCAAACAATGTAACTTGCTAACATCACCTACTACAAAATTCATATTAAATTTTTCTAGTCATCTAGAAAGAGATATTTTTAGAGTTCGTTTAAGGATCCAAACAAGGTCCACAGGCATTTTTTATATCTCTTAAGTTTCCTTTAACACATAATAGTTCATCTTCCCTTTTTAAATAAAGTCCAGCTGGACAGGGTGGTTTGTGCCTGTGGTCACAACTACTTGGAAGGCTGAGGTGAAAGGATTGCTTGAGCCCAGGAATTGGAGTACCACTGTACTCCAGCCTGGTAATGGACTGAGACCCTGCCTTAAAAAGAGAAAAAGCTGTTTGTTCGAGAAACTATTTCCTTTGTTCCATAGACTATTCCTCATTCTTGATTTGTGTTGCCTTTGCACCTTTGTGGAAATCAATCAACCCCTTACACCTGGGCCTGTTTCTGGATTTTTCTGTTGTAATCCATTGATCTGTGTGCCTGTTCTTTTAGCAATATCATGATGTTTTGATTACTCTAGTTTTATACTAAGTCTTGGAATGAGATAGTGTGTGTCTTTCAACTTTCTTTAAAAATATAAAAGTTAAAATTTTAAATGAATAATTGAGAGCCTACCTTTGTTTATTTACTTATATAATATATATAATAGTTGACTATGGAGAACTCTAGTTTTTGGTATTCCTGATTTTTATGTATTTCTGAAAAGAAAATCTACGTAATATTTGAAAAGTAGCCTCTGTGAAATGGTACAAAATAATTGATGGAATTGTTTTAAATATAACTACTTCGTAGAACACAAATACTTGCAGCACCATTTATTTTCCACATTTGAACTAACAAGCATTTTAGAACTTGGGATTTGTAATACTATAGCAATACTTTGCAGCCTTTGCTAAGTGCTGTGTTTAACCAGTTTTCTTTAGGGTAGAATACCTATTTGGACCTGAGATCTAATTTTTTCCCCTGTTTCTTTGATAGCAGAGCCATTTTTAAAGTCCCTTATTCTTTAAAAACTCTTTATGTTCTCATATTCGTGTCAAAGGAATTCTTGTTAAAGAATCATATTATGTGAAAGACATACAATTTATTTGTTTCCTTTTAAGTATAATACTCTATAGACAAAAAACAGTATAAGTTATAGATAAGAAATAAAGCGTAAAAATATAATGAATTTTCTTGAACTCACTTTTCAACCCAAGAATTGGAACATTGCCAGTAACTTGCATCTAACTTTGTAACTCTTTCTACCTTCCTGCTTCATACCAACAGACAAACCACTAGTTAGAATTCGTGCTTGTCATCCCTTTGTTATACTTCTGCCTTTAGTCACTTTTTGCTGTGAGTTCTAGACTCTTTGGGAAGCAGTACATTTTCAAGAAAGTATGTTAAAACTTTAGGTTTTAAATTTGTTTTCCTCTGGGTGTATGCTACCATTTATTTGAACAGTTCTGGACCACTAACGACATTAGGTAAATGTTTAATCTGTATGCCAACCATGCTCTAGTAAAAGAAGTTTAGAAAGTAAAGACTACTTTAGACAAAAGACTTACTCCTTCTGGATCTGTTTTCTTTTCCATAAAGTAAGAGAGTTGTAGGTCATTTTAAAATTACTCTTAATTTTAGGACTATTATTTCTAGTCCTAAAATTCTGTTACTTTAATTCTGCTTTTTTCTTAACTCTTTTATAGTTTAGAATATCTGAAAATTTATTTTGATCAGAACTTTTTCTTCTCTTCCTCTAAAATATTTCCTTATGGGCAGTTAAAGGAAATATTTGTTAAAGAACCAGATATTATTAGTAATGTGTGGAAACATTTTTGCTATTTCATTTCCCCTTTGCAGTATACTTGATGCATGAAAAGTAGTATGTATAACTTAACGTGTTTCTTACATGAAATAAAATATAACCCTATAATGAGTATCCGGGAACTAACTTTCCAAGCTCTATTAGTTATTTATTGCTGTGTAGTAAACTACTCTAAAACTTAGTGGATTAAAACAGCCAACATTTATTGTCTCACTCAGTTTCTGGGGTCAGGAATTTAGAGTGGCCTAGCTAGGAGCTTCTGCTTCTAGGTCTTTAATGAGGTTTTGGTTAAGGTGTTTCCTGGTACTCTAGTCATTTGAAAGCTTGGCTTGGATGATTTACTTCCAAGCGCATTCATGCACGTGGCAGTTGCCAAGAGTCCTCCGTTCCTTCCTACCTGGTGTCAGGAGGCCTCAGTTTCTCACCATGTGGACTTTTCCATAGGACTGCTCTTGACATGGCAGCTGGCTTTCCCCAGAGCTAACGATTTGAAGGAGAGAGTCACCAAGACAGAAGCTGCAGTGTCTTTTATAACCTATTTTAGAAGATATGTACCATCACTTTTATTGTGTCCTGTAGATGACACAGACTAGCCTTGGGACACTGTGAAAGAGGACTACAAAAAGGACACAGGGGTCATTGGGAATCATCTTAATGACTTGCTGTTATGCAGCCCCCAAACTGGAGCATTTCCGTAACTTGTGTCTATTTTTGTTATCTTTTATACCTCACTCCATTTCCTTCCCCAAGAGGTAATTGCTTAGAGAATATTCATTCCCTTACTTTTAATTTTTAAAATCAGAATTACATGGATAAACACTTTATTGTTTGTTTTTCTTGTTTTTGATCTTTTTGACATTGTCATTTAAACATTTTTTTACTTTGGGAATTGCACTTTGTCTTTCCATGCAATTTTAGGGCTCTAAGATTTATATGTAGCTGTGGCTCATTTGATTTTATTGCTGCAAGTCTATTATGTGAATGTAATTCTTATTAATGAACATATGGGTTGCTTTTTAATTAATTTGCTTTTATTTTTGTACATGTGTTCTGGATCACAAGAACAAGAATTTTTCTAGGATATGTACTTCGAAGTAAAATTGTGAGTCAGGGAGGGTACAAATGCTAATCAATAGTTCACTTTTCTTTATATTATATTTTAAATTCCAACATTTTTATTCCACTGTAGTTCAAATCTGATGTTTCTTTTAACTTTTACTCATAGTGGCTTCCTTTCATTTTTTGCTTGGTGATTTCTAATTATCAGCTCTTTACCTGATCTTATTCTGTGTTCTGAATTGGCAGTGTTTTCTTTCTTTCTTTTTTTTTTTAATTGCATTTTAGGTTTTGGGGTACATGTGAAGAACATGCAAGATAGTTGCATAGGTACACACATGGTAGTGTGATTTGCTGTCTTCCTCCCCTTCACCTATATCTGGCTTTTCTCCCTATGCTGTCTCTCCCCAACTCCCCACCCCCTGCTGTCCCTCCCCTGTTTCCCCCCAGCAGACCCCAGTGTGTGATGCTCCCCTCCCTGTGTCCATGTGTTCTCATTGTTCAACATCTGCCTATGAGTGAGAACAACAATGTTTTCTTCAGAGAAAATCTGTCTTTGCTACTGCTGGTTACCAGGAGGCATAGCCAATTTTGGTCTGCTTCAGTTTTCCTTAAGAGTTGAAGTTCACTTTAGTAGGTTTGGACCCCATCTTGATGCTGGCCTACCTCTGAGTACCTAGGTGTCAGTATTGTTATTCGTGTCATTCTCAGGGCAACCCTCCCTTCCTTGCAGCATGGCACTAGGGACTCTTCTATTTTTTTTGTTTTTTCTGATTGGAGGATACTTTCTCTATCTCAGTAATGCTTTAAAATAATCTCATTTCTGGAAACAGAAGTATTCTTCAGAGTACTTGGCTCACTATAATGCTAGATATCCTGACGTCTAGTATTGTGGAAGAAACATTGGGTTGAGTAAGTAAACCTTTCTGTTTTTTATTTCATGTAACTTGATATTTTAATAGTTATGGGACTTCTCTGATCTTTTATTTACTCTCTTGAGGTTGGTTTTCATTTATAAAATTGAGTTTAATGTCTATTAAATCTTTGTCTGACTAACCTAGGAGTTTGAGAATGAACTGGGAAGCAAGAATATTTGCTTATATTGTTAGTGATAAAATAGAAAATAAACTGTAGGGCAGACACATTTTTTTCTATGTGGCTTATGTTCTTTTCTTTTTTCTCACCTAACATAATAGATACTACTTTGTTGCATTTTTAGATGTGTTTATTTTGCATGCAGTTTGAAGTTAGGCAACTCAAATATCTGAATCTTTATACATAAATATCCTTTACATTCAGTTTTGCCAGTGGATATATGGAAAATTAGAGGAATGTTGTGTATTGAGATGAATGGGTATATAAGTTAATAATTTGTTTTATTGTGTAATTTGAGATGATTGGAGTTTTCCTTTGTTTTCTTCCCATGCATATAATGAGAATTAAAAAACCATGCCACTGGAATGCTTGTGACTTGAGAGCTTTTAGAGGCTATAAAGTGAAGAGTTTTTGGAACTGCTTTTTAGTTTACAGGGACTATATATACCAACTTTTTTACTTTAGCATATTAATACAAAATTGAATTTTGTCATTTCACACTTTTTGCATTTATTTGATCTTTCAGATAAAATTGTATGGTATTTAAGGTGTTATATATAAGATACAAATTGTATCTCATTTATGCCTTGGAAAAACTTGGTGGAATAGGAAGCGGAAGCATTTAAATTACTAGCTTACTGATGAAAATACAGGCCCAGGGAAGTTGAATGATGAGCTCAAGTTCCTAAGTTGCTTACACAGCAGGGTCAGTACCAAAATCCAAGTCTTTGTGTTCCTTATGTAGTACCTTTCTGCTTCACCAACCTACTCACAGAAAGGGTACAATGGGAAAGAGAAGTTGGTTAAGGGCTACCAAAGTGAAGTTAGATAGAAGGAATAAATTCTAGTATTTGATAGTACAATAGACAAATTATAGTTAACTATAATTTATTGTATATTTCAAAATAGCTAGGAGAGAAGGTTTGTAGTGTTCTCAACACAAAGACAAGATAAATGTTTGAGTTGATGGATATACCAGTTACCTTGATTTGGTCATTACACATTGTATAAGGTATCAAAATATCACATGTACCCCCAAAATATTTATAACTATTATATATTAATTTTTAAAAAGTTAAAAAAAAGTAAAGTATGTAATGGGAAAGTAGTTTTTTTGTTTGTTTGTTTGTTTGTTTTTTTGAGATGGAGTTTCACTCTTGTTATCCAGGCTGGAGTGCAATGGCGCGATCTTGGTTCACTGCAACCTCCGCCTCCTGGGTTCAGGCAATTCTCCTGCCTCAACCTCCTGAGTAGCTGGGAATACAGGCACGCACCACCATGCCCAGCTAATGTTTTGTATTTTTAGTAGAGACGGGGTTTCACCATGTTTACCAGGATGGTCTCAATCTCTTGACCTCGTGATCCACCCACCTCGGCCTCCCAAAATGCTGGGATTACAGGCTTGAGCCACCACGCCCGGCCGGGAAAGTAGTTTTTATACTTTGTATACTCATCAGTGATGTTTGCACTGTACATTTCAATCATTATCTGCCTACCTTGGTGGTCTAGTGGTTAGGATTCAGCACTGTCAATTGTTATCTGCCATTACAATGGTCAAGGCTGTTTTGTGTTTTTCTAGATTCTTGTTAATAGCTGTGAGAATAAAATAGTTTTGGGAATGAATGGTACCCAAGATTCTCATGTTAAATACAGTTTTACTCACCAATCTTTGTCTGGGCAATTCTAACTTTTCTTTGACTGAACAGTATTAATAAGTTACTCACCTTGGAAAGGTGCATGTCGTACTTACAATTTTAGAAGCTTAAGAGCCCTTTAGAAATGGCTTAGTTAAGATTCAAAAAAGTTCTTCCCAAAGCCTTAAATATTAGATTAGTTACGTACATACTAAGGTTTTTTTCTTATTTTAAAGGTCTCCGAATTACCTATAATTTTATAAGCAAGAAGTTATTAGAAAGTAAAATGATTGATAAGATATGTGTATATTCTTTATTTCAGATCTCTTGGAAGCCCTGAAGCCAGAGTACGTGGCACCCCTTGTCCTTTGGCTTTGTCACGAGAGCTGTGAGGAGAATGGTGGCTTGTTTGAGGTATTTGCATCTTCCTGTTTTCCCTTACTAGTTTTCTCCAGTTGCTCACATTTGTGAAAATCTGCACCAGTGGACATCACTTGTATATTTTTAAGTATTGTGTCTATGTTATAATTAAAAGTGTTGACTAATATCCTTTTTTTGAAAAGTAATAGCAACTTTATAAATTACTGTTTTACTTTGTTCTACATTTGTAATATTCCTACTAAATGAAAATGTGGCTGGTTTGATGTGTTCAGTCAAAATGTGGGCTATTTCATTATTTAAGAAGATGTATGATAAGGTGGAAAGATGAAGCTTGGAGTTTAGAGTCAGACATGCCAGATTTTGAATTCTTACTCTGGGAATTGCTGCTTCGACCTTCCTGAGCTTTAGTTTTCTTGGGGTTTTTTGTGACAACTACAAGCCATATTTTAAACTCTTGGCGTAGGGCCTAATACATAGCACTCACCCGCCAATTTTAATTATTAATATAGCAGGAATTTCATCTTGTGTGATGGGTCAATAAATATAACATTATTTATTTTTACGTAAAAAATAAACTTTTCTGTTTTTTTAATTGCAGTTTTAAATGTTTATTATAAAAATATTAATCCACACATAATCCCATCACGTAGTGAGATCCATTGTATTTTGTTTGGTGAAAGTTCTTTTAGACCTTTTAAAGCCAATTGATGTATTTTTTGGTTACTCATTTGAGTTTGATCTCTTGTTTCTAGCGTAAACTGTTGTATATTAGACCCTGCCCCATTTAAAATTCTCTGTGGTAGTAATGAACCTGTTGTATACAGAACCTGTTGTAAACCTGGCTCAATTTGAAGTGAAGGATAATTAGCTTATTTCATTTGAATGAAAAACTGATGGGTAAAGTAAGGAAAAAAAACCAGTCTACATATGTCTAAGCAGAGATATGCACCTCTGCCTTCCTAATCACAGCCATTGAATGTGAACCGTGGCACATTAGAGGTAGAAAGAACTTAACAACTTTGTTTCCTAGAAGAGGAAAATTTAGTAATATCAAGCCATCTGTAATTCAAAATTTTGCCTGCCCTTCTTTTACCTCACTAAGGAATTTTTAAAAACTATTTATCTTTTACAATTATGTTTATTACTAAGTTTGTGAACAAAAAGAATATGTGCTTTTTGTGAAAATTTCAAATATATAAGAACATATAAAAAATAAAATAAAAATTGCCTACATTATCACTATCCAGAGAGAACTACTATTAATATTTTTATGTATTTTCTTCCAGTCTTTTATTAGATATGCATTTTATATTTTATTTTTATTATTTTTTTGAGACGGAGTCTCACTCTGTTTCCCAGGCTGAAGTGCAGTGGCACAATCTTGGTTCATTGTAACCTGTGCCTCCTGGGTTCAAGTGATTCTTCTGCTTCAGCCTCCTGAGCTGGGATTACAGGCACCCACCACAAAGCCTGGCTAATTTCTGTATTTTTAGTAGAGATGGAAGTTTCACCATGTTGGTCAGACTGGTCTCAAACTCCTGACCTCAAATGATCTGCCTGTCTTGGCCTCCCAGAGTGCAAGGATGACAGGCGTGAACTACCATGCCTGGCCTAGATAGGCGTTTTATACACTCAGACACACATAGACAATTAGGATCATGCTGCATATGAAGTTTTGTATGTTGCTGTTTTCTTTTATTATGTTGTGAACGTTTTTAGTGAGAAACATTTGGCATGCATGATTGGCAGAATATCCAGTGAGATGTGCATAGCATCCTGACTTAAACCTTGAAAGTAAATTTCTACTTTTTGAAGTTCTGATCGGTATCTAGAGTGGCAGATACAAATATTTTTGGCTCACCTGGAGTAGTTGTTTTTAGTACCTGAGTGGAGCTTGTAGCTTATTACTTCATTTCCAAAATACAGCAAAAAAGTGATGGTTATTTTGCCTTTTATCAAAACCACTGCTGATTTGTCTAGTGTAACTGTATCAAGGCAGTGTACTGTTTATATTGTTTGCTTCATGGTAATCACATGAAATATGTACTGTCATTTTTATTTTACATTTGAGGAAACCTGGATTTAGGCAGGTCACGTAATTTGCCCAGGGTAGTCAGTAGACAAGTTTGTGTCAAGGCTTAGTCTCTGACATCAGATTCATTCTTTTCTGTTACAGGCATTTCTATTTCATTGTGTTGTTTTATGTTTGTGCTCTGATAATGTGAGCAGTGCAAAGTCATGGAGGCCAGTGGACTTTTATAGAGCTGTATTATTCTCATCTACAGTCATCTTGAATTTTAATACTCCTAGTAATGGTGCTGCCTTTTTTTAATTAAAAAAAATTGTATTAATGATTTCACATTAGATGGTATAATGCTTTCCTCCTCTTTTTGTAGGTTGGTGCAGGATGGATTGGAAAATGTAAGTCTCTCTCAGTTTTTGATTTGCATAGATTATTTCCATATCTTTAAACCTAAAACATTGCTCTAGCAAAATAGGTATTTCAGAACATGGCAGCTGTCCTATAGGCCTGTGGCCCTTTCAAGAGCCTATCTATTCTTCCTGTAGGCAGTCCTTATTCAGGACTTGTCCTGTCTTATTCAGAACTGGCTATTCCTTCAGACAATGTATATTGATATTCATCCTCCCATGTCTCTGACTTCCCACATGCTTGTTCTTGCTGTTTCAGCAGAGAAGTGAGTGGGAGGGAGAGCTGTTTTGGAAAAGACAGGTTGAGCCTATTCCAGAGCAGCAGGCAAGTTCTCCAATTTTCCCATGTAATTATTTTCTTCCGTGGAGCATGAGATATCAAGAGGAGTGAGGAATCACATTGGACAACTTTCTGGGACAGAAATTGCAGCTGATCTATGGGAATTATTCTGCTTTAGCCCAATAGTAAATTTACTTGGCTTCTGCCTTCTCCTCCCTTGTCTTTCAAACCTTGTGAACTCCAAATTTGAGAATTGCTTTATGGAATTACAAAAAGTTGTGAAAATTCCTGTATCTAAACTTATATTTAGTTGGCTATGGGTATCAAAATTAATCCAATTAATTGAATCATTTAAAAGGTTGCTATCTCAGGAGGGCATTGCTCTAATAGTATAATATTTTTAGCATGAATGGCCATTTTGTTTAATTGTTAAAGTGGCTTATATTCTTCAAGCATTTTTGAGGGTCTTATATCCATTTTAAAAAAGAATATAAGGTTTTGTAATAAAAACTATATCCGGTACTTTATTAATAGAAAAGTTATAGATGCAGGCATTTCTGTTATTCCCAAAGACAAATCTTCAGTTTAACAATCATCATTGTTTGACTATTATGTTTAAATACAGTTATTAGTAGTTATTTATTCCTCTGGTTTTTGAAGAGAAAGCGATGTTAAAAATTCTCCTTATGCAGCAGTAATGGTTTTTATGAATCTGTGCATTCTACTGACTTCTTGTGGAAATAGAGGTAGAGCAAAGAGAAGGAAAGGGAGAATTATTTGGGGCCACCTGTTACACTAATTTTTTGTTAACTGAAGTCTTTGACCTGTTATTACAGTTAGGCTTCAGTATGCTAACTCAGCAAAGCTCTATTCTGTTATCTTTGTTTTATAAACAAGAATGACATATATTAACTTGGGGAATCTGTGGTCATGAAGTCAGTCTTTTGATGTGATTATTATATAATTAAACTTTTTCACATACATTATAACATTTTACCTTTAGTACTGTCTAGCATAGTCAGAAATTTTTCCCTTCAGCCTCAAATTTTTCATTAAATTGACCTTATCTTAATGGGGTTGTTAGGAAAAAATTTTTTTAAGGCTTATAGTAAAACTCTTTAGAAGTTAGAATTCCTTTTTTTCTGAACTTCTTTGTCTTAAAGTTAAAAAATGAAAGGGTTCTTATGCATCTTACTTTGTCTCTCAACTATATGCTCAGTATGTTAGTTTTGTCTCTATAACCAGTGCGCTGGGAGCGGACGCTTGGAGCCATTGTAAGACAAAAGAATCACCCAATGACTCCTGAGGCAGTGAAGGCTAACTGGAAGAAGATCTGTAACTTTGAGAATGCCAGCAAGCCTCAGAGTATCCAAGGTAAAGAGAGTCCCTGTCAGTTAGCCCTCACAGAGGAAGTAAGCATTTTCTTCTCTTACGGAATTATCTTCTATGTTAACTGTAGTACTAAGACACTTAAATCATCTGTAGCATATTTTCTGCCCTAGTAGGTATTAGAACTCTTCACATTTAAGATATTTATGTTATTCTCACTGTCAGTTTTTCAGCATTGTTATTATCCTGTTTTTTTGATTTACATGTGATTAGGGGATGGATGGAATGTTTTCTCATTTGTGCTGAATGCACTTACACCCTTGCTGATGGTTGGTTTCAAAGTCCGTTATCTACCCATATGCTTTCAATCTTACCATATTTTTCTTTCTTTTTCAAAAAGATTATTTCAGCCTTTTTTAGAATTTAGGCTTAGCTCTTTTCTGTTTAGTGCATAAATGTGGCTTTGTTTTAGCACTTCATCTTCGCTACTGTTTCTTTGCTTTTCTAACATACTTCTACCTTTTATCTCCTCTGCTAATCCTAGCGCTTCTTTAGAAAAACTCAAGCCCCAAGTGTTCAACAAAACCTGCCCAGTTATTCTAGGGTACATTGATCTTTCTGTTAGCTGAACTCCTACTACTTGAGCATCTAATTATAATTGCTCTCTACTTCTTTTGTTTCATGAATGTGTGATTTCTTAATTGCCTGGTAAGTTCCTTTGAGACAGAGACTGTATCTTGTGTTTACTTCTTGTATATATTTGGTGTTAGCATAGTACTGAACTCATAGAAGAGACAATAATTGCTTATTAACTTCAGTTGTTTAATCTCCTATGACATGCCACAGAAATAGATAACCAAATAAAAGTCAGGTTTTTTTTTTCTAGCATAACTCATATATGCATGTAATTTATGAAATTTGAAATACTTGTCTGAAAAGATGAGTCAGAGTAATTTTATAGAAAAACTTTTTTTTCCTCATCGTAGTATAATATTTAAAGTTTGATAGAACATATTTGAAAAATGACTATTCTCTTTTTTTTTTCCCCTTAATGATACTTTCTTACCTACTGGAATACTCAGTGAAATTTTCATTATGCTTATTCTCAATCAGATGATATCATGATTGTTATGTCATAAATGGTAATATTTTTGTATTTTATATTTAGACATTTGAGAAATTTATTCTATGAATGACAGTCACCTATCCATAAAAACAAGTGAAAGAATTATAGTAAAAACTTCCCTCTGATATCTATCTCAAAAAGTATTTCTACCTCAAAAGTGTTAGATTTATTAAAAAGTGAACTAATTGAATTATTATAAGTAATTATAAATGAAAAGATAACTCTATTTGAAGCACAATTTTTAAAAATTATCTTTTCAGTAAGAGTTGACTTTCCAGAGCGTCTATTCTAGTGTTTACATTTTACAGATGATAGAACGAAATCCCAGAAAAACTAAACTAGCCAGCCAGTGTTTGAGCCAACAAGTAATTCAAATTGTTCATCTCTGAAAGGAGTACTTTTAGCCTGTACTAAGGTGCCTTCCAGCTAAGTAGCCTTCCCTCTAGGTAGCAATATGAATGGGATGGTAGGGGGAAGATTAATAGGCAAGAAACCTCTCTACTGGTGTCATCAGGAATGGCAGATATTTCTGGTCTTCTCAGACTGTATAGTTTATGTTTATGTTTTTTTTCAGACGGAGTCTTGTTCCCAGGCTGGAGTGCAGTGGCGTGATCTCAGCTCACTACAACCTCTGCCCCTTGGGTTCAAGTGATTCTCCCACCTCAATCTCCAAGTAGCTGGGATTATAGGCATATGCCATCACGCCTGGTTAATTTTTGTATTTTTAGTAGAGACAGGGTTTCATCATGTTGGCTAGGCTGGTCTTGAACTCCTGACCTCAAGTGATCTGCCTGCCTTGGCCTTCCAAAGTGTTGGAATTACAGGTGTGAGCTACTGCGCCTGGCCTTGGTTATAGTTTTGTCTGAGTTCAGAAGGAAGCTCATATCTTTAAGGTTTGTTAGAAAGGTCCCAGGGCTTTCAGAATATCTTGTGGATATGTGGATGCCCCATGAGCCTCCTTTATTAACCTTTTAGACCCCCAAAACAGCAGCTTTTGATCCCTGTCTGGAGTCATTGGTTATGATGATAGTTTTCTCTGGAAGAATTTTTGGTACTATCTTTAGAGCTATTACAGGGAGCTGGGGGTGGGTGTGAGGAGGTAATCTTGGCATTCTTTCATCTGGGGAGAATGGAAATCAGTTAAGAAGAGAAATCAGTGATCTCTCTACCAGACAAATTGCATGTCTATAGACAAGTATCCCTCTTTACAGGTTGTAAAAAGCTTAAAGACATTGGACAGCTCAGAGCCCCTTAGAATCAGATAACCAGGGAAGGATATGCTAGACAATGTCTTGTTTTTCACTGAGGATGTCCATTTATTTTTGGCGTATTTCAGTCTTTCACAGTTTTTTCCTGCAATAGCCTGACATCAGACATTCAGAACTGTGAGTAGCAGTGGAGGCTCTGTAGCAGGTTTGCTGAATGTTACAGGAATAATTACGTAGCATACTGTAGCTCTTAGTCACATCTTTAACAAAGCTTTATTTTTTTGTTTTTCATTTTTAATTTTAGAATCAACTGGCAGTATAATTGAAGTTCTAAGTAAAATAGATTCAGAAGGAGGAATTTCATCAAATCCTACTAGTCATGCAACATCTGCAGCAACATCAGGATTTGTAAGTGGGGGGAAAAGCCTAAAGCTTTTGCCTTCTCTGAAGTCTTTTTTTTCCCCTTCCTCCCTCCCTGCTTGCTTCCTCCCCCACTGCTTTATTTCTTCTTTTGGTTACGGTTACTTTCTTTCAGTTTTTAATAATGAAGAGAAGCAGTGGCAGAGATAATTTAAAATAGAGGATTTATTCAGAAATCATTAATTATTGACTTTATAACACACAGCCTGATTTCAACATACAGAGAATTCAGGACGGTTGAGCCACATGAAGAGATGGCTGAAGGTGAATTCTAATATTGTCCAGAGCACTTTGTCTTTTTAATTTCTCATTTTCCGTGTCTTAGATTTCTCTGGACTATACCATGCATTTCTTTTCCCTAATGGGAAAGGAGATCAGAGCAATTGGGTATCAGTTTCCAAGGATTTTCCTAGTAGCCGAGTGGGGCTTGAAGAATGGAGGTAACCCACTCAGCTTCTTCCCCTGGTTGGAAACAAAACTGCTGAAAGCTTATCATGAACTTTTCAGAGGGATACTCCTTACTTGCATATAATTTTTGGTAGGCTCCATTTGGGGAATGCAATGAATCAAGTTAGCTGCCTGCATGGTTGTTAGCCAACCTCATTTTTACCCACTGCAATGCTGTTTGGAAATTGACTCAGGGAGGTACTGGATGGAAGAAGAAGAAAGGGATTACCTCAACTGTTGATAAAAATGGCTTGAGGCTAAACTGATAACTAGTCCTGATATCTAGATGTCAGGCCTGTCTGCCTTCCATAGTTCATAGTTCCTTATCTCTTTGAGGATAGATATGAATTGATTTTAAGTTCATAGTTCTTTATCTCTTTTTAAGTAGCTTTGAGTTGTGTGGGAATTTGTGTGTGGGAGGGGAGACTATGACACCATGACTTCTGAAGGTTATACGCTCCCTGATCTTCACTATGTTTTTTTACCCCTTTACCTAATACACACAAGGCTTTATAACTCTATGTTGAAAATGCCTATAATCAGCAATTTTGTTTGAAATGTAAATAATTTTGAAACTTTTTTCACATGCAAAAATTATTTTCTAAGCTATTAATTTATTGCTAAATAAGTGATAAAACTTTATATAAAATATATACTACTAATAGAATTTGAGTGAACATAAGCTCAAATATTAAACTTTTTCATTTTCAATACAATTAGAGACATTTTTTTTTTTTTTTTGACCATCAATAATTCTACTTTAGTGTGTGTTATCATTAAGTAGTAACATTTTCTAACTTTTTAGAAAAGGGTATCTATTTTAGTGGCCCTTTGGGGTCATATCTCTTAAGGGAAGCATCAATACAATATTTTAGAACTATTTCAACATGGCTACAAGTAAAATGCTTCCCATTGTGTCAGAAATTCGGGAACAATTGTGGTTATAGCTCCTGTGAAATTTGCCCATTTGCTGTCTCCTCTTTGTATCCTTTCTTAAAAAAACTGCACTGGATAAATAGGAAAAAGTAAGTAATTTGCCATATTAGATTCTGGTGTTTTGTAACCTATGGTAGGCATAGTAATAAAGAAAATTAAAATTCTGATTTTAATCCTGAGAATATGGTCAATATATAAATGTGATTTTTAGCTTAAAATAAGGGTTGGCAAACCTTTTTGATGAAGGAAGGGCCATGTAATAAATATTTTAGGCTCTGTGGGCTACATAGAGTGCTTCTATTACATATTCTTTCTGTTTTTCTTATTTTTAGTCAACCTGTATAAACCATTTTAACTCTTAGTCCTTGTTTACCAACTTCTAATTTAGAATAAATGTGATTGAAAAATTGGACATTATTCTTTTATAACCTAATATGTACTTATTAACTATGCATATTATCGCTAAGTAGAAAAAGACAACATCCAGTCAGACAAAGGATATTCCTGGGAATATACTGGGAAGGAAATTCAAGTTAAATTTTATTTTACTTAAAAACATTATGAGGCAGTCAAATTTACATGCATTAAGTAATGTTTTTTGCTCATCTGTTTACAGTGTATTTTATACATTAGATTATATGAGCAATTTACTATCTTTAGTAACAAATTCATTTTTTTTAAAATTTTTGTGTAGCTAATAGTTGCTGAATTAGAGACAGGAAAGTTGAATATGAGGCATACTGTTAGCAAGAAGCAAGCAATAAAAAAGTTATCTATAAATGAAATTCTTTTCTACATATTATCTAATTAGTTTTTATTTAAAAAATTCAAAAATAGCCGGGCGTGGTGGCTCAAGCCTGTAATCCCAGCACTTTGGGAGGCCGAGGCGGGTGGATCACAAGGTCAAGAGATCGAGACCATCCTGGTCAACATGGTGAAACCCCGCCTCTACTAAAAATACAAAAAATTAGCTGGGCATGGTGGTGCGTGCCTGTAATCCCAGCTACTCAGGAGGCTGAGGCAGGAGAATTGCCTGAACCCAGGAGGCGGAGGTTGCGGTGAGCCGAGATTGCGCCATTGCACTCCAGCCTGGGTAACAAGAGCGAAACTCCGTCTCAAAAACAAACAAACAAACAAAACAAAAAACAAACAAAAAATTCAAAAATAATTGCAATAATTATGCTCCATCAAATTCACTGACATTCTATTCCTATCTATTCAAAAGCAAAACTAGGTATGTTAGGAGTTACTAGTTTTGGAAATTTAAAATTTCAAGGATTTGACAAAAATATCAATGAAAGAAATTACTTTTTACAACTGTCCTGTAGGCTGGAGCTGTTGGCCAGAAACTCCCTTCATTTTCTTCTGCTTATACGGAACTGGAAGCTATTATGTACGCCCTTGGAGTGGGAGCATCAGTCAAGGATCCAAAAGATTTGAAATTTATTTATGAAGGAAGTTCTGATTTCTCCTGTTTGCCCACCTTTGGAGTTATCATAGGTCAGAAATCTGTAATGGCTGGAGGATTAGCAGAAATTCCTGGGCTTTCAATCAACTTTGCAAAGGTATGCCCAATAAGAAACCTTTATTTTGCTTTTCTTCTATTTTTGTAAATACTAATTATAAATGTTATATATATGTGTGTAGTGTGTGTATATATATTTATATAATTCTTTATAGTGGTTTAAGAATAGACATTTAGCATATCTTTTAAAGAATAAAAGAGCAGAGAGTTAGTTTAAAATGCCAGCAGAAGAAGAAAGTAACAAGTATGTGTAGTCCCATAACCCTGGCATGATGTTATTTATCTCCTCTCTGCTATTTACTGGATATTTGACCAAGGGTAAGTACCATCTCTAGGCTTCAGTTTCCTTATCTATAAAGTGGATATGACAATCCTCACCTCATGACAGTGGCGAAGAAGCAAGCCAGGGAGGAATAGTTAAAGCAAATAGCACATATTTGGTTTGTTTTTGGAACAGTAAGGGGGCCAGCATAGCTGTCAGGGGGGGGGGCAATGGTAGGAGAAGGCTGTGGAGTAATTGTAAAGCTCTCAGTGTATACTCTGATGAACATGGGAAGCCGTTTGTTAATCTGAGCTGAGTAGTGACATGATTTGGGTATGTTCACTCACTGGCTTAAACTTGCCGCTGTTGGAAAATAGGTTATATGGGAGCCAAAGTGGAGAAACCACTTAAGAGTCTATTATAATAATCCAAGTAAAAGTGCTGCATGTGAAGGTTAGAAAAGAGGAGTCAAGGATAAAGATGTTTGTTCTGGATAACTGGGATGATATCATGATGTGTGCATGTATATATATATATACATTGTATGTAATTATACAACACACATATCTATATGCAATGTGTAATTATATACAGTATATTTAATATGTATAGTAGTTACATACGGCATTATGTATAATTTATAGATACACATTTATTTTAAGGCGTGATGGATTAGATGTTGGTTTCAGATATGTTTGAGATGCCTGTTATACATTTAAGTGGAGATGTAAGATGGACAGTTGAATATATGAGTCTGGAGTTCAGGGAGAGGTCTGACTGGGTCCTTAGCATTTAGGTGATATTTAAAGATTGGAGATTAGATGAAGTCATCTATTATATGAGTGTAAGTAAAGAAGAGGCCTGAGTTTAGGGGCCCTGCAATGTTGAGAGGTGAAGAGATGCAGAGAAACTAGCAAAAAGAGACTGAACAGGAAAGGTTGGTGAGGTATGAGGAGTGTCAGGAGAATGTGATATTGGTGAAGCCAAATGAAGAAAGTGTTTCAAGAAGGAGGAGTGAACAATGGTGAGAAGTTCTTTGAGGTAGGGTATATTTTATTTCTTGGAGTAAGGTTCAGGTTATGAGCCTGGCAATAATTTTTGAATCATGGGGCTGTGTGAGCTTATTTCTGTAACTTTGACTGATTAAAGAACCTGTTTACTGGTGGATCAGTTAGCCCATTCGTGCTGTGAGTTGATGGCCACTTATTTTATTAGAGTGTTTCATGAAGTTGGGAGGAAGGCAAGAAATACGTGCTGGGCAGTTTCTTGTTTCATTCACACTCCCATGGTTAGTTGCTAAATACTTTAACAATGTAAGTGTAAAAAATTAAAACACATGTTTCAAAATTCCCCCTAACAACTGGAAATTTTAAATGATGTTCATACATCTTGGAACTTGAATCCTGGCCTTGTTAATCTTGAGTTTTTCAGGCTGTATGACACGGTAACCCCAACCTCATTTGTCTTCCTAGCAACCACCTCTGCTTTTTTTGTTATCCTTTTGGGTTTCTGAGGAAGACTGAGAAACCATCCCTCTGTAGTGAAGTGGGATCATTTGTGTGTATGCCTTAGGTTTTGGTTTTCCTGTCCTATTGTTTTCCTACATACCTTGGTGCATTCTTCCTTTGATACATTGAGGTTAAGTGGCTATTAACTTACACAGTGTCCTTAGTATCTATTCTGTAAATAGTTTACAAAGTATTACAAGAAAGGGATATTCACATTGACAGTGCTTTCATTTTGAACATCGTTATAAGGTTTTTATTTGTGTTTTAGTTGTGTCATTTGTATTTGGTGTGTGTGACCTGAAATTGCTAGCACTGCCCCATTTGTTCATTTTTATTCAGTGAATATTTATTGAATGTTCAATATGTTCCAGGCACTGTAACATGTGATTAACAGTCAATAAGGCTTTATGAATGCCAAGAAAGAACACAAATATATCTTCTCTGCTCCAGAAAAGCTGACTGTCTTCAGATTGGGGGATTGGTTACTTTTGAATCACGTGATTAAGAAGAAGCCAACCAAAGATCGATAACTTGGGGAGAGATGTGAGCCTATGGACAGTAGAATGTCACTTGCAAGTTAACAGTGTATCCACAGGCAGAACCTATGGAGCAAGAAAGTTTGTTTGCTAATAAAATTTTGTTTACCCTCACGTAGGTTCTTCATGGAGAGCAGTACTTGGAGTTATATAAGCCACTTCCCAGAGCAGGTGAGTTATTGATATACTAATTCCATAATACCATAGTTTCATTTTCTGATTAACCTTCTAAACAACATCAATGTGTTAAACTGGTGTAGAGTGACCTAATAAAGCATATGACAAATTATTATGTGCATGTGAACCATCAGAGTAGATTGATGTTACTAATACCTGTTTTGGTCACTGTAAGCTTTGTCCTTCAGTAGTCTTAAAAATTTATTTTGTATTATATATTTGTCGATGTATGTGTTATTAACAACTGAAAGGAACATTTGTGTGTGTGCTCTAAACTTATTGACAGTGTATAATCTGTTACGATTCTTATGATTATTCTTTATTCTTTTCTCTTAATACTGATTTTCATAATACTAATTTTTCATATCTTTTAAAGTTAAAAGATACAGAATTTCTTATAATTCTTTTTTTTCTGCTTTGTTTTGGAGAAAATAAAATGAAGTCTGCCTTAATAATCATTTTTACTTTTCTTAATAATCGTATTTGTTTAGTAAATCTCTTTTTACTTTTTGTACTATAGTTTGATAATATTTCTCTCCTTTGATGTTAATTATATACTGTCATATAAGGTGGTAGAATGCAAAAGTAATGTTTTATTAATATTTATCATTTCACATTATGAAATGTAGAGGTCAGCAAGTAGCTAGAATCCTACTTGAATATTTTTCTTAAACCTTTTTATTTTTCTAAAAAATTTATGAGATTTTTATTGCTTGAAGCTTAATAGCTTTATTTCAGTGTGAGTGTTATAGCATAAGTTTTCAAAAACAGTGTAAGTATTATAGCATAAATTTTTTCTTTTTATCTGAAACAGTACACTTTGGGTGATTGTGCATTGATCAAATATCAGCTGGATACCTAGTATTTGTAAGGCACATTGTTAGGTATTAGGTAATTTTCTAAACTGGCTGCATATCAAAATCACCCGAGTTATTACACTATATTACCTGTTAATTTAAGTAAAATATAGATTCTGAATGTCAATCCTGGAAATCGTGTGTGTGTGTGTGTGTGTGTGTGTGTGTGTGTGTGTGCGTGCATGTATGTGTCTATGTATATGGTAGGGTAGTCGTGTTAGTGACAGTGGCTGGGAAGCTCCTTACATGTTTTGTATATAACCAGCCTGATGAGTTCCCTTGGAAACCATTGTTATAAGGGAAGTAGAAATGTGTAAGATAGGTTTCTGCCTTTAGGGATTTTAAAATATGAAAAGAGAGATTAGATGTATACTCCAGAATGATTATAACTGAACAGTGATATGAATAAGGAGGTATAGAGAATAATTCTTAAATATTTTTTACCTCCTTAGCCTTAAGTTACGTTTCTCATGAATTATTTTTCCTCAGTAGAATCTGTGCATTTTCTTTAAGTAGTTTTAAAATTTACTGTCTAGAAAACGTGAATGTTCAAAATACGAGATACCTGTGGTTTGGAACCTTTTAAACTGCAGAAAACCAAGGTCAAGACTACTGTTTATAATCTATTACTGTTTATAAAACACCAATTGATAAGACACAGTGCGTCAAGCATCAGGAGACTGATATCAGCATCTCTCAATGGCTCATTTGTTGGTTGTAGTGGTAGTGTCATAGGTTGACTTAACCCTCGTCATGTTAAAAATAACCACTAGTTGGAGCAAAGGAAACCTTACAACAGTGCTTTCTTTTATTATTTAAAAAAATAATTTCAACTTTTATTTTAGATTTCAGGAGGTACATGTGCAGATTTGTTACATGGGAATGTTGTGTGATGCTGAGGTTTGGGATATGAATGATCCCATCACTCAGGTAGTGAGCATAGTATCCAATATGTAGTTTTTCAGCTCTTGCTGTCCCTGTTCTAGTAGTCCGCCATTGTCTCTTGTTCCCATCTTTATGTCCATATGTACCCAGAGTTCAGCTCCCACTCACAAATGAGAACATGTGGTATTTGTTTTTTTGTTTCTACATTAATTTGCTTCAGATAATGACCTCTAACTGCATCCATGTTGCTGTGGAGCACATTATTTTGTTTCTTTTCATGAATGTGTAGTATTCCATGGTATATACGTACTACATTTTCTTTATCCTTTCCACCATTTTTGGGCACCTAGATTGATTCCATGTGTTTGCTATTGTGAATAGTGCTACAATGAATGTATGAATGCATGTGTTTTTTTGGTGGAATGATTTCTTTTCCTTTGGGTATATATCCAGTAGTGGGATTGCTGGGTCAAATGATAGTTCTAAGTTCTTTGAGAAATGTCCAAACTGCTTTTCATGGTAGCTGAACTAATTTACACTCCCAATGGTGTATAAAGTTCTCTTTTATCTGCATTCTCATCAGTATCTGTTATTTTTTGACTTTTCACAGTAGCTATTCTGACTGATGTGAGATGGTATCTCATTGTGGTTTTGATTTGCATTTCTCTGATGATTAGTGCTGTGAAGCATTTTTTTAATGTTTGTTGGTGGCTTGTATGTCTTCTTCTGGGAAGTATCTGTTCATGTCTTTTGCCCATTTCTTAATGGGATTTTTTATCTTCTGCTTGTTGAATTATGTTTCTCATAGATTCTAGTTATTAGACTTCTGTTGGATGCATAGTTTGAGAATATTTTCTCCCATTCTTTAGGTTATCTGTTTATTCTGTTCATAGTTTAATTAGATCTCACTTGTTAATCTTTGTTTTGTTGTAATTGCTTTTGAGGGCATAGCCATAAATTATTTCCTAAGACTGATGTCCACAATGGTATTTCCT
Source organism: Saimiri boliviensis (assembly GCF_048565385.1). Taxonomy (NCBI): domain Eukaryota; kingdom Metazoa; phylum Chordata; class Mammalia; order Primates; family Cebidae; genus Saimiri; species Saimiri boliviensis. The sequence goes on along the minus strand of NC_133449.1, from coordinate 190,558,762 downwards.
AGGTTTTATTCTAGGATTTTAATAGTTTGAGTTCTTACATCTAGATATTTAATCCATCTCAAGTTAATTTTTGTATGTGATGAAAGGTGGGAGTATAGTTTCATTTTTCTGTGTATGGCTAGCCAGTTATCCCAGAACCATTTATTGAATAGGGAGTGCTTTCTCCATTCCCTATGTTTGTCAACTTTGTCAAAGATCAGATGGTTATAGGTGTGTGGCTTTACTTCTGGGTTCTCTTTTGTTTTCCGTTGGTCTTTTCTTATACTAGTACCATGCTGTTTTGGTTACTGTAGTTTTATAGTATAGTTTCAAGTCAGATAATGTGATACCTCCAGCTTTTTTTTTTTTTTTTTTTAACTTAGGATTGCTTTGACTATTTTGGCTCTTTTTGGTATCATATGAATTTTAGAATAGTTTTTTCCTAATTCTGTAAAAAATGACATTGGAGTTTTATGGCAACAGCTTTGAATATGCAGATCGCTTTGAGCAGTATGGCCATTTTAACAATATTGAGTCTTCCAGCTCATGAGTATGGAATGTTTTTCCATTTGTTTGTGTCATCTGGTGATTTCTTTCAGCAGTGTTTTATAGTTCTCCTTGTAGATATATTTCACCACCTTGGTTAGATGTTTTCCTAGGTATTTTATTTTTTTGTGGCTATTGTAAATGATATTGCATTCTTGGTCTGGCTCTCAGATTGAATATTATTGGTGTATAAAAATGATACTTTTTTTTGTTCATTGGTTTTATATTCTGAAACTTTGCCTAAGTCATTATCAGTTCTAGGAACCTTTTGGTAGATGGAATCTTTAGTATTTTCTAGGTATAGAATCATCTCATTGAGAGATAATTTGACTTCTTTTCCTATTTGGATGTCTTAAAAATTTTTTTTTTCTTGCTTGATTGCTCTGGGTAGGACTTGCGCTGTGTTGAACAAGAGTAGAGATTTAAGAAAGAATGGGATAAATGGTATTGGTTGTATGCTCAACAAATGTTTGTTGAATAACATGGTTAAAAAGGACCAAGAGGAGTCCTTGACATTGACAATGGTTATTTAAAAAATCTAATGTATTGGCCAGGCACGGTGGCTCAAACCTGTAATCCCAGCACTTTGGGAGGCTGAGGCCAGTGGATCACGAGGTCAAGAGATCGAGACCATCCTGGTCAACATGGTGAAACCCCGTCTCTACTAAAAATACAAAAAATTAGCTGGGCATGGTGGTGCGTACCTGTAATCTCAGCTACTTAGGAGGCTGAGGCAGGAGAATTGCCTGAACCCAGGAGGCGGAGGTTGCGGTGAGCCGAGATGGCACCATTGCACTCCAGCCTGGGTAACAAGAGCGAAACTCCCGTCTCAAAAAAAAAAAAAAAAAAAAAAAATCTAATGTATCAAAATGTTGATGTTTAAAATTTAGTGATTCAGGTATTCTTACTGCTTTTAATATTGAATTATTTTTTCTAGTGAATTCAGGAACATTATTTCAAACCACAGTTTTTTCAGTTTTACTGAGCTTACAGTGAAAATGCTATTAAATTCTTTCAAATCTTATGATAGTAATCTATGGTTTTTCAGACACTGTATTTCTTTTACTTTTCATTCTAGGAAAATTAAAATGTGAAGCAGTTGTTGCTGATGTCCTAGATAAAGGATCCGGTGTAGTGATTATTATTGATGGTAATTAATCTACAATTCTTATAATAATAATGTTAGATTGATAGACTTTGTGTGTGACATAATACTTCACTATAGAAATTGATTAATAAGTTTGTATTTGTCTTCAAATTTGTGAGAAAACAAGATAAACTTTTTAAAACTCTTTAAGAAAAATAAAGAAGGAGGGGGAGAAGGAATTAGTTCCGACCTCAGGCTGGGAAGAGTGGGGCATTTCATTGGAATTAAAAAGTATATCCAAAGCACAAAGCTGAAAAATAATAGCTTGTATTGATAATGTAGAGGAGAATTAAGCTTTCTGGCATCTGTTTTTAGCAGGAAGAAATATTAGTTAGTCCTCACTTGACAGGCTATATTTTAGGTATTCTTTAATGTGTTAGCTATCTGGAACTTTAAACATATTTGACTACTAAATTATTCTTACAAATGGTAGTTAGGTTCCTAGACTTGTAATTTATAAGTTTCTAGACTTTAACTTATGGTGTGGTTTAAACATCACAGCCACATTTTATTTGCAGTGGGAAAAAAGAGTATAGTAGTTTAATAAATGTTGAAATACTAGTAATTAAACATAAAGATAATGATGCTTAAAATTTGTAAATTTTATAAATTAAATTTTAAAAATTAAATGTAAATTTATAAATTTTAAAGCTTAAGAACGTAAAAGTAGATATTCATTGTCAGGAATTTGGGAAACAAAGAACAGTATAAAATTGGACATTATTTAATATTTAGAATATAAGTTTATCATTTTTGTTGCAAATACATAGGAGGTTATATTGTGTATGCTGTTTTGGAACTTACTTTGCTTTTGCTTAATAATCTATTGAGAACATTTCTGAGGCTCTTAAGTATTACATAAGTTCACTTCCTTTCTTCTCCTGCTTTTCCTCTTCTCTGTTCTCTTTTTCAGTTTTCATACTTGTCATTCCAGATGTTGGCCAACACTTGGCTACTGTTCTGTCAGTTCTTTTTCAGTCTTCTCACTATTGTACCAAATGTAATATACCAAAAAACAAAAGTCCTGTAGAAACTTTGCTTTAATCTTTAGTATTCTCTCTTGATCCACTCCGTTTATTGAAATACAACTTGGTAATAATATATCGAATTTGTAGACAAATTGTAGGTGAAATTGGGTATTCAATTGCCTGTGTGACAAAAATAAAAATCTTATTTTAAATACATTGACATGCCTTTCCTAATTTTTGGTTATAATTAGATTTTTCTTTAGTATGCAATTGAAAATCATATTTCTAGTTTTGCAGAGCTAGACATAAAACAGATAATACTTAATCTGTCCCTAGTAAGTTAGTAAATAGAGGGACAGCTGTCTTACTCATTACTTGCTCACTTATTTGCTAACTTGCTCACTCATATCATATATTCACTGATTCATTAATTTAATAAACATTTATTAGGTGCCTTTTTTTCTGTATAAGAACTATTGTAGTTGATGGCAGAATAAGAGTGAGCAGAACAGCCATGATCCTGCCATCAAGTGACTTATACTTTCATTCCCACTTATTTTCTCTCCATGCTTTTCTTTACTGCTTTGGTAGAATGTTTGCAAGTTTGAGTGTGGTTACCTGTTCTTTCTAGTGGGATTGTTTGAAAACGTTTAAGGTGGAAATAATTGGGATCTGAATAGCAGTTTGAGAAGCTTAAGAGGAAGTGAAAGAAACTGCTATTTCATAGTTAAGAAAGGGTTTTGAAGCTCCTCTTCTCTCTGTCTTTCAGAGTCAGGTAGTGAATGGATTAAAATGAATGCTTTGTAATCCAAATATGGACACCTTTATGTGATAGAACTCTTTCAGTAATTGGATTTTGTTTTTGAAACCTTGAAAGGAAATTGAACATATCTTGGTTAACTAGTTATGTCTTGTGGTAGTAACCTCTTTTATTTTTTTCTTTTGTTTACTTTTCAGTCTATTCTTACTCCGAGAAGGAACTTACATGCTACAATCAGTTCTCCCTCTTTCTTGTTGGCTCTGGAGGCTTTGGTGGAAAACGGACATCAGACAAAGTCAAGGTAAGCCATGGCTTTATAAGCAAAATATATGTATAGTAAAGGATTCTTACCTGTATGGTTGAGCCTTGAACAGCCTGAATTTGAACTGCACGGGTCCACTTACAGGCAAATTTTTTTACACATCTGCTACCCCTGGGACAGCAAGACCAACCCCTCCTCTTCCTCCTCCCCCTCAGCCTACCCAATGTGAAGATGATGAGGATGAAGACCTTTATGATCATCTACTTCTACTTACTGAATAGTAAATATTCTTTCTTTTTTATGATTTTCATTACATTTTGTTTTTCCTAGATTATTTATTACTATTAATTTTTTTTGTAGAGACAAGTGAACATTTATTTTTATGCCTTTCTTCTTATGTGTATTTCAAGTCTTTTTCAAAACAAGACCCCAGGAATCTCCAGATTCAGTTATGTCCCTGGGCTTGGTCGAGTGCTGCAGGAATCTTTAGGGAGCCTTGTACAAATGCTAGAGTTACTCGTTTACCAACATTAATCTCTAGGATACAAGATGTAACAAAGCAGGACTCTTTCCTCCATGGAATGTGCTGATTTCAGATGAGGCGGCAGCCAATGTAGAAAACGGTTCCTAGCTTATTTTACTGTAATAATACAGTATATAATATATATAACAAAAAATGTGTGTCAGTTGATGATTTATGTTATTGGTAAGGGTTTTGGTTAATAGTAGGCTATTAGGTATTAAGATTTTAGGGAGTCAAAAGTTATACATGAATTTTTGACTGCATGGTAAGTCAGTGCTTCCAAGCCCCACACTGTTTAAAGGCCAATGTTTGTTGGTCTTGCCATGTTACCATATATATAATCTTAAAGAGTGGAGACTTGGTAATCAATACTTTGAATTAGAGTGTGTTCCTTGAATTTGAAGTGCAGTTTATATTTATTCTATATACAACGTATTTTATGTATAGAAAAGCCTTATTGAGTTAAGTATAATGAATCTGAGATACTAATGGGGATATTTGTTATTTTCTTGTACAATCTTTGCAGACCCAAAAATTTTTAGAAAAATCTAACACAGGTGATTCTTGTAAAGATTAAAATCTTCATTTATTAAATGACCTAAGTATTTCTTTTATATAAGACAATTCTGGTTATTCTTTTGTTCTCAAATTATAAAAATGTATTTTTCCTAAAAATGTTTAATAATTTGGATTTCACATTAATCTGGCTTTAAGTTATTTGTGATAATAAGATTATTCTTTAGTGAATATTCTTCTGTAGTAGATAAAGCATTATTTAAAGCATTTAAAGCAGTATTGGGAGAAGACTTTTGGAATGGTGGCATAAGAAGCTCCTTGGACATTCTTGTTAGTGAAACAACCATGTCTTGTAAAAAATTATGTTAAAGCACAGCTATTTAATGTTTCTAGAAATTGTCCTAAGGGTATAGAGCAAACAAAGAAACATTTACTCAAGAAAATCTATTACGTTTTGGCAACAACAGTGAGACTCTGTGGAATTTGAGCCACAATCCCTCCCTTCATTCTTCCTCTCCTGACTGAGCATGACAGAAACTGTACCCCAGGCATTTGCAGCTAATAATGTAGGAGCCCTCTGCCATGCTGCTTTCCCAGGAGGGGAAGCCTATTAACTTTTCTTTTCCCTCCCACTAGCTCTGAATTGCAGATGCTCTATTCCAGGTAAAATTCACTGACATGTGAGTCTCTTTTCTCCATCCAGCCCCACATATAGAGTGGAAACTTTACCCTACCTGTGGTTGGCTGAGAATCTTGCCCTATCTTTCCCAACACATGGAGGTTCCATGGTTGGAGAGCAAGCTGAGAAGAACAGAAGCCACCACCCCTGCCCTGCTTGCTTCTTGTAAAGCAAGTGTATTACTTGGAGGGCAGTATGTCACTATTTCCACAGAAGTTCTGCCTAGAGAGAGAGGCAGACTGTAATAACACAAAGCTCTGATGCTCTTCTCAAGGAAACAGACTCTTCTTGTAACTTGAGTATTTGCAAGATCAAACATAAGCATACTGTCAAAAACAAGGTGTGACTGTAGTGATAAGCGGTTAAGAGAAGGCTGGTAGTTCCATAACAGCAGGAAGCTAAAGTTTAGCCCAGCTAGACATTTACTAGAAAGAACCAGGGAAAGAGATAGCTAAGAAAAGCCCTCCTGGGATTGTAACAAACCTTAAAGACTGGCCTCACTGACTACCCTTGCAAAGAGGCTTGAATTTAATTGGTTCAGATTGTTGAACAATTTATACCCCAGGACACTGTTGAAAATAATGGAACAGTCATCTGGCAATTAGTAGAACCTAACAACTAGGTATGACAACAAAAGAAGCAGGCAGTTGAACAGAGAGATTAAGGAGAGACAGTAAAAGAGAACCAGTGTCATCCTAGGGTGACTGCACATACTCAAAGCGTGCCTTCTGAGGAGCAATACCAGAGGAGGCTGTACGCTGTTGGGAGAATAGACTCACATATAAGAGTCTAACCAAGTCACTAAACAAATAAACAATAACAACTCCTGGAAGGGGTTTGGGATCAGTGTCTAGTGTTGTTATAATCTCTTATCTGAAATGCCCAGTTAGCAACAAAAAATTATAAGATATGGAAGAAACAGGAGAGTGTGAAGCATAGACAAAAAAAACAGGCAACAGAAACTGCCTTTGAGAGGACTTAGTAGACAAAGACTTCAAAGCAGCTATTATAAATATGTTCAAAGAACTAAAGGAAACCATGCTTAAATATTACTAAATAGATATGAATTATTACAAAGATCCAAATAGAAATTTTGGAACTGAGAGTATAATAACTGGAATGAAAAATTTACTCTTGAAGGGCCAAATGTAGATTTGAGCTGACAGATGAAAGAATCAAAAAAGCTTAAGATAGATTGATAGTGATTATACAAACTAAAGAACAGAGAGAACCTCTGTGAAGAAAAGGAAAAAGAATGAAGAACCTTAGAGAAAAGTGAAGTATCATTAAGCACACTAACATTCATATAATGGGTGTATCAAAAAGAGAGAAAGGAGCAGAAAAAAAATTTGAGGAAATAATGGCTTTTGATGAAAAACATTAATCTATTCATCAAAGAAGCTCAATCAACTCCAAATTGATTATTTATCTGAAGAGATCTATGTTCTCTGCATTGTAGTAAACATGTTGAAAGCCAGAAACAGAAAGAAAATGTTGAAAATAATGAGAGAAAAAAATGACTCATTACTTACAAAGGAACCCCAATAAGAGCTGACCTCTGACTTCTCATCAGAAATGATGGAAGTCAAAAGACAGAGGGCTAATGTATTCAGAGTGCTGAAAGAAAAAAAAAAAAAACCTTAATGATCAACTAAGAATTTTATAACCAGCAAAATGATCTTTCTAAAATGAATGCAAAATAAAGACATTCCTGGACGACAAAAACTGAGAGAACAGCAGTGTTGCCTTGCAACAAATACTAAAGAAAGTTCTTCAGGTTGATGGTGAGTGACCACATACTGGATTTATGAAATACCCAGGATAGGCAAATCTGTGAAGTCAGAAAGTATATTAGAGGTTGCCAAGGGCTAGAGGTGAAAGGAGACAGTGGAGAGTGGCTTCTGATGGGTATAGGATTTTCTACTGGAGACAGAAAATGCGCTGAAGTTGATTCTGGTGATGGTTTGGCAACTCTGTGAATATAATAAAAACCATTGGATTTTACATTTTAAATGGGTGAATTATATGTGTATTGTGTCAGTAAAACTGTTTGAAAAATTAGTATTGATCAATACTATATGAAAACAATGTCCTGGGCCCACATTTTTAAAAAATTGTGCTCACTTTTTGCTTGGATATGAAAAAATTACATTGACAGGTATTAAACGAGTATTATTTATGTAAGGTTGTATCTATTCACAGGTAGCAAATTATGAGTTATTAAGAACCCCAGAGCAAGCTGCACACTACACAAGCATATGCAGTGGGATTGTCTGAATGAAAAACCTCGAAATGTTATATTCACTCTTAAAACTTCCAAGCTTTTAGTGAAGATGTTATTTTAGAAAGGGCAAAGTACAAGTCAGGCTATATTCGATGAGGTAAACATAGCATGCTATTTGTTTTCCCTTTTTAACTATATGTTCTTTCTCTTTTTTTCCCTTTTTCTTTTTCTTTTTTTGAGATGGAGTCTTGCTGTATTGCCCAGCCTGGAGTGCAGTGGTGCAATCTTAGCTCACTGCAGCCTCTGCCTCCTGGCCTCAGGTGATCCTCCTCCCTCAGCCTCCCATGTAGTTGGGATTGCAGGCATCTGCCACCTTGCTCTACTAATTTTTATGTTTTTCATAGAGACAGGGTTTCAGGCCAGGCAGGTCTCAAACTCCTGACCTCAGGTGTCCCACCCACCTCAGCCTTCCTGTACGTTCTTTTTAATATGGGGCAGTAATGAATTACTGCAGACCAGAAAATAATCTAAACTAGATACCATTCTCTAAGCACTTTCACAAGTATCACTTGTTGCTTTGAGAAAAAATCAGAGATGATGCCAAGTCATGGTGAAGCCCTGTGCCATAATGAGTTGCCAGTCTGTTAACAGTTAAACTACTATGGCAACACTGTCCATCTTAAATGCCCTTTGTATATATGGCTTACAATGGATTTTGTGGAATAAAGGGAACTCAAAATTTTTAAATTTTTATTTGTTTTTAATCAGGCAGCCCTCAGAATCAAGACAGGTTCAGAGCATTCTTGGGACTCAAAAATTTTAAGACTGCCCAGGACATATAGATTGCCGTCAGGTCCTCCAAAACCTAGTAGAATGCATTGAAAATAAATATATAAATAAATCCTGCGAAATATACTGGATGCAGCTGAAACAAAGGAGTGTAATTCATGCAGTGATTTTTGGAAAACAGCAGCCTGCCTTTTGTTTGTTTTTAGAAGCAGCAACTTCCCCCATGATCTTTTTAATTTCTTTTCTTTTTTTTTTTTTTTTGGTGGTGGGGGGTGGTTGTGAGATAAGTTTGGGAATATATCTAAGCATGGCATTTTAGTAATGAAAAATCACCTATTTCTTAACTCTTTCAAAAAAAAATTTATTGTGGAAAATTTACCTAATTGAGAATAAATGTGTAATATAATTTTACTTCTATTATAAATTATTGAAAAGTAGATATTAGTACTTTAATTGTTCATGTTTATTTTTGGTTTAAATCAACCATAAACTGACACTCAGATACTTACTTTGTAAATGTTGCAAAATTTTCATCAAAAAGTAGTTTTAAGTGTTGGCATTAAGGTATCATAATAATTCACATATTTTTGGTAACTGACTTTAAAATGTATTATTTTGTTAAGATGGCAAATTAAAATATGCAAGGACTTAAAAGACCAGTTTTAAAGACTGAATCAATTTAGATGTGAATTATATGTCTAGTTCTTGTAGTTGTTACTGTCTTTTACATAGGGAAAAACTTTCCTTAACTTTTACTTCGTTGTGGTCTGGAGAATGAATCTGATTACATAATTTTTTACATTTAAAAAGGTCATTTCAGGCAAATCATAGCGTAGATGAAGATAGGAGTTATGAAATTTTAAGTATCATTATTTCCTGAACATGATTTTTGTTTACAAAAAACCCTTTTATCCAATTTGCAGAGTTTATTATATTGAAACATGGTTGTGTATCGAATATTAGTTTGGTTAAAGAGAACAATGATAATTTGTATTTTAAGATTTAACATATAATGTCGTGATTTCAGGTAGCTGTAGCTGTACCTAATAGACCTCCTGATGCTGTACTTACAGATACCACCTCTCTTAATCAGGTAAGATTGTATTTTTGAAAAGTGATTAATCTACCTGGTTGATGATACTTTTTTATTTATAACTCTGATAACCTATAAAAAGTAGTTCCTGTTCAACATAATACACATAAAGATGTTTCCTGTGATTGCAAGCTATTCTTTCTAAATTTTTACGTTATTAATGTTTTCCCACTAGATACCAAAATAAAATATAAAACTGTGTTTTATTCGTCAATTTAAAAAGCATTGCATGCTGTTGGTAATGAAGTGCTTTCTTTGAAGAGACTGCCCACTTTAATAGTGGAGAATTTCATGAAAGCCTCAGAACACGTGCAGGATAAGATAGTTAAAAGGCAAGTATTAGTCATCCTTTCCTCTTTGGGAAAGAAAGCAATGCCACACTGCTTGGAAACAGATTATTTTATACCAACTTTAAAGAACAGGCAAATAAAGCATCTTAGAAACAGTAAATGATTTAATCTTTTTTTTGTTTGACATAAAAAATTTGTTTTCTAGTGGAGATAAAATGTTCTGTCAGTTCACAAATTCTGTGAGCATACAAAAATTTGTTTAAGTAGGAAAAGACAACCATAAAAGTGAGAAAAGCAAGTTTATTTTTTGAGAGACCTCAAGATTCTTCTCTAAGATGGCCAGCAAACTAACTGTGCTGATACAGCATATAAACCTCTGGAGTAACGTGAGCATGTAATAACAGCGAATTGTTCATAAAGTTCACTTTTTAAAAAAAATTTGTCATTTTTTTAGACGGCAACAACCGACAGTGGGGCCCACCGGAAGCTAGAGGATGGGAGGAGGGAGAGGATCAGAGAAAATAACTATCGGATACTAAGTTTAATACCTGGATGATTAAATATTATGCACAACAAACCCCCATGACACAGGATTACCTGTGTAAAAATCCTGCACATATACCCCTGAACTTAAAATAAAAGTTAAAAAAATTTATTTGATATGTTTGATATGAAAACTTCTGCAGGACTTAGGTTCCTAGCAAATAGAAATGTAGTCTCATGAGCCAGAGAGAATTAAAGTTGGTACATATGTATCGTGGTTTTTTTCAGTACCATATAATCAGGTGATGGAGGTAACATTGCTTTATTCTTGCCTTTAAATACTTTTTCTATCCATTACTGTTTCTTATCAATTTCTTAAGAATGCACTCATATTTATGTTCACATAAGGCTTGAGAAACTAATTCCGTTATAGTATAAAAAACAGAAAAGGCTCATGGTTTCATGGTTCAGTAAACCCAAGAAATGCTTCTTTATTATACCGAAATAAAAAATGTATCTGCTATAAATAAAAGCTAATAGTTTCCAAGGTTTGAATTTCTACACACAGTACGTAGAGGAGTTTTCTTTCTTGTCACTTTTTTTTCAGATGACTAAAACTTTTTGTTAGTTTTAAGGTAGGTTTTGCTCTGTGACAAAGGACAGTTTTAAAGTTAACAGTATTTTTTATGTGTATAATGGGCACTCATCATTTGGTGGAGTTTTTTGGCCATTTTGTGTCATATCATAATTAGAGAATATAATGAAAGCTACATACCAGTTCCCCAAAAAACATTTTGCATAAAACTTTGCCTAAATTTCAGAGAATCTGTGGGACATCTGAAATTGGATCCATGCTGTAAGAAATACAAGTCAATTAGAAAAAATTTCATCTATTGTCAAGGAATGGAAAGATCACTTGGATATTAAAAATATAGATGTCTGAAATAACTAGGGTACCTATTCCAAGCAATGAATGTTTAAATATGAGGTTTTGATTTGTAGTATAAGTGTAAATAGACATTCATCAGGGAATGACACATAGAAGGGTTCAGTAGTGAAAATGGTACTTAACTGAGATGGCGTATGGGTGTTCTCTCTCCGGATATGTAGGGCTTGCAGTATGTTGAAAAGTAATCTTGGAGTATAAGAAAGGAGAAGAGCATGACATGTGTATAAGGGGTAAGAATTAGAGTATTCACATTGGAGACTAGCGGAGGATGATTGTAAATGGGCAAAATCTTTAAGGATAAATGGAAATGAGGAAAAATGATGCCATTATACATAAACTTTATGCTAGGTATTTATATTAACTAAGTAAGTTTTCAGTCAATAAGAAAACTGGAAACTATATATTTTTAAGTCTACCAGTATCACTTCTGGAATGTCTTTTTATAATGTCTTTAGGAGAGCTTCTTCATCTTCAAACTAGTATGACAGGCTGGGCACAGTGGCTCACACCTTAAATCTCAGCACTTTGGGAGGCCAAGGTGGGAGAATCACTTGAGCTCAGGAGTTTGACACCAGTCTGGGCAACATAGCAAGACTTTGTCTTCACTAAACGTAATTAAAAAAAAATTAGCTGAGCATGGTGACTTACGCCTGTTGTCTGAGCTACTCAGGAGGCTGAGGTGGAGGATCACTTGAGTCTGGAAAATGGAGGCTGCAGTGAGCTATGAATGTGCATTGCACTTCAGCCTGGGTGACAGAGCAAGACCCTGTCTCAAAACAAAACAAACGAGTATGACAATACAAGTATACTTTGTAGTTTTTCAAATTATTAATAGATGGGACAGTTCCACTACAATAATGTAGAAAGATCAAACAATAAGTAGTTATGAGATGTCAGGCTTTGCATTTGATGAAAATGAGAACAAATATCCATAGTTTCCCCAGATACATATATTATACTATACATATCCTATTATTGTTAAGTAAAGTTAATATTTGGCATATCAGTTCTAGTATCCAGTAAAATATAATTCTTTATTAAAATTAATGTCACGTTGAACTGAATACAGACATAGGCTCACAAACAGTTCTTCTAGTTCTTCTTTGCACATTTAGAACACCCTTGTGGGGCCACAAAGCTGTAGAAAGATCATGGATGCTGGTTGAAGCATCTGAGTCACTTGCACATACCTACCAGAAAGTACTTCTTATCTGATGGGATCATCTAAAGTGAACTGCTGACCAGCTCTGTATTTTACATGCAGATACTTACTGCATTCCTGATGTTGCAAATACCAAGTCATCTCTCCTAGAGTATTCTTTCTGTCTTATTTTTATTTGGACCTTTGGGACCATAGATAATGCACACAAAGTCATTAAGAATCAAAGCAACACAAGCATTCATCTCATCTAGAAGAGTCCAAGCATTAATTTAGTTTCACTGGAATATTTTCATAATTTTTAATAATTCTGCTTTTACCAAATGATCACAGTATGATAAACCAATTGTCAATTTTTAAAAGAAAAAACCTCTTGTACATCCTCTGGTCTCATAATCTGAGAGATGTCGCTGACCGCCATGTTCTATGCCCTACTTGCAGCTCCAGAAAAGACTCCTTTGAACTTTTCTCAAGGCTGCCACAGCACCCATCGCCTTTAGTTTTTAATACCTGTCATCTTCACTTCACTCATTCTTTGTGGGTGAAAATTTTACATAAATCATTGGGAATAAAAAATAAGTCCTGAGAAGCCAAAAAAATTACCACACACTTTATAACTACTATCTGTTTTTTTTTTTTAAAAAAAAAAAAAACAAAAACAAAAAGACAATGATTTATTATTTTCCCAGACTCTGAGTTGACTGGTGATCTTTCTGCTACAAATGGTGTATCTACTTTTAGATGGTAGCTGGACAGGGCTGGAAGGCTCCAAGATGGCTTCTTCTGCATATCTGGGGATCTTAGTGCTAGCTGTTGGCTGGGGTGCTTCGAATCTTCCCCATGTGACCTCTTTCTTGATGTGGTGTATTATCTTCCAGGACCTTTTTCTAATGGCCCTCAGTGAGAACCCCCCATTTAGTGAGTTATTTTTCTGTGTAACTTTCTCCTTTTCAGTACATACAAATTCAGTTGCTTTATCCTTACAGAATTCTAATCTCTTATCTTTTAACTCAGTGAGACCACTTTGCTATGTTCAAGATTTTCTTCTTTCATTGCAGTCTGGAAACTGCTGTCTGAAGGAAGCTGTTTGATTGTAGAGCTCATCTTGTTTGTTTCTTTTCTGTAAAGAACTGTAGTCCTGCATTGCCTACTGTCCAATGTCTAGGAGCAGTGGTAACCCCCATCTTTTTTTCTCCTTTATAATTTTTCTAGTTATTTATGATGGAAGAGTAAGACCATTCCAGGTCCTTCATTATGGCCAGAAGCAGGAGTCGTATATACCTTTTTTAATGCCCTAAGTGCCTCATTTTCCCATTTAATCCTGACTATCTAGTGTTTTAGTTTTTATTGCTGTCCTTTGGCTTCATTTGTTTCTTGTGTACAACAGTCAAAAGAGCTTATCTTACTTTCTTTTCCACCTCTTATTCCCATTTTGGGGGATGCATTATTTTTATTGTTTTAGAGCATTTAGCATTTATATGTTATTTCCTCTTTTTGGCATCTTTTAGTCTTAGATTTGCAATTGAATATATCAACCCTTTTGCCAAAGCTTCTTAGCTTTTAGTTGGATGAAACACCTTCTGTGGAAGGTTCCCTGAGAAGAGCTCATGTGTATAGTACTGCCTTAGTTTCTATACGTTTAAAACTATTTACCCTAGCTACCTGAAGGGACAGCTTTGTTGGATATAAAATCTTATTTCTTAAAGATGCTGCATCATTGTTGTGTGTTGCTTTTGAAAAGTCTGATGCCAATCTAATTATCTTCCTCTGTAAGTTACTTGATCTTTACCCTGAGGCCCTCAAGATTATTTTTATCTTTAAAGTCTAATGGTTTTGCTGGGATACGTCTCAGTCTTGCTTATTGCACGTCAGTCTTCCTATATACCTGATAGGCCTTTAAATATGTATATTCAGATCTTTTAGTTTTATAGTATTAAAAATTTAAATATTAGTTCTCTTTTATTGTTCTGTTTTTCTTTCTTTGGGTACTCCATTTATCTGTATGCTGGATCTTATTATGTCCTTCAAATACTTTTATTCTATTTTTTTTTTTTTTAGTTCCTTCACAATCTCATTTTTTTCTCATGGCTCATTTCCTCCCTTTCTGCCATCCCCCATATTTCATTTTTATTTGAATGTGTTCTCCTTTGGTTACCTTATAATTTAGTCTCCATTTCTTAGATGAGTTTGATTTTTTCCTTCCATTTCTTTCTTGAACTTAATCATCACTTATTTATTTCTTCATGTATGTCATCCATTTATATTCTTAGTTTTTGGATTTTTTGATTCAGAGTTTTTGTTTCATATCCCCAAATGCATGAGTGTTTCATTGTAGTTTTCTTCTGTTTGGTATAGTGTGTTTATTTGGCTTGGGGGCTGGGGGGTATTTAACTAAAAGGTTTTATTTTGTATTTTCAGTTTTAGTTTTATGGCAGTGTTGTATAGGTGAAGAATATTTACTTCTGTGCATTATTTGGTTTGGGATGGTTTCTGAGATTCTTAGGTCAAAATTGCCCTTTTCTCTCTGTGTAGCACAATGGCAGTTTCTTTAGTGGATGGCTTTAAAGAAGGAGCACTGTGGGGAGGTGTTTTATTTTTAAAAATTAAAAAAAATTATCTTGCAGGATCATTAATTTCCTCCCTTGCTTCTTTTTTTCTTTACCATCCAGTCTCCAAAGGGGATGTCTTTGTTTTATTCTCTTCTCCCCCAAAAGTGGTACCTTTCCGGCATGGCCACTGAAAGGCCAGTGTACTATTAATCCTTTTCACTGTAGTCAGTACTCTGATCCTTCAGGAGTCATTTCAGTATTTTTGCCCTTAAGATAGATTTATCTGGGAGTGATTTTCCTTTTCCCTCTTCCATGTACTGCTTTTGTACCCCCGAGCCCTGCCACTCTCTGAGGTAGCTCAGAGGGTGCTCCAAAGTTAGCACTGATAGACAAGTGGTGTTTATTTTGAGATTTACTTGAATTTCAAGTTTAAAGTGTTGTTTTCTAGTTATACTGTGGGCTTGAGATTTGTGTAGTTATACTTTTTTGGCAGATATGAGGACTTAGAAAGCACTAGTTTGCTGAGCCTGTTTACTTACCATTTAGTTTGACTTAATGGTACAATTTTAAAAAATCAAATTAAGAAATAGTTTACTTGTATACAGATTATCTTCCTACTTCCTTTTAATATGCAAGAAAAGGTATAGGTATTTTTCTTATTTTTTGGTGGTTATTATTTATAATGACTTATTTCTTTTTTTTTTTTTTTTGAGACGGAGTTTCGCTCTTGTTACCCAGGCTGGAGTGCAATGGCCCGATCTCGGCTCACCGCAACCTCCGCCTCCTGGGTTCAGGCAGTTCTCCTGCCTCAGTCTCCTGAGTAGCTGGGATTATAGGCACGTGCCACCACGCCCAGCTAATTTTTTGTATTTTTAGTAGAGACGGGGTTTCACCATGTTGACCAGGATGGTCTCGATCTCTTGACCTCGTGATCCACCCGCCTCGGCCTCCCAAAGTGCTGGGATTACAGGCTTGAGCCACCGTGCCCGGCTATAATGACTTATTTCTAGGCAGAAATGAAACAAAACAAGAAACTTTTAGCTTTCCTTCTGAAATAGCCATTTCTTCAAAATACTTAGCAAATAAGCATTGGCAGTGGTCATTATCAATTGAACAATGCTTATTTTGTGTTATGATTGAATGGACCAAACATCCAGTCAGTTGGCTTTTGTCATTTCCCTTAACAAACCCTTTTTGTCTTTGTTTAACTAACTCTACTATCTATAGGAAGCAATGCCATCATTGAAATAATGTGAAATATTTCATGTTAATATGATTTATTTAGAACACTGTTTCCATTTATAGGAATGATATCTATGGGATAAGAATATTAGTACTAATCTTAGAATCTTGGTTTTTTATATTATTGCTGTAATCTTTAAAAAGTAATAGCTAACATTTACTGAGGTATTATTTATCAAAGATAAATACCTTGTAAACTTTGTCCCATCTTTTTCCAGCTATTCTGTGAGAGTAAGTTCTGTTAGCCTCAAAATGTTTCTAAATGAGAAATTGAGGCTTAGAGTGGTGAAGAAACTTGCCTATTAATGGTAGAGCTGGCTTTGAATCCAGATCTGTCTGGTACCAAATTCCATGATCTAGCATGTGTTTGACAGTTTCTTGTTGAGGTCTTGAAATGTGTCTTTCTTTCATTTGTATACAACATCATGATATATATTTCCTAGCATTTTATTATCTAAAGTGCTTTTTAAAAATTATTTATTTCTCTTAGCATCTCATATAGGATCTTTCAAGTAATTAGTATTCAATAATTGTTTATTTGATTTCATTATATTAAGAAGAAATGTAAAGGAAAGAATATTGAGTCACTGAGAAAGTGAATAATCTATAGAACCATTATATGGAGTGATGGGAAAGGGAAAGGGCTTGTTGAAATTATGCAAAGCGTTTTAAAAAGAAAATGATATTTTTCTTATGAATTATAGAAAATGTTATTTTCTATAAATAAAACTGGTTAACAATAATAAATAATTCAAAAGTAATCAAAAAAATCAGTAATTTTTGAAAGACGTGGCTAGTCTTTACACAACATTTCAGTAGTCTTTGGAAAACAGCACAGCAATTCATGAGAAAGGGAAGAAATCTTGAGGCTGATCTAAAAGGGTCAAGTTTACAGTTTTATTAAATATACTTACTATTAGCTGTTTGGTGAATTTCTTCCTTTCAGTGCTGGTAAGTGCTCTCTAACTTGGAAGAATGTATCATTTAAATGCCAGAAAGTATGGTGACTTTTTCCCTATTATTATCCAGGCCTTGCTGCTAATCCTACCTTACCTAAGTAAACTAGTGATATGGAAATCTAGACTCAGCAAAACTTTTATCATAATAGCAAGGTATCAGTTCAGTCAGTTTTCTTGCAGGGTGAGCTAATGTTCAGGATATAGTGTACCAGTGGAATGAAAGTTGGTGAGAAGTCTTTGATGTTTCTATGTCTGATATTGCCTGAGAAGCTTCAATTTAAAACAACCCAGTAAGAAAGTTGGCATAAATTTTGCTTGCTTAGAATAGACTATAAACATGTACCTTATCTGTATTAAATAGGAGTAAATTGATTGACTTCTTTTTGTGAATTTCTCCTTAGGCATTAGTAATAATGTTTTACCTGGATATAATTCTTGGCTTCCCTTTCTACATTTTTTTCCCCCTCCCACTGATTTTAGTGGCAAGTGTTACAAAAACATTTCATTATTAGGTGATTTTCATTTTAAAAATAATTATTTTTAAGATCAGAGTCTCAGGTACATTACGGTGCAGTGCTTATACAATAACCAGCCATGGTTCTTATTTTTCATTTAATGTATTCTAAGAAAACACTGAGTTCTAGTTATGTTTGTAATTCTTTCTCCACAGGCTGCTTTGTACCGCCTCAGTGGAGACTGGAATCCCTTACACATTGATCCTAACTTTGCTAGCCTAGCAGGTGAGTTGCTGATAATATGTATCAATGAAAAATATTAGCTATTTGATATTTAATTAACTAAATAATACTACTTATGACTGGTAGTTTGAGTAACATTTAAAAATGTTATTTATTACATTTATGCAAAGGTATGGAAAGGTTGGAAATGTATTCAGAAAATAGTGCACTTGACATTCAGATTATGATGGAGGGAATTTTCTTCTAGTGCAAGTTCTAGGATAGGACCATGAGGCTGTCTGAGTTACCACAAAGGACAAGGTGCTTGGAGAGACAGCAAGGAACTGAAAGGTTAGGGAAGGATCATCTGCCTACGTGGATATTGAGAGTACCCTGGATGAGTTCATGGTCACAACCAAAACCAAACAGTTGTGTTTCCAGATAGCTCACATTCTTTTCCTGGTTTTTTTTTTTTTTTCTTTCTTTCTTTTGTTATTTTTTTCCCTGGAAATACTACTTAAAAAATACTTTCTGTGTTTCTTTAAATAGATGGTATAATTCATGCTAATGCAGTTTAAAGACATTTTCAAAGTCCTGAATTAACTATACTTGATATTTAAACTTCAAAGGTGCCTGTGTCTAACTCAGTGTTCTGTCTTTTCCTAGGTTTTGACAAGCCCATATTACATGGATTATGTACATTTGGATTTTCTGCCAGGCATGTTTTACGGCACTTTGCAGATAATGATGTGTCAAGATTCAAGGCAATTAAGGTAAATGTGTATTATTACATAATTTGAATATTAATTCCATTTTCTGTCTTTAGAGAAGAAAAAGGGTTTTAATGATTTAATTTAAAATAGATACTGTACTACAGCAATATACATTTTTATTATTTTATTGTACCTGACATTCAGTACACTGTCTTTTTGTAGCTATAAGTAGCTCTGTTGCACATGCACCAGGAAGGATGCACAGTTGCAATTTTAACAGATTAACTGGGTTGCTTCATAAATTAATTAAGTACGTATACATATCAGCACATATGCCTTGAAACCTCAAGATTTATTTTTTTGACAACTTTTATAATTTGCCTTAATTTAGTTAAAAATGTTAAGTGGCTGATTTGAAGTCTAATAAACATACATAATATGATGACTGCATATTGTTTTAACTTTGTACTTTTTAGTTGATATCAAGTTTTTATCCATTATAAATAACAAGAAAAAATATCAATGCTGACATTATTTTTGTGCAACTTTAAGCCAAAAGATGTACACTGAAAAAGTTTAAGGCATTATCAAATAGCTCCAAAAGCTTTTAATTTATTCTCCATTTACTAGTGAAAATGCATTTCTGATGCATTGCCTTTGAGAGCGCTGATAACTCTCATGCTTTTCATTTTATTACGGCTATTTTTTATTATCCAATAATATATACGCAGAGAAAATAATACAGAAAATTATGAATAAAGAGTGGAATTATTTTTCCCTGTATACCCACCCTAGGCTTCAGTCCTCAGACTTAATTTGTACCACTTTTAATTATTTAAGTTGCTCTGGTGGTACCTATATAACTCTACCTAATATGATCATTGTTTTATTTCTTGATTTGTCAAGGAAAAAAACACTATTTTTTGATTCCATACTTTGAAAGACAAAGAATTAACTTACTTATACTAGTTGCATCTTTATTCCACTAATTGTATCATATTATATTTAGTTCTTTTATGAGTTTAAATATCTTTAAACCTCCATTTTTTTCTTTTGTGCTCTCTAACTTCCTTTCCAATTTTTTTTTCTCCCACAAGTAAACCAGTTTTCTTTTAAAACATTTTTAACCCCACAACTCTTTTTTAAAGGCTCGTTTTGCAAAACCAGTATATCCAGGACAAACTCTACAAACTGAGATGTGGAAGGAAGGAAACAGAATTCATTTTCAAACCAAGGTATGAATTTTGCTTTGCTACCCTCTTTGTGTTCCATCTTAGCATTTTTTTTTTTTTTGTTAGTATTATGGATTTGAGACAAAACCTAGAAAGTTTCTTTTTAAGGAATGAGAAATTTTAATTAAAAATAAGAAACATCTTGTCTGGTGTTTTCAAAATTTTTATTTATTAGGCAACACTTAAAAAAATAAAATAGAAGTGTTTTGCACCTTGTGTTTTATTTTCTCTTTTCTTTTCAACTAAATTGATACTTACCTATGTAGCAGTGGCCCAGTTATTCTGAAAACTCAAGCAACCATGTCTTTTCTGCTCAACCAGTCAATCAAATCATTGTCAAAAATATCATCTTAAAAAATTTAGGCCAGGCATGGTGGCTTACACCTGTAATCCCAGCACTTTGGGAGGCCACGTTTGGGGGGGCACAAGGTCAGGAGTTTGAGACCAGCTTGGCCAATATGATGCAACCTCACTTCTACTAAAAATACAAGAAAATTAGCTGTGCATGGTGGTGCATGCCTGTAATCCCAGCTACTTGAGAGGCTGAGGCAGGAGAACTGCTTGAACCTGGGAGGCAGAGGTTGCAGTGAGCTGAGGTCACACTACTGCACTCCAAGCCTGGAAGACAAAGTGAAACTCTGTCTCAAAAAAAAAAAAAAAATTAATTAAAGGCATTGTACAGATATACAATGAAAACATGACAGCAATCTATTTGACTCATTATAATGAAGGATCTTGCAATATGATAAAACATGTTCAAAAGACAATTAGAACAATGGTTTATATGGTCCAACACGAAAGGCATTCTAAATTAATTTTGCAATGTTAGAGACAAAAATAGTTAATATCCTACAGGAATGTAAAATCTTAACCTTTATGATGTTTCTCTGGACAGAAATCATATGCATCTTTATTATACAAAAATCCACAAGTTAACAAGTTTTATCACAGAGTCTTGGCCTAACGAACAGTAAATGACAAACCAAATAAAGGTATATCTCTCTATATAGAGTGAGGTTTTTGGGGCGAGGCTGTTAGCAATGCCCCAGTAAAATACTAAAAGGACATGTAATCATTGTTTCATTTGCAAATAATTAAAAGACAGTTTTTGTTAACACAATTGACCAGGCTAATACCTTTTGGCCTGATCATTTCATGCTATATTGAATATTTTAAACAACTCCAACAATAATAGTAACAGCTTCTACTTACTGAGAACTTGTAAACTGGCAATAGTATTTTCTTTAATATGCATAATAAATCTGCATGTAAATATAAGAAAATCTAGGTTCCAAAGAAAATCTAATCTAGGTGTCCTAAATAACTTGCTCATAGTCACACAGCAAGTGGCTGAGCTCGGATAGAAACCCAATCAGCATGGCTTCAGGGCTTTGATCACAGGCCCTAAATGTCTTTTCTGTATCATGTTTTCTTTAACAAATAGATAACTTTACAAAATTCTTCTTACATGGTTGCTTTACTCCTAATTCCTTTCTGCTGGTTGCAATATCATTTTCCTACTTAATCTGTACATATTGTTTATTTTACTTTTCAAATTCCTCCTGTCCTTTAGGCTTAAGTTCTAACTCCACTTTCTTTTAGAGGCAGGCACTTACTACTACTCCCTGCTTTCCTTCCCATACATACATTCACATTGTTGTTCTCTGAAAGCCTCTGCAGCTAATCTATGTGCCACATATTTTGGAGGCTTCTCATTTTCTGATTTGTTTTGTATGAGTAAGTTTTGCTTTTTGATTAAGATTATGAACTCTAGGAGTGTTGAGGACCATGACTATATTACAGGTGTTTATTTTCCTGCAATTTCTGGTGATGAGTAGTATGTAAATAATTTCTATGTATACAAACTTGAAGGGCTGAGAAATGATTAAATGTCTGAATATAATATATTCTTGCCATTTTGTTAAATTCTAAGTGTGCCATCTTATATTTCCAGCATATTTGCT
Organism: Saimiri boliviensis; assembly: GCF_048565385.1. Classification (NCBI taxonomy): domain Eukaryota; kingdom Metazoa; phylum Chordata; class Mammalia; order Primates; family Cebidae; genus Saimiri; species Saimiri boliviensis. The sequence continues at coordinate 190,537,059 of NC_133449.1, read as the reverse complement.
ATATTTTTCCTCAGAGTATAAGCTCTGTTTTTCTATTAGTTTTAGTATTCCTTCTCTCCCTTCCTCCTTTTCTCACTTTCTCCCTTTCTTCCTCCATTCCTCCCTTCTTTCTATTCTTAAGATACAAGAAATAAACTTTAAGCCAGTGTTTTAAAATGATTTGCTTGACTTGGTAACAAAGTAATTTACTAAAGTGCATTTTGTCCATTAATTTTATCTTTCCATGCTTTTCAGTGTATAAAATTTGAAGTAAAATGAACAAATTACTTGAAAGATCTTTTTTCCCTCCAAAATATGATGGGATGTAGTCAAGAGAATGATCTTGATTGTTAAAAATCAAAGTTTTAATAAATGCTACCTTAAACTTTAGAAATTTATCCTATACATTTGTAGCAATATCATAATTTGTATGAAAGAATAGCCATTGGAATAATTTGAAATGAAGGATTAGGAATTTGAATTTGAGTTCCTTTAATGACTATTTTGATCAAAGCCTATTTAGGCATTTAATTTATGCTGTGTATACTTCTTCTTGAAATAAGACCTGAAATTACTACTTAAAAACACTGTTACTGTTTGTTCCTAGCCAATTTTATTCTATATTAGCAGACAAAATGTAGTTTGAGTATCACTACCTCATGTGGCTATTGTTCTATGCCTTTTACTATTTATAAGGATTCAGCATTGACTGAATTCTATTTATGAGAGTTCATCCCCTGACCACCCTCCTGCAAAGCAAACGAACAAATAAACAAACCCAAAATACCAAGGCCCAGGCTCTATCCCAGCCTGTTTACATTGGGATTTTGGGAGATGGGACTTCATTCATATATATATGTTTTAAAGGGCTCCAATTGATTCTAAAGCCAGGGCTAGTATCAGTTGTATTAAATCAGAAAGCCTTTGTGTTTATTCATCTTGAGCCTTTTATTTGGATTATTATATTCTTTTTCATAGGAGGCAAACATAAATTTCTTTTAAATATACTGTTTCACAGTGAGATTGCACTTCCATTGTAATTCAGAAAAAACTTTTTTTTCCTCTTCTCCTTCTAAGGTCCAAGGAACTGGAGACATTGTCCTCTCAAATGCATATGTGGATCTTGCACCAACATCTGATATTTCAGCTAAGACACCCTCTGAAGTAGGTTATAAAAATTAGTATCCAAGCCACTTTCTCATTAAGAATTTCAGTTAAGATGACTTTAAGAATGGTTAGGCTACTTTAGAAAATTAACAAACATGAAACTATTCTTAATTTTTGAAGTGAAAGACATTGATTCAGAACTACTTGGAATAAAAGGAATAGTCTAGCAATTTGTTTTGCAGGATACTGGGATATATTTCAAGAGAACGTAATTTTCTAGTTTTAGAGTAAATAGATCAGTTGTTTAATCAGAATCTTAAGCAAACAACATTTTGGAGAAAAGTAGATAAAAAACTTGAATATCCTATACTTTTTCTTGATTTAAAGATTTGTATAAAGCTTTGCATGCAAATATATAAACCAATACTGTATATAACTTATTAAAACATTGTATTATGCTTTATTAGCATGCTGAGACTTTTGATAAAAATGTTTATATTCTATTTCTGAAATATTAACTTTGTAATGTTGAGGTTTTCATACCCATGATCTTTAATTGTCTATCATAAACCACATAGGTGACTGAAAATTAAAGTCCCTTAAGAATAATCTCTGGAAAAAAACTTTGGCTGGATTCAGTGGTAACGCCTGTAATCCCAGCCCTCTGGGAGGCTGAAGTGGGCAGATCACTTGAGGTCAGGAGTTCAAGACAGCCTGGCAAACATAATGAAACCCAGTCTCTACTAAAAATAAAAAATTAGCCAGGTTTGGTGGCAGGCTCCTGTAATCCCAGCTATGCAAGAAGCTGCGGCAGGAGAATTGCTTGAACCCACGAGGTGGAGGTTGCAGTGAGCCAAGATTGTGCACTCCAGCTGGGTAACAAAACAAGACTCCATCTCAAAAAAAAAAAAAAAACCCCAAAACTTAAGAAGTTTTAGAGTTGTAAGGAAATTCAGACTTCATGTAATTTAGTCCCATTTTATAAATAAAAAAATGAGACCATACAAGTTGATTAATTTGATCAGGATCTTCCTGAAGTTAGCTGAAACATGGGTTGTCCAGTTCCTATTTTTCTTTTAAAATACTATTTATGAATTTTAATAAAAGTAAAATCCTCTTATTAAGAGGACTGAGGTTCTGAGTGACATATATAAATATAAAGAAAGTACAAAACACACATTGTTTGAAAAAACTAACTATGTGCAGAGTTTTTAAAAAATCACTTTTTTCACATGTATTTTGTAATCACTTTTCTCCTTGAATTATTTTTAAAGAACTTAAAATTTTTGTTGTTGTTGTTGTTGTTAGGGTGGGGAGCTTCAGAGTACCCTTGTGTTTGAGGAAATAGGACGCCGCCTAAAGGATGTTGGGCATGAGGTGGTGAAGAAAGTAAATGCTGTATTTGAGTGGCATATAACTAAAGGCGGAAATGTTGGAGCTAAGTGGAGTAAGTTATAGCCATGATTTTATTATTTTCTAAGGTGACTCTTAGTTAATAAAGTATCTTTTTAACAATTAAAGACCTTTGAACGTAGGTAAATCTTAACCTTTTCAGGTAAGTTGTTTTTTCCCCCATGTGGGAATGATCAGGTTTAGGAATGCCCAAAGATGTGTTTGTGTCTGTGTATGTGTGTGTACGATATAGGGAATCAATTGAAATGAAAATACCTGCTTTAAGATTTCATCATAATCCTTGAAAGTAGTTTAAGCAGCCATCTTGGCTATATGTATCTTTATCTATCTAATCTTCAGCTTCTTAAACATAAGGCAAATTGATCAAGTCAAAATGAAGTATTTTTAAGTCATTATATTTGACAGTTATAAAATTATTTTCATCATATCAAAACAGTAGTTTGGATTATCTTAGTTATCAGTATAAAATTACTATTTTCTTGCTATATACAGATTGTAGTCAAAGGTACTTGTTTTAGTCTAGGCAAATTATCTATTAGAGTTCCGTGCACTGGGTATAAAACATCTTGCTGCAGAAAGAAAACAGTCATATTTCTTTTTCACTAATATGGAGGTCCAAATGGACCTGGGTACCATTTTGTAAAGAAAGAGAAATTAGAGGATAAAAAGAACCAAGAAAAAATATTGTATCAGATCTTTTGTGTCTGCTTTATAACTCACATCCTTAATCATGGCATAAATTTTTATTTATAGAATATTATAAAATAATAGAATATTCCTCATTTTGGAAAATAAAGGAAATACACCTTTATTTTCCTAGAAATTCTTCGATTAGTTTGAAAAGATGAAAATGGATAGGAGATACAGAAATAAGTCTCTGAATTCTCTTTCAACAGAGTCTGTTGCTTGCCACAGTTTTCTTACTGTATTTTGGTGATTTAGAATTCTGTGTTTTCTCTCATTTGACCTTGGGCTTAACCCTGAGAAAGGGCTGCAGTTTGTCTATTTCTAGCTTCTAATATGGTCAATAACACATAATAACTAGTCTGACTCTGTACATGTTGAATGAGTGCTACAAGCCATGTAGAAAGCATAGTTTTAGAAAATAGTATGGCTGCCTTTTTCTGAAATTGATACTGTACCTTCTCTTAAAACACGAGGTTTGTTGTATGGATATTGATGTTTATTTTTTATTTAGTATGAGTGTAATATGTAAGTATAATATACCAATTAAACATTTAATAAGTAACTGATATATTTTATAGTATTTATTGCTATTAATTTCTAAAACTAGCCAGAAGTTGTTGTAGTAAACCCTTTGAAAACTATTTTATTGTTCTAAGCAACAGTAAAAATGCAGAGAAAATGAAAGATGACATAAAGGCACAAGGAAGATAAAGAATCAGAGGATTTATATGGCCTACAGTACAGTCTCCTTCTGAAAATTAAAACATAGTTACTCTTATCTGAAACTCCAGAAACCAAAAAGCTCTAGAAGTGAACACTTTTTTTCTCATAACTGCTGGTGAAGCCTGATTTGAACTTACATGATGCTGTCGATTGTCTTTAACTCACCTATTGTGAGTTAGTCAAGTATAGAAGTATTATACTTGTTTATAGAGTGTTGCGTCATTGGGGACCTTTTGTAATATGTAATACATGTTTTATGCATTATATTTCCTTCCTAAAATCTGATTCCTAATTTCAAAACCCAGCCTGAAGCAATTCATTCAGATAAGGAATTGTGGACCTGTGCATGTATATAAATAATTCTTATAGAACTCAAGTGATAAGAGACATGGAAAAGGGTGCTCTCCTTTCAGAGAATGGGAGGATTGTGTTCTTCAGTAAACATTTGAGTATGTGTCAAGTTCTCTGCTAGGTGGAGACTACAAATATGAATAGATAGGACGCCTTTTTTTTTTTTTTTTTAATCCATAGGAATAATTATTTAGAGGCAGTGTGTCAGGAAAGCTGAAATACTGTGGTTGAGGAAACAAAGGTTGTTGCATTGCAGAGTAAAGGGAAGGAAGACCTCAATTAAGGAAATGGTAATAAAGGACAGGAGAGGGCCTATGTAGAACTATTGCTAAGATTGAATTGACTAACTTAGGTACTGATTATGTCTAAAAAACAACAGGAATGAGAGAGTCAAAACTAATGCTGTGGTTTTGAGCATGTGTGCTTGAGGATGTTGGCTCTATTACTAGAAGTAAGAAACAGGTAGAGGAGGGAGGTTTGGGAGAGAAGATGATTAAGTTGTGACTGTAGTCAACCAAGATCTGGACTAGATTGTGGGGACTGTGGACCTGGAATTTAGGAGTAACTTCATAGCTGGAGGCAGAGAGTTGGAAACCATATTTGAGGAATTAGTAGTTGGAATTAAAAACGTTAGCTTCACCAACTTGCCTCATGACATGCAAGAAGAAAATGTAAGGAAAATCTTTGCTGGTCCTGAGGGATTATCTGTATTTCCTGTTCACTTTATGGAATAGTGGTTCTAATATTTCCATTTGTCTGTAAACAAGGTGAATATCATAGAATTTGGCCCACAGGTTTTAAATATGTAATTTATTGGTATTCTAGGCACAGACAGTCCTATACTTTCAAATAGAAATCTATTATCTGTATGTATCCAATACCTGTAAAATAATATTACTGAAACTTTTTACAAAGATTTATTTCCATGTGCTAAATACAATGTTGCTGAGCAAGATCTGTTTTGTTTTCTTTAGGATGATAGTTTAAACTGTGTTTGTCATTGAGCAGTTTGGTTGTTATCCTTCTGAATTTAAATTTGGTTTCCTTTCACATATTTGTAATCTTTTCCATTATAGGAACATAAGTGGAATTTACATTTAGATAGCAAGATGGTACAAATACTATGGATTTTCGTTTGAATATTATTTGTTAAATAATAAAATAAGCCGAGTTTAAAAAAATGTAGTATAATTAATTGCATAGAATTAAATCTGCATATCTGAACTAAATCCAAGCCTCAGTTATGTACTCTGTATGTACTATATGATGATGTGATGGGATGAGGATGTTCTTTAAATGTCAGAGCTTAGCTATTTTTAATCCTAGACATTTGCCACCATATATAAGAATATATAGAGGTTTGAGAACTGGCATTCTTTTGATACCAGAATTATTAATTCTTGAGGATACCATATGATTATTAAAACCTGTGAGTTCCTGGGTTGGTGCTCATCTAGCAGTCAAACCAGATTGCCGCTTAGGTCCCTCAACTTGGATATATACTAAATCTCAAGGGTGTTGGTTCCAAATTTTGGATTTGGACTGAAACGACTGTCTCATTCATTTATAGAAAAGCCTTGAAAGATATTATTTGGAAAGAAATATGGACCCCATTTAGGAATGGGGTCCTGTTTGTTGGAGACATATCTGCCTCAGGGTCACTCTCTATTCCCTAAGCAACACTGACTGCTTCTTCTCTTCCAGGAGCAGCTCCTGGGTGCATGCTCCTGTACATTTATCTTCAAAAGTACACACAAATGCACAGCATTATTTAAAACAATTCTGACTTTCTATCTTCTGTGTGTTATTCATCTTAGTAACATCATTTTGTAATTTTTTTTGTTTGAAACAATTTCAGAATTATGGAAAAGTTGCAAAAATACTACAGAGAACTTTTGTCTTTCATACAGTTTGGTCAAATTATTAAAATTTGATCCCATCTTCTTTACTAATTTTTTCCTTCATATGTGTTTTTTTCTTCTGAAGCATTTAAGAGTAACTTGCAGACATGATGTCCCTTTATGCCTAAGAGACTATTCTAGTAGCATTTTCTAAGAACAAAGACATTCTCTTAACTAGTCACACAACAATGATCAATATCAGGAGATAAACATTGATACAGTATATTAGCTAATCCACAGATCTTGTTACTATTTCAACATTGTCCCAATAATATCCTTTATAGCAAACATTGTCCCAATAATGTCCTTTATTATTAAAATGAAGAAAGAAAAAGAATTGATCAGAGTCCAATCTGGGATTGTACATTACATTTGGTTCTTAGATCTGTAGTCTGCTTTAATTTGGAGGAGTTCCTCAGTCTTTGCTTTTCCTGATTTTGAGATATTTGAAGACTGCAGACCAATTATTTTATAGCATGTTTCTTGGTTTGTTTTTAGTTGATTTTTTTATGACTAGTTTTAGTTTATGAACATTTGGCAGAATAACACAAAAGTAGTATGCTCTTGGTGTGACTTTTTTTTTAACCTTAATTTTTAACCTGAGTTTTTTTATTTGTGTTTGTTACTATTAGCATATATATATATGTATTTTTTTTAAGAGGGTAGATATCCTTCTTTCATGTGCTTTTCCATTTAATAAATAATTCCTAAGTACTTTCTTTTCGAGGAAGTATAGGGGATACAAAGACAAAACATGTTTGTGCCAGCAAAGACCTTCTAATATTAAGGGAAGAAGGCATAAACAAAAACAGTTCCTTCTTTCTCCTGTAGTAGCCCTTTGTGGCTACAGGGGTCTCCAAGTTTTGAAATGTCATATTCTCATTTCAAATGTCAAGTTATTTCACCCCTTCCTCATTAAATGCTGTAAAGTATGAATGAAATTGTTATGGACTCTTATAGAAGCTTAATTACATAAATACAGAGCTAAAAATCAACAGTAAGATGGCTATAATGAATTCTGCCACTACGAGAAAATGAATACAATCTATTTCTTCACTTTTGCAATAAGATTAGGTGTGATCTTATAGGTGTCTATAAACTCAAGGTGATGGTGATGGTTGGAGACCATGACCTGAGCCACTACAGAATTTGAAGTTCCACTTCTTCACCTCAAATTTCTGTATTCTTGTATTTCTGTATTTTGCTTTTTTTCTAAATGACAAATAATATGTATCGATAGATAGAATAAGTATAGAATAAATGTCATATTAACTTGGAAACTATTTTACTTGGTTTATTTTACCCTCATTTTGTGGAGAGAAAAAGATACACATTGGTTTCTTCCTATTTTTTTCCAGCTATTGACCTGAAAAGTGGCTCTGGAAAAGTGTACCAAGGCCCTGCAAAAGGTGCTGCTGATACAACAATCATACTTTCAGATGAAGATTTCATGGAGGTGGTCCTGGGCAGGCTTGACCCTCAGAAGGTAATGTTCTCAAATGTTCATTTATTCATTGTTTTATTGTTTCCTCTTTGACAACTGCACTTTTTGAGCTGACTCCCAAATTCTGATTTATAAGACAGGTTTCTTAGAACTCTGAAGATGACACAGTTGATACTGATATTCTGGTTGACAGGTCATATATTTCTTTTTTAATGGAGTTTCAGCTGACACTTTTTAAGACTGATTTTTTTTGGGGGGAGCGGTGAAATTTCTCTTCAGTATGCAGTATAATAATGTAGAACCCACATCTAGATTTTTAAATAATATTCTGTTGTGTGTTCAAAGGTGAAAAACCACATATTAGTAGATACTACATAAAATTAGACATTCCCAATATATAAAATTAAGAAATCATTGAATACTGAAAATAGAAGAATATTTTAACATAATAGCCAATGTCTTACTTAAGGTGAATCTTAGAGGCATTTCAGTGAAAAATCATGATTAAGACAAGAGTGCCTTCTGTGACCATGGTTTAGTTAATATTATTCTGAAATTTTTGGCCAATCCACAAATATACAAAATTAAAGTAAATATACAAAATTTTATCAACTAAAGTAATTGATGTAGCAATTAGAATGGAGGAGAAAAAGTTATTTTCATTTTGTGATTATGTAGCTGGAAATCCTAAGAGAACGAACATTTTGATTCGTAGAAGGTGTTCAAAGAAGTGGATGAGTGCAATTATTAAAAAATAGCTTTCGCATAGGTGTAATTTGAATAAATGAGGAAATATTTAGTTTTCTTGTATAGAAAAACTAAAAGGAATTGTAAGTTGTATAGGAGGTAAAAAGTAGTCTTTGGCATCTAATAAAATCTAAATTTGAATCTTGGCCCTGTCACTTTATCCGGAAGCTTTAATTTTCTCATTTGTAAAATGAGTATAATAATTGTAGTGTTCACAAAGCCTTTTTGTAAGAACTAAACTCAATAATATGTATGAAGAGCTTAGTATAGTGCTTGGCAATGCAGTGAACCCTCTGTTAATTTCTTTCCAGGAATTTATTTAGTACCTACTCTGATTCAGGTTCTAGGTATTGGCCGAATTATGACAAAACCCTACTGTATAGAACTTCCTTTTAGTGTACTAATGCAAAGGAAATAAAATCTCAAGTTAGAGAAAAATAAGAGTGTTAGAGCAATGACTGGCAAAGTTTTTCTGCAGAGGGTTACATAGTAAATATTTTTGGCTTTGTGGGCAAGATGGTCTCTCTGTTGCAGCTCTTCAGCATTGCCATTGTAGCCTTAAAGTAGCCAAAGAGAATATGTAAACAATGGAGTGTGACTGTGTTCCAGTAAAACTTTATTTACAGAAACAGACAGCCGAGTAGATCTGGTTCTCTGGCTGTTTTTTGTCAACTGTTGAGTTAGAGTGTTATAGGACAGGGGAACTATTTTAAATAGGGTTGTTTAAAGTCCTGATGGGGGTTTTCTAAGACACCTGAAATGCCTGCTAGAGACTTGAACAGAGTACCAGAATAAGTCATCAGACCAAGGAAACAACTGGTACAAAGGCCACCGCAGGAGGAACTTGGCTCCACTTCGTCTTCTCTGAGCTCCCTAGTGATAGAACCACCCCTTGATTTAACCACTCTAGTGGGAAATTTCACCAGCATGTCAAACTTCCTGTGACCAAAATTGAACTTGTGATTTATTTTTCTCCCCCAGTCTCTTCCTTCTTAATCAGTAGCACCATCATCTGTCTACCCAAATTAATAAGCCCAGAAATGTAAAAATTATCTGCCCTTCTGTATCCTTTTCATCCTGACTTCTCTCTGATCTTTCTCCGTAATATATCTTGAATTCATCTTCTCTTCCTCTCTAGGGATATCACCATGATCCTAGCCTGTGTTATCTCTCACCTGTCTTACTTCTTCCACGCTTGTCTTTCCCATTCAGTCTGTTGTTCTCCACCCAGGAGCCAGAGTAGTCCTTTAAAAATGTAAATCAGATTATTTATGTATGTTAGTCATTTCTACTACTGTCATTAATTGCTGGTCTTATTTATCATCGCACTTGATAAAATCTCCAAGATTTCATTTTGCACGTGTATAAAATCCAAGCGACCTGGTACCATGCTGTATGTGATGTTTCTTTCCCTTGCTCATTTTTCTGGCTTCATCCCATGCCACTTGCCTCATCACCTGCAATGGCAATTCTAGTTATTTTGTCCCTCCCCTCAGTTCCTTCCCATCAGCTTTTACTCCTTCAATGTCTATGCATTTGTTTTTGCTGGAATTTCTCCTCCTCACTGTTTGCATGGCTGGCTTCATTTCATCCAAAGTAGTTTCTTCCTGTTATGTTCTAATAGCTTCCTGTTTTCTCTTTCATTGCGTTTATAACAGGATTTAATTATTTGTTTACATTTGACTTTTTGACTCCCCTAGTTTAATGTTAGCTCTGTGAGAACAGGGTCGGGTATTCAGCCTAGCCTAGAATATTGCCTAGTATACTGTAGACATTCAGTTAATACTTGGATAGATTAAAGCAAGTATAGAAGTAAGGAATGAAAGCTCAGTTACAGTAGATTAGGCTATATAGAAATTAGAAAATTCTGCATGTCAGACTCTATAGTATATTTCCATAAATCAAGGGAAAAAATAAAATGATATATAGTATATTGATATTATTAATATATAAAAAATTCTGGCAGTACTTCAACCCCAATAGAAAAAGTGAACAAAAGATATGGAACAGTAATTAATGACATGAATAGAAATGACTAACAAACAAGAGAAAAAACATTTTTCCCAGTATCCAAAAATGCAAATTGAAGCATGTTATTTTTGCCTCATATTTTCAAAGTGTAAGAAAATACTATTTTTATCCTTGGGATAAGATAATTCACATGCAGCTGGAGGGAATATAAAATTGATATAGGCCAGGCACAGTGTCTCATGCCTGTAATTCCAGCACTTTGGGAGGCCAAGGCCGGAGGATTGCTTGAGTCCAGGAGTTTGAGCTTAGGCAACATAGAGAGACAGTCTCTACAAAAAAAAAAAAAAAAAAAAAAAAAAAAAAAAAATATATATATGTATATATATATATATATATATATATATATATATTTAAATTAGCCTGGTGTGGTGGTACACACTTGTAGTCCCAGCTACCTGGGAGGTTGAGGTGGGAGGATCACTTGAGCCCAGGAGGTTTAGGCTACAGTGAGCTGTGATCATGCTACTGTACTGTAGCCTGCGCGACAGAACAAAAGCCTGTCTCTGTCAATCAGTTAATAGTTGGTATACTCTTTCTGGAAATCACAGTGCTTCCAGACCTTCTTCCTTTATGGCAGTTTATAGTCTTACAACTTTTTGCTTGGCACTCCTAGGCCAAACCATCTTCCCAACAGTTTCAGTTATAAAGCGGTTTGAAACAATTAGTTTTTTTGTGTTTGACCATAATAACTGTATTTTCCTCCAAAATTTACAGTATTCCACAGTGCCCTGAGAGTTTGCTGTGATGTCAGGTGCATGGCAGAGAAGAGTTGGGAAATTGGCAATATGGATGTATGGCTAAGAACTTTAAGAAATAGGAAAATAGATAGAAGGAAAGATTTATGTACAAAATTCTTATCAATAAAAACTATCCAAAATTGATATTTTTACTTAAAGTAATTAGGTGTTCTTGTTTTAGGTTGTAAATCCATTTCAGAGTTTAGTACTTGGCAGGCTGGTCTAAGGATCTAAGTACTGACTCCTTCCCTGCATGAGTTGCAGACCATTGTTTTGTTTGTTTGTTTTTGTAACTGCATAGTGAAAAAAATCTTAGTTTTGAAATCCTGGTCTCTTGTTTGAATGCATTTGATTGTGACTGAATGAGCTCTGTCTCAGTATTTCTGGAATAAAAAGTTGTTGCCTTTTCGCCAGTTCACGAGCGTTTGCTTCTGAGACTAAGTGCTCCTAGTTAACGAGTATTGTTAACAAGCGTTGCTGAGCAGAGACCTGAGGTTAAGCCCTGGCCCTACTTCTTGCTGGCTCTGTAGACTTGAGCAGATTATTTAATAAGCTCTCTGAAATTCATTTTCTCGTATGTCAACTGGGGTAAGAACTGCTGATGTGCCCACTTCAAATTGACAGCTGTGATTCTTAAGTGAGATTGTATTTGTGGAGCTGCTTTGTAATGCTAAGTGTATATAGATACCACTATTTTCTCCTTTTAGCTAGAAATCTAGAGGCTTTTTCACTTCATATTTTATGTCAGCTATAAAAACTTATGGTTTATTACTTTTATTTTACTGATAGGGAATTTGCACTGAAGGAGAATTTAAGCAACTTGCACAAGTTTCTGTATCAGGTTAGCTACAGAAGTGGTACAGGAACCCTTTGTTTTTTAACACACCAGCTTTTGCTTGGTAGTAATGATGAATTAAGACTCCCTACCACGTGTCAAACTGCTAAGTTAAGCAGTGTAAACATTATTTTAGTTAACTCACACAATAGAGTTGTGTTATATAGTTACTGTTATGCCTTTTATAGATGAGAAGATTGAAGCTCAGAGAGGCTAAGTATCTAAGCATTTGCTCCAGTTCACCTTGCTATTAAGGGGCAAAGCCTGGATTTTAACTCAGGCATTCTGAAGCTGTAGCTGTGATCTATTTACTGTTGTGTTATATTCTTTAATTTGTCATTACATGGCTTTCTAGTGCATGAAAATGTAAATATTTTTAATCTGCTTTTAAAAATTCAGAATTGAATATTATGAGGAATAGAGTACAGCCTTGTATTAATATGGTCTCAAATTCATATGTAAGAATATAAAGTAAAGCCAGAAACGTAGGTTGAAACAGAACTCCCAGATCTGTGAGTTCAGATAAATTATTGTATAGTATTCTAAAATACACAGGAATCATTTTTTTCTTAGATATCTTAAAAATACAGGCTGTCTATAGTTATTAAATTGTCATTGTGAAATAAAAGTTGCCTTTGTTGTCTAGAATTATTAACTCACTTGTATTCAGCCTGAATAATGATCTTAAAAAAATTAGTAAACTATAACATGGTAACAGTTGGCACTCTTTTTCCCTCCTCTCCTTGCAGGCATTCTTTAGTGGCAGACTGAAGGCCAGAGGGAACATCATGCTGAGCCAGAAACTTCAGATGATTCTTAAAGACTATGCCAAGCTCTGAAGGGCACACTATACTATTAATAAAAATGGAATAATTAAATACTCACTTCACCCAAATATGCTTGATTATTCTGCAAAAGTGATTAGAACTAAGATGCAGGGGGAAATTGCTTAACATTTTCAGATACGAGATAACTTTTCAGATTTTCATTTTCTACTAATTTTTCTTGTATCATTATTTTTACAAGGAACTATAAGGTAGCACCTAATTATCCTTCTGTTCTTAGATCTGTATCTTCATAATAAAAAAATTTCACTCAAGTTCAGTTTCTTTAGAATTTGCAAGAGCATTGATAAGTTGAAAGGAAAATTAAATCAATAAAGGCCTTTGATACCTTTTTTGTGATTTTCTGTTTTTTTTTATTTATTGATACTCCAGTTTTTATGTGAATTTCCATGTATGCACTCATTTTTCACACTTTGTTCTGATAGTATTCTGTTTTAAAGCAAGAGAAAAGTGTTCGTGCTTCAAAATAGTTTTCTTTCTTCTCCCCTCCCCTTTGCTGGAAATTCTTTACTACATATAATGCTTATAAATCTACCAAGTATAGCTCTCTTGAATAATCAGCAGTCTCAAATAAAAAAGATGGTCACTGGCAAGTACTGCCACGTCACTATTTTCTTCAACATTTAGCTTGGATGAAGTGTGCTGGGAGATGCTCTTTGGATGAGTTGTATGCAGAGGTGACCAGCAGCAAGTGGGATGCTAAGGTCAGGGATGGAGTAAATTTCAATCATGTAACACAGCTGAGGAGAATATGTGTGGGTGGCTAGTACAGCTGAGTTTCCCAGGAAGCTGACTTAGAGATGGAGATTTATGTGCAGGAAGTTGATTTAGGAGTGCTTTTAGGAGCAGCACCTGCCAGGGGAAGCAAAGGAAGCAGGACTGGGCAGATGGAGACATTAGGCTGTGGTTGCAGTTATCATAAGGCCTTGACCGATCTTTTGGGGAACTCCGAAGCTGGGATGGTCATTCAGAATTGTCCTGAGGCAACTAGTCACTGGTTGTGACCTGCTCTGCAGTGGGGCCATGACCTTAGTCAAAGCGGCAGGCAATTCCTGGAGTTGGCTTACCCAGCAATTGTGGTAATATGTTCTTAAATTTTTTTTTTTTTAAATCCTTAAACTTTTAAATTCAGGGGTACAAGTGCAGGATGTGCTGGTTTGTTACATAGGTAAACATGTGCCATGGTGGTTTGCTGCACAGTTCATACCATCACCTAGATATTAAGCCCAGGATCCATTAGCTTATTCTTCCTGATGCTCTCCCTCCTCCCACCTTCACTCACCCCAACACTCCGACTGTGTATTGTTCCCCACCATGTATTCATGTGTTCACCTCATTCAGCTTCCTTTTATAAGTGAAAAATGCAGTATTTGGTTTTCTGTTATTGCGTGCATTTGCTAAGGATAGTGGCCTCTAGCTCCATCCATGTCCTGCAGAGGACATGATCTCATTCTTTTTTATGGCCGCATGGTATTCCATGGTGTATAGGTACCACATTTTCTTTATTCAGTCTATCATAACATGGGCATTTGGGTTGATTCCATGTCTTTGCTATTGTGATTAGTGCTGCAGTGAACATTTGTGTTACATGTACCTTTTTAATAGAATGATTTATATTCCTTTGGGTAAATACCTGGTAATGGGATTGCTGGGTGAAATGGTATTTCTGCCTCTAAGTCTTTGAGGAATTTTCATACTGTCTTCCACTGTGGTTGAATTAATTTACACTCCCCCAACAGTGTAAAAGTGTTCCTATTTCTTCACAGCCTTACCAGCATCTATTGTTTCTTGCCTTTTTAATAATCACCATTCTGACTCTCATGAGACGGTATCTCATCATGGTTTTGATTTGCATTTCTCTAATAAGTGATGGTGTTGGGGTTTGTTTTTCGTATTTGTTGGCCACATGTATGTCTTCTTTTGAGAAGTGTCTGTTCATGTCCTTTGCCCACTTTTTAATGGGGTTGTTTGTTTTTTTCTTGTACATTTGTTTGTGTTCCTTGTAGACTCTGGATATTAGCCCATTGTCAGATGGATAGGTTACAAAATTTTTCTCCCATTCTGTAGGGTGTCTGTTCACTCTGTTGATAGTTTCTTTTGCTGTGCAGAAACTCTTAAGTTTAATTAGATTCCATTTGCCATTTTTTGCATTTGTCGCAATTGCTTTTGGCATTTTTGTCATGAAATCTTTGCCTATGCCTGTGCCTTGAATGGTATTGGCTGGATATTCTCCTAGGATTTATGGTTTTGGGTTTTTACATTTAAGTCTTTAATCTATCTTGAGTTAATTTTTGTATAAGGTGTAAGGAGGGGTCCAGTTTCAATTTTCTGTGTGTGGCTAACCAGCACTCCTAGCATCATTTATTAAACCTATTAGGGAATCTTTTTTCCATTGCTTGTTTTTGTCAAGTTGGATGAGGATCAGATGGTTGTAGGTTTGCAGTCTTCTTATTTCTGAGTTTTCTATTCAGTTCCATTGATTGGTGTGTCTGTTCTTGTAACAGGACCATGCTGAGGAATATACCTTTCAATCCTGAACAGGGCTTTGTAGAACTCAGCACAACACTTGATTTGAGGAAACAAGAATGTAGGTTCAGGGATCAGGGGAGAAGGCTTCAGAAATTTGGAATTGCAATACTCAGAACAGTAATGGAACATAGTAGAAGACCTCAATATGTTAACTGATTTTAATGAGTGAACAGGATAGTGAGCATAGAAACAAATTATATTTCGGGCAATTACGCCTTTTTCTCATGAACTGTATACTATTTGAAAATTTAATTTGTAGTGATCTGTTATGCCAACTGAATTGAAAAGAACAATGGCAGTATTTTCAATGTTGGTCTGTTGTACTAAATAGTTGTTTTTGATCAGCTTGGAAAAGCTTAGTGTCCAATAGAAATAGCATTTTAAAATAAATGCCACCATATGTTAATGAAAATGTTGATTATATACTCTAGATACTTAAAATGTAAGGAAGTTATGATTTAATTATCTTACACATCTCTGTCAATAATAACAGTCAGAGAACTACTCATATCCAGATCTGGTAACTTATTAGTCATGCTCCTTAACCCTTCTGTAATATTTAATATTGTCAAATGCCCCATTCTTAATTCTTCTTGCCTTTCAATGAGAAATACATTAACTATTTTTTTTATTGTACTTTAAGTTCTGGGGTACATGTGCAGATCTTGAAGGACTGTTACATACTCCTCATCACCCACATCAGGGATTTCTCCCAATGTTATCCCTCCCCAAGCTCCCCACCACCTGTTGTCCCTCCCCTAGCCCCCGCAACGGACCCCAGTGTATGATGTTTCCCTCCCTGTGTCCATGTGTTATTGTTAACACCCACCTATGAGTGAGAACATGCACTGTTTGGTTTTCTGTTCTTGTGTCAGTTTGCTGAGAATGATGGTTTCCAGATTCATCCATATCCCCACAAAGGACATGAACTCATCCTTTATTATGGCTGCATAGTGTTCTGTGGTGTATATTTGCCACATTTTCTTTATCCATTCTATCACTGATGGACATTTGGGTTCCAGGTCCTTGCTATTGTAAAGAGTGCTACAATGAACATACATATGCATGTGTCTTTATAATAGAATGATTTATAATCCTTTGGGTATATACCCATTACTAGGATTGCTGGGTCAAATGGAATTTCTGTCTCTAGATCCTTGAGGAATTGCCACACTGTCTTCCACAATAGTTGAACTAATTTGCACTCCCACCAACAGTGTAAAAGTTTTCCCATTTCTCTATATCCTCTCCAGCATCTGTTGTCTTCAGATTTTTTAATGATTGCCTTTCTAACTGGCATGAGATGGTATCTCAATGTGGTTTTGATTTGCATTTCTCTAATGAACAGTGGTGATGAACATTTTTTCATATGTTTCTTGGCCTCATATATGTCTTTTTTTGAAAAGTGCCTGTTCATACCTTTTGCCCACTTTTGAATTTTTGTTTTGTTTTGTTTGTTTGTTTGTTTGTTTGTTTTGTCTTAAATCTGCTTTAGTTCTTTGCAGAGTCTGGATATTAGCCCTTTGTCAGATGAGTAGATTGCAAAAATTTTTTCCCATTCTTTTGGTTGCCAGTTCACTCCAATGATTGTTTCCTTTGCTGTGCAGAAACTCTGGAGTTTAATTAGATCCCACTTGTCTATTTTGGCTTTTGTTGCCATTGCTTTTGGTGTTTTAGTCATCAAGTCCTTGCCTATGCCTATGTCCTGAATGGTATTGCCTAGGTTTTCTTCTAGAGTTTTTATGGTGTTAGGTCTTATGTTTAAATCTTTAATCCATCTGTAGTTAATTTTAGTGTAAGGTGTCAGGAAGGGGTCAAGTTTCAGCTTTCTGCACATGGCTAGCCAGTTTTCCCAACACCATTTATTAAATAGGGAGTTCTTTCCCCATTGCTTGTTTTTGTCAGGTTTGTCAAGGAGCAGATGGTTGTAAATGTGTGGCATTGCCTCCAAGGCCTCTATTCTGTTCCATTGGTCTATATCTCTGTTTTGGTACCAGTACCATGCTGTTTCAATTACTGTAGGCTTGCAGTATATTTGAAGGACGGTAGTGTGATGCCTCTAGCTTTGTTCTTTTTGCTTAGGATTGTCTTGGCTATGCGGGCTCTCTTTTGGTTTCATATGAAGTTTAAAGTGGTTTTTTCCAATTCTGTGAAGAAGGTCAATGGTAGCTTAATGGGGATAGTGTTGAATCTGTAAATTACTTTGTGCAGTATGGCCATTTTCACATTATTGATTCTTTCTAACCATGAGCATGGAATGTATTTTCATCTATTTGTGTCCTCTCTTATTTCCTTGAGCAGTGGTTTGTAGTTCTCCTTGAAGAGGTCCTTCAAGGAGACCTCTTCCTTTATTAGCTGTATTCCTAGGTATTTTATATTCTGTTAGCAATTATGAATGGGAGTTTATTCTTGATTTGGCTCTCTGTTATTGGTGTATATGAATGCTTGTGATGTTTACACATTGATTTTGTATCCTGAGACTGCTGAAGTTGCTTATCAGTTTCAGGAGATTTTGGGCTGATATGATGGGGTCCTCTAAATATAAAATCATGTCATCTGCAAATAGAGACAATTTGACTTCCTCTTTTCCTAATTGAATACCCTTTATTTCTTTTTCTTGCCTGATTGCTCTGGCTAGAATTTCCAATACTATGTTGAATAGGAATAGTTAGAGAGGGCATCTTTGTCTAGTGCTAGATATCAAAGGGAATGCTTCTAGTTTTTACCCATTCAGTATGATGTTGGTTGTGGCTTTGTCACAAATAGCTTTTATCATTTTGAGATACATTTCATTGATACCTAATTTATCGAGAGTTTTTAGCATAAAGGACTATAGAATTTTGTCAAAGGCCTTTTCTGCATCTATTGAGATGATTATGTGGTTTTTGTCTTTGGTTCTGTTTATGTGATGGATTACATTTATAGATTTGGGTATGTTGAACCAGCCTTGTGGCCCCAGATGAAGCCTACTTGATCGTGATGGATGAGCTTTTTGATGTGCTGTTGCATTTGGTTTACCAATATTTTATTGAAGATTTTTGCATCAATGTTCATCATGAATATTGGCTTCAAGTTTTCTTTTTTAATTGTGTTTCTGCTAGGTTTTTGGTTTCAGGATGATGTTGGTCTCACATAAAATGGGTTAGGGAGGATTCCCTCTTTTTGAATTGTTTTGAATAGTTTCAGAAGGAGTGGTACCAGCTCCTCTTTTTATATCTGGTAGAATTCGGCTGTGAACCCATCTGGCCCTGGACTTTTTTTGGTTGGTAGGCTATTAATTGCTGCCTCAACTTCAGACCTTGTTATTCATCTATTTAGGGATTGAACTTCTTCCTGATTTAGTCTTGGGAGGCTGTAAGTGTCCAGGAGTTTACCCATTTTTTTTCCAGATTTACTGGTTTACGTGCATAGA